>NC_080696.1:6982932-7285963 GCF_030445035.2 Dasypus novemcinctus
AGACTGTACATACATCAAACATGAGAAGCATTGGCAAATGGTAGAGTTGATTCTGGAACCAGACTGCCTGGTTTCAAATGCCGGCTTCTACCACTAACTAGCTTTGTCATCTTGGGCAACTTATTTAATCTCCAAATTTCCCTTATGTAAACCGAAAATAATAATAGTGCCTACTACATAGGGCTGTTTTAAAAATTAAGCTAATTTATAAAATGTAGTGGTACATAGGAAACACTATGTAAGTATTAATAAATAAAAATAGGCAGTTATATAGACAAAAGAATGCAATAGGAAATAGCATAAACTTTTGAGTACCAAAGGGGGTTGTTAATATTTTGTTAGGTAAATATGTGGGCCTCTATCCAGAAAACATACCAATGGCAATAAGGATATATTTATATCCTCTTGAAGTATGCTTTAGGTGCATTTTCCTTCTATACTGTACTTCGATTCATTCATAATATTACCAAGAATTATTCACCATTTCTGAGTCACTGATGTAGCACCTAACCCAGCATTTAGTCCCAAAGCAGTGCACCTCCATCTGAGCATGATCTTCACGGTGCTTTTCATTATTTGTACAAGCATCTGAAGACTTCATCATGTCTTCTTTTTTTATTAAAGATTTATTTTTTATTTATTTCTCTCCCCTTCCCACCCCCCCAGTTGTCTGCTCTGTGTCCATTTGCTGTGTGTTCTTCTGTGTCCGCTTCTGTTCTTGTCAGTGGCACCCAGAATCTGTGTCTCTTTTTGTTTTGTCATCTTGCTGCGTCAGCTCTCCACGTGTGTTGTGCCACTCCTGGGCAGGCTGCACTTTCTTTGCGCTGGGCGGCTCTCCTTATGGGGCACACTCCTTCTGCATGGGGTTCCCCTATGCATCCCTGTGTGGCACAGCACTCCTTGCGCACATCAGCACTGCGCTGGGCCAGCTCATCAGACAGGTCAGGAGGCCCAGGGTTTGAACCCTGGACCTCCCATGTGGTAGGTGGATGCTCTATCCATTGAGCCTAATCTGCTTCCCCACCATGTCTTCTAAAGAAGTTGTATCTGAGCTCTTCAAATCTTTTTATTTTTTTTATATTACAGTTAGGAGAATGTGTTGATGTTTTTTAAAATTGTATGAGTCAATGGGTAGGTTATATTACCTATGCATTTTATTTTATTACAAATATTTGATAGACATTGGCAGAATTGGGGCTGATATGGGTGGGATAGATGGGATACAAGCAAATGCTCTTGGACAAGTATCTGTCGGAGGTCTGGAGTCTGAACAATTTTGGGAGCTGCTATCCACGAGGAAGGTTCTCATTAAGTGGGTGCAGATTATCACATGAGGAATCTTAGAGTGCTAAACTTTAGCTTATTGGTGTAAGATATTGACAGTTTACTTTAAACCTTTATAGACAAGGTAGAAGTTAATGTCTTCCTAATGGAGAACAGTCATTACACCTATACCAGACGCTCAGGTTTATGTCAAAACCCATGAACATTTCATGCACTGTGGAATTAAAACTCAGTTTCTAAAACAAGTGTATTTAGTATTTGATCACTTCCTCCCACATATGAAAATGGCATTATTAGAGGGATGGTCATGAATTTGCATAGTTGTTTATAGAAACTTACTCTTTCACAAGTTTGATATATTTTTATTCATGATAACTCTATGTGGCCCATTTAAACAACTTCAGGATTTTGTAAGTGATTGTCTTTTCTTTAACTTGCAAATTATTTGTCAACAGCAAGTAAATTTTGAATATCATCATATTCCCAGTCACTAAAACAGTGCCTGGTACAGAATAACAACCCAATACTTCTATAATGGTTGAATGAATCCTTGTGTGGGGCAGCTGGTGGGGTTTGGGAAAGTAAAGTGAGCCAAAGCCATGCCTCCCTAGGTTCTAACGTCACTTACTGAGTTTCTGAATGTGGATCAGTGACATAAAATCTTGGTTTCATGATCCAATAACCCTTTCCCAGATTGCACACAATATTGTTCTTTAAATCAAAAGAGTCAGATAAAACGATTTGAAAACCAAGAAACCCTAACCAAATGCAATGTTTATGAATTCCCAGAGAAAGCTGAGAATCAGAGCTGGGTTTATTCAGAGAGGGATAGTGTATTCACTAGGGAAATCATTGTTTCCTCTTGTGAAGAAAGGGACAGAATCAGAGTTGAAATAACACTTCTGGAAATTGGCTTGGTGTCTGAGCATCATTAACTCTGGCCAGGCCTTCTTCGTGGGAAAAGAAGAAACTTAAAGTCATGTTCAAAACCACTGGCTTTGTCTGCATAGACTGGAATCCATTCCATTGACAACATCGTGAATTTGGGCACACTCCACTCCCTTCCTGAAAACTGGTGAAAATTATAACTGCATCCTCATTGTTAATTGATCTGAAGGTTAAATGAGGTGAGATGTGTAACATCCTTGGAATAACATCTTCTAAATGTTACTGATTATTATTAGAGACTAGGTAACTTTGAGGTGACTATAATTGATTTCCAGATAGTTCTACTTTATCAGCCTCTGAGACAATTGAAAACTAAAGTGACATTTTTCCATTTTTAAACATTTTTATTGTAGTAACTTGTAGACAACTGAAACCTTCCCACTTTAACCACTTTCAACTGTACAATTCAGTGGTGTTAATTATATTCACAATATTGTGCTACCAACATCAACATCCATTATCCCAGTTTTTCATCACCTCAAACAAAAGCACATACTAAGTAATAACACACTCTTTCACTCACCCTGGGCTCCTGATACCCTGTAATCTACTATTTATCTCTATGACTTTGTATATTAAAGATATTACTTATAAGTAAAATCACACAATATCTGCCTTTGCATGCTTGGTTTATTTCACCCCACAGGATATCTTCAAGGTTCATCCAGGTTGTAACATGTATCAGCATGTCATTCCTTTTTAGGGCTGAATGAGATTCTGTTGTATGTATATACCACATTTTGTTTATACTTGGTTGCTTCTAACTTTTGACTATTATGAATAATGCTGCTATGAAAGTAGGTGTACAAATATCTGTTTGAGTCCCTTCTTTCAATTCTTTATGTACCAAGCAGTGGGATTGTCAGGTCATATGGTAGTTCTATGTTCAGCCTTCTGAGAAATTGCCAAACTGATTTCCATTTTCATTCATGGCTGAGGCAAAAACACTCTTGATCAATTCTTTGGCAGAGTGTCTTAATTCACTCTACTCATGATAACAATAACCAGAACTAGTAAATTAACTTTATTTGAGGGGCTTCCATTTTAATTGTAGATGTCCTTGTGTGTGTATATATTTAAGTGTCTGCAACGTTTTACTGCTCTTTAATAAGAACTCAGAAAATAAAAGGAGTTTGAATCTTCAGCTCTGAATTGCTTTATAGAGTTGGTTTGTTTCAAAGTAAAGCCAAGCTTTTAAATGTCATTTATCATAGGAAGACTCCAGACTGGCTCTTTGCCAGTATGTTTGAGAGTTGAGCATGCTGGATGGTACCCACACACCATCACTACCCACTATGAGCTCAGGCAGGGCTCTCCTGCCCCAGCCAATGAGTGGTTCTTCATTAAGTTTAAAATCTCAAGTAGCAACCAACATGAATTAGCAAAATAGGTATTATGAGAACCATTTAGAGAAGAGAAGTTCAAGGCCAAAAGTAAAATTCACAAGAGAAGTGTAATACTTAAAGAAACCTAAAAATTCCATGTTTGATAGGCTTGTATGTTTAATTATACTGTTTGTATATTTTCTTAGATGGAATTGAAGGAAAAATATCAACATTGCAGAAAATTTAGACTTAGCCTTCCATTATGTATGTGAACATTTTATTATGAATTTTCAAACAGCATTGATAGTATACATTGTAATGTAGAAATTAGGCAACTGTATGGATCTGCTCATGTGGTCCTTAGTTGTTAGTTTATTACATCTGCATAAATTCTCAACCCCATAATTTTTGCTTTAAACAGTAATATATATTAAGTGGAAAGTCGTCTTTTTTACCCCATATATTTACCACCTCTGGTAGTCTTTATTCATTCCTGAAAATCTAAGTTTCCATATTGTATTATTTCTCTTCATCTTGAAAAACTTGCTTTGACATTTATTGTAGTACTGGACTGCTGGTGACAGCTTCTCTTAGGTTTCTCTCATTTGAAAATATCTTTTATTAATTTCCCCTTTATTTTTATTGCTGGGTATAAAATTCTGGATTGACACTTTTTTTTTTACTCTTTCAACACTTTAAAGATGTCTGTCCAGACTTTTGTGAAGATGGAGGATTAGAGACACAGAAGAATCACTTCTCTTCCCCCAAAATACCTATAGGATAGGTAGAGACTGTCTAGAGGCCTGTTCTAGGTTTTAGGACACCAGGGGAAGGCTAGATACCACCCAGAAAAGGAAGGGGAAAAGGAAAGGAGTCTTGGCTTGCTGGGAACAAATCCGAGTAAAGCTGCAGTGGCAGCTGCTGGCACCCATCCCCCAGCTATGGAAAAATGGCAGTATGCAGACTGTAGTAGCTAAGGACTGCAGGTGCTGTGGACTGAGGGGGCTGTCTCTTCCCCAAGTGAGGAAAGAGGGAGGGACACAGCCTACAGCAAATTCAGGCTTTGGCCAACAAACTTGGTCCACTGCATTGGAGGGATCACATGCTTCCTGGTTGGCTGGGTCTGTGACATTGTTTGACCTGAGAGTTCATGGAAGATAAAGATAATTTGCCTTCTCAAATCCCTCCCTACTACCCTGGGCTGGTTGCCGAGGACACAGAAGGAGGGAGGGAGGGTGCAGCCAGCTAAGGGAGGAGAACAGCTTCTGAGAAACCTTGTGAGGCTTGACCCACCCTAAGGACACAGCTTCTGTTTTACCTGCCAGGGTGGGGAGGCAATGAATCCATTCCACCTACCATCTAGGGTCAAAGCTAAGAGGTCTGCCAGAGAGAAACACCTGTTGGTATACCAGAAAAGTGCATGATAAAAGGAGAAAAATAATAATTAAATAAAAGAAGCAATCAGGTGCCTTTACTGCCCTCTTTGCCAAGGCCCTTGGAGTCTGGCCTGCAGCCCATTACAGGGCCCTTAGTGCTGGTTTGAGCAGTTAAACAGGGATAATCATAAACATCTAGAACAAGTTGAACCAAGAATCAAGGACAGTGGTAGCACACCGTAAATCCCTAGACAAGACAGAGAAACTGAACATGAGAGGAAACTCAATATCATAATCACATGCCTAGATATCAGCAAAAAGTTACAAGCTGTACTAAGAAAAAGGAAGTTATGACTCAGGCAAAGAACAATTCACATCTCCAGATGAGACACAGGACTTGAAATAGCTAATCAGTAATGTTCATACAAATATCCTAAATCAAATCAAGGAGTTGAAGGACAGCATAGCTAAGGAAATAAAAGGCATTAAGAAGACACCGGGCAAGCACAAAGAAAAATTTGAAACCTTGGAAACAAACAAAAAAATGGAATTTATTGGAATGAAAGACACAGTAAGTGAGATTAAAAACACAATAGAGGCATACAACAGCAAATTTGAAATCATGGAAGAAAGAATCAGTGACATAGAGGACAGAACAGCTGAAATTGCAAAAAGAACAGGAAGAGGAAAGAATGGAAAAATTGAGCAGGGGCTCAGGGAGTTGAGTGATAGCATGAAGCACACCAACGTATGTATTATGGTAATTTCGGAAGAAGAGGAGGTGGGAAAAGGAGCAGAAAGACTGTTTGAGGAAATAATGGCTGGAAATTTCCCATCTCTCAATAAAAGCATGAATATACATGTCCAGGAAGCCCAGCATACTCCAATTAGAATAAATCCAAATAGACCTGTAACAAGACACACGAAATTCAGAATGTGAAATGCCAAAGATAAAGAGAAAGTTCTGAAAGCAGCAAGGGAGACTTGAAACATCACATACAAGTGACATCCAATAAGATTTAGTGCAAATTTCTCATCAGAAACCATGGAGGTGAGAAGGCAATGGTATGATGTAATGAAGGTACTGAAAGAGAGAAACTGCCATCCAAGAATTCCTTATCAAGCAAAATTGTCCTTCACATGTGACAGTGAGGTTTTTTTTAATATTCACAGGCAGAAGCTAAGAGAGTTTGTAAATAAGAATCTAGCTCTGCAGGAAACATTAAAGGGAGTTCTGCAGCCAGAAAAGAAAATACAAGAGAGAGAGGCTTGGAGGCAAGAATAGAAGTGAAGAATATTGGAAAGGGAAACAAAAAAGGATAAAAAGACAGAAAAAATAAGGTACAGCATAGGAAAGCCAAAGGATAAAATGGTTGAAGTAAGTAATGCCTTTACAGTAATAATATAGAATGTTAATGGATTAAACTCCCCAATCAAAAAGCATAAGCTGACAAAATGGATGGGAAAACATGAACCGTCCATATGTTGTCTTCAGGAGACTCACCCTAGACCCAAAGATATGAATAGTCTGAAAGTGAAAGGTTGGAGAGAGATATTTCATGCTTATAGTAACTAAAAGGGAGCAAGGATAGCTATACTTGGGTCAGACAAAACAGATTTTAAATGCAAGAAAAAGTGATAAGGGATATAAAAGTCCATTATATATTAATGAAAGACACAATACACCAGGAAGGAGTAACAATCATAAATATCTATGCACCTGTCCAGGATGCCCCAAAATATATGAGGCACACTCTGGCAAAACTGAAAGGAGAAGTAGACATCTCTATAATAATAGTTGGACACTTCAAAAGTCCACTCACATCAATAGATAGAACAACTAAGCAGAAGATCAGCAAGGCAACAGAGAACTTGAACAATATGATAATGAAGTGGGGCTGGCAGACATACACAGAACATTGTACTCCAAATCAGCATGTTATACATTCCTCTCAAGTGTTTGTATATCTTTTTCCAGGATCGACCACATGTTGGACCACAAAACAGTTCTCAATAAATTTTAAGAAGATTGAAATTATACGAAGTACCTTCTCTTATAATAATGGAATGAAGCTGGAAATCAGTAATAGATGGGAAATGGAAAAATGCTCAAATATTTGGAAGCTAAACAATACACTCTTAAACAATTTAGTAGGTCAATTGTATAGAATTGAGAGTTCAAAGAGAAATTAGTAAATATATTGACATGAATGAAAACAATACAACTTATCAAAACTTATGGAATATAGCAAAGGCAGTGCTGAGATGCCTATATTAAAAAAAGAAGAAAGAGCTAAAATCAAAGATCTAACTGAACACCTGGAGAAACTAGAGAAAATACATCAAACCCAATCCCAAAGCAAGCAGAAAGAAAGAAATGACAAAGATATAGCAGAAATAAATAAAATTGAGAACAAAAAAACGGTAGTGAAAATGAACAAAACTAAAAGCTGGGTAAGTGAGAAGATCAATAAAATTGACAAGCTTTTAGCTAGACAAACAGAGGGAAAAAAGTTGCAAATAAAATCAGGAATGAGGGGGGTACATTGTGACTGGCCCCACTGAACTAAAAAGAATATTATGAGAAAATGCATGCCAAGAAATTAGATACCTAGATGAAATGGACAAATTTTTAGACCTGCACAAACAACCTACAATGACTCTATAAGAAAAACAGGGACACAATAAATCAATCACATTTAAAGAGATTGAAACAGTCATCGAAAATCTTCCAACAAAGAAATGTCCAGAACCAGTTGGCTTCACAGGTGAATTCTACCAAACATTTTGAGAAGATTTAATACCAATAATGTTTAAACTCTTTTGAAAAATTGAAAAGGAGGGAAAATTACCAAATGCATTTTATGATGCCAACATCAGCTTAATACCAAAGCCAGATAAAGGTACTATAAGAATAGAAAATTATAGACCAATCTCTCTATTGAACATACATGCAGACATTCTCAACAAAATACTTGCAAATTGAATTCAATAGCATATTAAAAGAATTAAGCACCACAATCAAGTGGTTTTATTGCTGTTATGCAAGGGTGGTTCAACATACGAAAATCAATTAATGTAGTACGCCACATTAACAAATCAAAGTAAAAAAGCCATATGATTATCTTGACTGAGGCAGAAAAGACATTTGTCAAAATCCAGAATCCTTTCTTGATAAAAACACTGTGAAAGATAGGTATAGAAGGAAAGTTCCAGAACAAAATATAGGCCCTATATGAAAACCTCACAGCCAACATCATACTCAGTGGGAGAAGTTAAACTCTTTCCCTCTAAGATCAGGAAAAGGCAAAGATGCCCAATGTAACCACTGTTATTCAACATTGTACTTGAAGTTCTAGGTAGAGCAATTAGCCAAGAAAAAGAAAGAAAAACATTCAAATTGGAAAAGATGAAGTAAAAGTCTCCCTATTTGCAGATGAAATAATCCTATATTTAGAAAATCCCAAAGTATCTACAAAGCTATTAGAGCTAATAAATGAGTTCATCAAAGTGGCAGAACACAAAATTAATACCCCAAAATCAGGAGTGTTTCTATATACTAGTAATGAGCCGGCTGAGGAGCAATACCTAGGAGTTATTTTAACCAGGAATGTAAAGGATTATATTCAGAAAACTATAAAATACTGCTAAAAGAAATCAAAGAAGACCTAAACAAATGGAAGAACATTCCATGTTCATCCTTTGGAAGACTACACATTGTGAAGATGCCTATTCTACCCAAATTGATTTATAGACTCAAAGCAATATCAAATTTACAAGTCTACTTTACAGAAATAGAAAAGTTAATTATCAAGTTTAGTTGGAAGGGAAAGGGGTCTTGAATAGCCAAAACTATTCTAAAGAAGAATGGAAGTCAGAGCCCTCTCATGCTTCCTGACCTTGAAGTGTATTATAAAACTACAGTGGTCAGAACAGCATGGTATTGGCATAAAGATAGACTCATTGATCTATGGAATTGAATTGAAAATTCAGAAATAGACCCTCACCTCTATGATCAACTGATTTTTTAAACAAGATTTATTTATTTCTCGCTGCCCCCTCACTGTTTGCATTTGCTGTGTCTGTTTTATTGTGCACTGCTCTTCTTTTTTTAGGGGGCACCAGGAACCAAACCCAGAACCTCTCCTGTGGGAAGGAGGCACCCGATTGCCTGAGCCACCTCTGCTCTCTGTTTCATCTCTCATTGTGTTTCCTCACTTTGTTTCTTAGTTGCATCATCTTGTTGCATCAGCTGTCTGCACCAGCCCATCATGTCAGCTCGCTGTCTTGCATGTCTTCTTTAGGAGGCACCAGGAACTGAACCTGGACCTCCCATGTGGTAGGTGGGAGCTCAGTTGCCTGAGCCACATCTGCATCTCTCAACTGATGTTTGTTAAGCCTACCAACTGCACTTTTCTGGGACAGAACAATCTCTTCAACAAATGGTGCTGGGAGAACTGGATATCCATAACCAAAGAATCAAAGAAGACCCGTATCTCATTCTCTATAGAAGAACCAACTCAAAATTGATCAAAGCCCTAAACATAAAAGCCAGAACCCTAAGAGTCCTAGAAGATAATGTGGGGAAACTTGTGAGATCTTGTAGTAGGTGGGGACTCATAAACCTTATACCTTCAAAATAAATAAATTTACAAAAAAATATACCCCCCCAAAATAAATATTATTTACAAAAAAATAAATAACCTTACACCTAAAGAAATAGATAATTGTGACCTCTTCAAAATTAAACACTTCTGTCCCTAGTAGGACTTTGTGAAGAGGGTAAAAAGACAGCCTACTTAATAGGAAAAAATATTTGGAAATTGCACATCTGAAAATGTTCTAATATCTACTATGTATGAAGAGATTCTACAACTCAACAATAGAAAGACAAATGACCCAATTAAGGAATGGGCAAAAGACCTGAATAGACATTTTTCTAAAGAAGAAATACAAATGGCAAAAAAGCATATGAGAAAATGTCAATGTCACTGGCTGTTACGGAAATGCAAATTAATACTACTAAGATATTATTTCATACTGACTGCAAAACAGAAAACTGAAAGCATTGGAGTGGATGTGGAAAGATAGGAATGCTTGTACACTGTTGTTGGGAATATAGAATGTACAGCCACTGTGGAGGACTGTTTGGCAGTGCCTAAGGAAGTTGGATCTAGATCTGCCATGTGACCCTGCGATACCATTACCAGGTGTACATACCAAGAACTGAGAGCCTGGACATGGACAGACATCTGCACACCCATGTTCATAATGACGTTATTCACATTTGCCAAAAGATGGAAACAACCTAGGTGTACATTAATTGAAGAATGGATGAACACACTGTGGTGTATGTACACAATAGAATTCAGTTACAAGAAGAAATAAAGTCGTGAAGCATAATTAACTTTCCTATTTCTGTAAAGTGGGCTGTTGGATATTTGAATGCACCTGGGGGACATTATGCTGAGTGAAGCAAGCCAGACATAAAAGGACAAATATTGTATGATTCCATTATTATGAATTAAATATAATGAGCAAACTCATGGAATTAATAGTGAGAGTATAAGTCATGAGAGAATAGAATGTGGTTAAAAAAGGGAAAGCTGAGGCTTAATCTGTGCAGAAATTATGAAAAGTCATTTGTAAATATTTGGAAATAAACTGGTGAAAGCATATCGGCATATCGTAAGTGTTGTAGGGCTAATATATGAGTATGTTCATAGTTTGTTTTTGGTTGTTTTCTTTATTTTTTAGGAGTAAAGAAAATCCTCTAACATTGATTGAAGTGATGAATGCACAAATCTGTGGTTATGCCAAATGCCATTGTTTGTACACTTTAGATAAATTGTTTGGTTTATGAATAACAACAAAAAATACGGTGGGTTGAGGGAAACATACACCAGATGTAAGATGTGGACTCCAGTTACTAGTAATACTTTGACACCGCTCTTTCATAATTTGTTGCAAATATTTCACAACAATGCAAGGTATGGATGGTGGTGGTGGGGTGATGTATGGAAGCCCTGTATGTTTGTTTTATTAGTTCACAGCTTTTACTATACACTTATTGTTTATGTATGTTCATGTATGAATGATATAATTCAAAATTTTTTTAAATGAATGAAAATGGATGTCTGCCCACGGTCTTCTTGACCTCACTTGTCAGTGGTCTTTCAAGCCATTGTTCCTCTAAAGAAATGTCTTTTTTTCAACTCCAACAGCTTTCAGGATTTTCCCTTTATCTTTGGTTTTCGGCATTTTCAGTCTGATGAGTCTAGGCGTGTTTCTTGTTGTATTTATTTTACTTTGGTTTTGCTGAGTTTCTTCAATATTTAAATTCACGTCTTTCATCAAATTTAGCAAAATTTTGACCATTACTTCTTCAAATAATTTTCTGTCCCTCTCTCTTTTGTCCTTCTGGGATTCCAATGATGTATATGAGACTTTTATATTACCCCCCCATTTACATTTTAAAAAATAATTTTATTAAACATATGTCTACAGTGTTACAATCAGATGTAAATAAATAGTTTCCCTCAACCATGATCATTTCAACATTCTCTGTGAAATAAAATCTGCTCATTTCACTATATTCTTATCATATGGGTTATTATTTGCTTATTTAAAAGAATACCATCCAACCATTCAACAGATATGTGTGCTCAGGCCTTTTTGTAAATCCACCTTGGCTATGGTATTTGATTAGCTAAATCACCATTTTGCTTTTGAGTGATGTACCTATCTCCAAATTGGTGGACTACCCCAAGCCAAATAACTTTATCCCCTTACCATGATCATAGTTTCACTGATAGGCAAATGCTCAAACCTTATCTTAGTCCTTGTCAGTGTCTTTTTAAAGTGGAACTGCCTTTCTATCCCAACATCAAGTCGTGCAGCTTACGTCTCACATAAGGACCTGGTTCTCCTTCTAGTATAACAATAGTGCATGTTTAAGTAGTAAGTAATACTTCCCTTTGAGAGAATTTGTTTCTAATAAATTGCCAAAACCTAGGCCTTCTTTGAACATTTATATTGTGTTTATGTCACAGCTTTATTTACAGCAGGCTGTTTAGACCTCTCTGTCCTGAGCAAGACTGAAGGGCTCATTCTTACCATCACATCGGCAAATACGCTGGAAGCCAGCCATTCTGGAAGAACCCAAATTGAACAATCAAGCCTGAAGGCTTGGTAGACAACCAACACTGTCCTTCAAGGTTTTTTCCCTTCTAGAAAATAGGACTGTGTTCTATTGATTGTAAAGTGTATCAACTTTTGAAATTCTGCAGTTGAGCATTAAACTTGTTTTACTGTGCACATTTGCTTTTGTTGAATTAAGTCCAGGTCTCTTCATTTCCCAGGGCATAAAATCTTGGTTAAATTCCATGGGAAAGGATTGTGTTCTGGGTATATAAACATCCAGCCAAATACTTGTAGAATTCAGAGAGAGCAAGCCTACATTCTTAGCAGTGACTCAATTGAAATACATGCATATAGATTAAACCTCTCCTTCAAGGAAGCATATTGTGGTAATTAGTTTTGAAAATGTATTTTCCCAGTCTAATTCAAAGTACTCCCATCTTTAAGAAAAAAATATGCCTTATGTTCAGGTGGGAGAGTTAGCATCACCCCTAAAGTGTTGGCTTGGAGAGGGACTTTGACCTTCTTGAAAGCACAAGAGGGGTAAATGAGGAGATGATTTACATGTGATTTGGCATGCATGAGGTTAATGGAGTTTTTCAAAGTAAACCATTGCTTTCAGTTTCAGATTGTTTTTGTTTTGAATTATTTTGGTTTAAAAGAGAAACCAAAATTTAAACAAACAGCCTGCTTAATGTAGAGTAAACATGTAACTTAATTTGCACATTTGTTGGATGCTTGTTTTGGAACGCGTGGTGGTGAAGTGGAAGCAGTCATGCAGAATTCCAAGCCAGGTAAACGTGGGCTTCAATTCCGCCCACTAGCCCTGTGGCTGGGGCAAGTCGCTTAACTCCTGAGCCATGATTTCCTTTTCTTCCTAAAAGGAATGATAATAGCCATCTTTCAGGGTGGTTAGCAGATTAGAGGTAATACAGTGAGGACAACCAGCACCCAGTGGGTCTTCAGTAAATACTGTTATTATTGGGAATACACAAGACCAAAAAAAAGAAAGCATTTTGTTTATGAATAATAATTTCTAGGTTTTGTTGTATTCATAGCAGTACTTTTGGGTTGAGATCATTGAGACTGTGTTTTTAAAATACTTTATTAAAATATATACAATATATACAATGCACACACCATAAATGTATAATTTAATGAATGTAATAATAATAAATGCCTGTGTGGCCATGATCCAATGAACAGCCTTAAAAAAACCTCAAAAGTGTATAATTCAAAATAATTCCCACCAACTTAACAAACCCATATAACCATTGCTCAGGTGAAGCGATAAGACACTTCCAGCATCCCGCTCCTCTAAATCCCCCTCCACTCCCCACCCCGCCTCAGCAAGGCCCACTGCTCCCCTGGCTTCACCCACCCTAGCTGAGTTCTGCCTGTTTTTTAGTGCTACGTGTATGGCATTATATAGGGTGCACTCTCTTATTTGGAGATTCTTTAGCTCAGGACTATGTTTATGACATTCATTTTTAAAACCCTTTTTATTATGGAAGAATTCAGACATTCACAAAGAAAGGGAAAATATAATGAACCCTAATGAATTCTTCACCAGGTTTTAACTGTCTGTAACTCAGAGACCTTTTGTTTCATCCTAACACCTACGTAATTCTCTGTGGTCCCCAAACTCTGGATCACTTTTTCCCCCCAAACATCCATTTTATCCATAAATATTTCAAGATTCTTATTGTACACCCCCAAATGTAATTAGAATTACATAATAGCAATATCTAGGTAGTGTTCACTATTTCCCTGTTGTTAATTCAGGAATCTTTACAATTGGAATGGTCACAGCAGGATCTTAATGAATATACATGTAGCTTCTTTTAAATGGCCAGTTGTACGGTTGGGTCTCTGTTTTATTTATACATGCTGAATATTTGAGTAGGATTGCAATGCTTTGTGGCATATAGGAAGAAAAAGAATTGTTCATATTTCCAAACTGGAACTGCTGTTGTGGTTTATAATACTTAGACTCCTAAGACCTGAGGCAGTTCTTCATTTCCTGACATCTTGTGTCTTGGCATACTTCAAATCCGTTCTGTGCTTTGGAGGTGAACTTTTAGCCTGTTCTATTTTTTTTTCTCGCCTTTGTTATAATGGAGTAAGCTTTTGGCTGATGTGCTCCTTTGATTTACCTGCAAAGTGACAAATACAGCAGTTATCTTAGCTCAGCTTGTCTGGAGAAATTCTTTAGGGAGACTGAGAAAGTTCCTTGAAAGGAGCTGATTAGAGAAAGCCCGAATGCTCTCACCCTCAAGTTCTCACTTCGGCCACGTAGAGCTGGAGAGGGTGGCTTTAAAGATATAACAGTTAAGCCTACACAATCTGGTGTTTCTTTAAATGATTTTCCTGTGAGTACTTCATCGTACTTTCAAGCTTTTATTTTCCTGACCACAGAAAGCATTTGATGTCAGCAATTAAATATCTCTCAGTCTTTTCCAGTTTAAAACATTTCAGTAACTCGCTGGTCTTCCTAAGTTTCCGGTTTCTCGCCACAGGAGATTTCTTCCCTGCCCCCCTCCTTTGTAAGGTGGTGCCGGGGAGGGGCATCTCGTCCTTGGAATGGTCTGTGGTTGGCTGAGGAGTCTTTTATTATTTGACGTCAAGCCACGTTTTCTGTGGTCACTGAGACTTCTGTGTCTTTTGGAGGGTGTCGTGGCACTTCCTGTTGAGGAACTCCACCTTTGCCTCTAGTCATGAGCTTCTGTGCTCCATTGCTTCACCTCGGGCTTCCTTCTTGCCCCTGACTCCAGACCCTGGAACCTGTGCCCCCTTGGCTGCCTTCTCTGTTCTCTGCATACTGCCATCCTTAGGACTGGCCACCTCCCTCACCTCTGCCATCCTCCTGCTCTGGCTCACGCTTGGCTCCCTGTCTGGGCGACAGTGAAGCTTAGACTTTGTACAGATGGAAAACCAGTGTTTGAGGGATCTTTGAACCGTAGTTGGGTGTTTTTTCCCATATCTTGTGTGCCGTTCCTCTGTTGCATTAGCCGCATTTTAGCTGCTCAGTAGCCTCACGTGATTATTAATTACTAAATTGAGAATCACAGATGTAGAACCTTTTCATTATTGCAAATCATTCTATTGACAGTGCTCCTCCAGACCCTTGCTGCTCAAAGAGAAATACAGACTAGCAGCTGAATTCACCCAGGAGCTTGCTAGAAATATGTTAGGCCCAAGTACACTGAATCCAAATCGGCATTTTATGAAATTTACCAGATGATTCCTGTGTACTTTAGACTTTTCAGCCCTGTTCTAGAATGCTTCCTGAATAATCTAAAATCCAAATCAAACCAAATACCCTCCTAATCTTTCAGTAGCTTTCTAGGCCAGTTCCATCCAGGACAGTAATAACCACTAATCATGTGGCTATTTACACTTTCATGTAAGCTTATTAAAGTTAAATGAAATTGAAAATCAGTCCTTCAGTCTCACCAGCCGTGTTTCAAGCACTCAGTAGCCATATGTGCCTAATGGCTTCCTGCACACTGTAGGATGTTTAGCAGCATTTCTGTCATCTACCCAGGAAATGCCAATAACACCTCCCCCCAGCTGTGACAATCAAAAAATGAATCTAGATATTGCCAAATAATGATAATGAGAGAGTCTCTTGAAGTTTGTGAGGTACTTGGAATCCACAGCTCTTCACACAGTTTCTGTGATAGGTTGGCACTCACCAAATGTTGTATGAATGAATGACTGGAAGAGCTGTCAGCAACAGATGTTCCTTTCCTTCATTCCTTCCTTCCTCCTCTCTCCCTGCCTTCACTGTGCTCTTTGCACAGTCTAATTGATTTCCTGGGTGAACCCACCCACCATGAGGGAGGGCCCATGGGAAGGGCAGTTTCTGGTTAGATGGTCCATTGGTTTAGTTGGCTGCTCCATACCAGATGGACTGACAAAAACCTCAAATCTCCTAAAGGAAAGAATTAGGCTGGGAATGAACTGGAAGTTGTAGCCTCCCTGTTCAGTTTGATTTGAACTATGAGCCAGAGTTGCCAGATTGATTGGCCTTTCAACCAGCTGTCAGCACAGGATTATGTGGTCCAGATTCCTCATTTTATCTCCAAGTGGGATCCTTTTGTTAAGTCCTACTCCAGATACCGTTAGCATCCTGGATGAACTTAGAATTTTGAAGTCCCATCATTTCCAACCAATCAAATGCAGAGTTAGATTCTCTGCATCCTGAAAATCTGGACTTCATACTAGTTCTCCTTCACCCTGGGCACCGTTTCTACCTAACGCCTCCCCAAGTGTCGTGATGGTTTGCTCTAATTGTCAAGGTATTGCCCTTCTCTTGTTTGGGAGTGGAGTTAAGATGCTCAAGTCCTCCACCTGTCTTGGCTCAGCATTTTGTCAATGACTTTTCTAGAGTGTGACCTACCTTTGGTCCCTGCAGGCATGTCCTGATACTTTCTGGTAGCTGCTGGTGACACTTAGTCTCACACTGCCCGTTTGCTATGGAGTGGGCTTTCAGTGGAAATGTGTCTAACTCTTCATACTTCGAAAGGTCAGCTTCCTCTCCCACTCCAGGGGACACCTGCCTCAGCCCCTTCACCTTCTCCGTCATGGCTGCTCTTTCAATCTCCATTTGTAACTCAACCAAATGGCATGTAGTTGGACTGGGGGAATGAGTGTCACGTCACTTGGGACCCTACTAATCCTAGAGACATGCAGCTTCTTTACACACGTTTCTTCAGTCACATCAAATGCCCATCAGGTACCCTCTTTGGGCTAGCCCCAGTGGCTATCAATAAGATGTTACCATGTTCTTCTTGTGGAAATGGAAATGCAGTGAAAGCATGATTACAGTACAGTGGGGAAAGAATACACAAAGTAATATGGTAACGGGTAAGATGGGAGTCAGAGAATTAAGAATAAATACTTAAAAAAAATAAAGACCTGTTCTATAGCTGGAATCATACTGGCCCTTATTTACATAGTGTATATTTCTATTTAAATCTCAACATTTTGGTCAGATGGGTAGGTGTCTGGAATAGAAGAAAGCCCCTTTAGAAATAGATGCTTGGCTGAGCTCTTTTTAAAAAATGTTTTTAACTTTTTTATGGAAGTAATACAGTTAGAAAAGTACACAGTTCCTAAGTATGCAACTTGGTCAATTTTCTCAGCTTGTGCCCATCCATGTAAAAGGCAGATTAAAAAGCAGGACATTACCAGCCTCCCAGAATTCCTCATGTCCCCTGACCACTCCACTACCCTGCCCAGCCAGCATCCTGCTCTTACAGCCCCTCCCCCAAGGGCATTCTGACTTTAGTTTAATAGATAAATTGTGTCTATTTATCTATCTGCCTACCTACCTACCTACCTACCTACCTACCTCTCCATCCATCTGTACTTCCGTCCATCCCTCCATCCATCCCTCCATCCATCCATCCATCCATCCATCCATCCATCCATCCATCCATCCATCCATCAGTGGAAACATTCAGCATGTGCTTTTCGCATCTGGCTTTCTTTCACTCAACATGGGGCTTGTAAGACCCACCCATGTTATGTCATGCTATCGTAATTCTCATCACCGTATACTATTCCATTGCATGAATGTTCCACTGTTTATTTATCCATTTTACTGTTATGGGCATTTGGAAAATTTCCATTTTTGAACTGTTATGCATAGTGTTGCTCTAGCTATTTCTAGTTCACACCTTTGTTGGACGTTAGTAAGCACATCTGCTGGTGTGTACCTGAAAGTGAAATGGCTGGGTTAAGGCAGTGAGCCGTGTGCTTAAACAGAGTTAGAGAGAGATGTGCACAGTCAGCTCGCAAGAAATTTTCCAAAGGGTTGCCCTGTGTTCAGTTTTGAAGAGCAGGCAGGAGTTAACCAGAGGGTAAAAAAAGTGAAAAAGAGAAGATCAGGAAATAGTGTTCCTGAAATGGGCAGTATATGGTTGTCACAATTGGTTGTTACCGCTTTAGCCGTGTGTGTGAATTTGAAATCCTGTCATGAGTTCGCCTTACTTATTCTAGCCTGAAATTTCCAGCCACTAATGGAATGTAACACTTCGCCCTTTTTGAACTTCTCCCTTTTAAATGCTGTACCCCAGGAAAGGTCAGCCGTAAAATTTCCACATCCTATTAACCACCATCCTTGAGCCGGATATAGTCCTTCAAAATGACACTCCTGTGAAGACATGCACGTACTAGTTGTCATGCAAGGGGCTAGCGAACGTGAATATTTTTGTCGCAAAATCCAGATTTTTTTTGGTCTCAGTTTTCCTTGCTTTGACTTTGTGGCTCTGGCAACAGTTGGCAATTTGTTTTGGAGTGGAGGATTATTAGATTAAAAACAGTATTTTGCTAAAAATAGATTTCCTGGCTCATTATCAGGGTCTCAAGAGACAATGTGAGTGTGTCTGTTTCTCTTCACCAAGTCGTGAAGTATCCCTCAAAATGTAATGCTCACTGCCTTAACCGCCTTTTGCTTCTGATATCGCGGTTAGAGCGGCTAGAGTTCATTTTCCCCTTTTTTATTAGGAGCGCCTGGGTATTTGGGGATCAGAATGACAGGATAAATGTGCCTGATGAGTAGTGATGCTGGGAAATCATTTAGTAAAAGTTGTTTTCCCTAAAGAAGTAGCAAAAAAAGTGCCATTTGCCCAGCCTAACTGGTGTAATTTCTTTTTGCGTTAAGGGGTTGTTTACTGGCTATTTCTGAATATATGTACTATATGTGTTTGCTTGGAAAGCATTTGCCTGAGATAATTTACAGAGCCTTTGTTCCAACAATGTGGAAACATATGGGAAGTGTTGAGAGAATGAAAACATGGCATGCATTATTTCCTGTTGATTCACATAATATATTCCATTTCTAAACCATACTGCAGAATTATTGGGTGTTTAAATTGAAGGTGTCTATAGAAAAATCTAGCAGCAGATTTTAAAAAGTAGCGACTGATTCAGATCTCCAGAAATATTTTAATATTAGAAAATGCAACCTTATACTCATTAATTCAACAGATAAAAGGAGAAAAGCACATGATCATACTGTGATCCATTTGATAAAGGTCGACATTTATTACTGATATTTTTAAAAACCTCTTAAAAATTAGGAATAGTTGGGAACTATTTCAAACCAACAACCAACATCACACATTACAGTAACACTGTGGAGTCATTCCCATTAGACTGAAAGGAAGCCAGGGTTACTCACTGTCATTGTATTATTGAACACTTGAATAAAATGAAATAAGTACTGTAAATATTAGAAAAGAAGTCATTTTATAATTTTCATATGATGTTTTATGTACACTAAAAGCATAAAACAGATGAAAAACTTAATCCTAATAAAGAGTTCATACGGAGATTATGTCTAAAATAAATTTATGAAATCAGAAGAAGTTTCCTTGTGTGCAGTAATCAAAAGTTAGAAAAGATGACATTTGAAACAGCAACCCAAAATATAAAATACCACATTTTAAAAATCTTTAAGAACTTTATGGGATCCATAATGTTAAAAAATCTGAAAAGTTCCCCAGGGAGAGTTTTAAATAAATAGAGATTTCTGGATGGGATAAAAGATATGCATTCTTCCAAAATTAAATTAATAAACATTCAATCCAAATTTAAACGTTATTTTTTACACTTGAAAAATGACTCTAAAATTGAAGTTTTTTCAAGAAACTTCTCAAGAAAAAAGGGAATTTTTGACTACTACAAATTCAAACATAGTATAAAACAACTAATACAGTGTTTTATTGATACAGAAACCAGTGTATCAAAAAAATAGGCTGTTTATAAACAGACCTAACTACTATAATAAATTAACACATCATCAAAGTACTAATTCAATTGGGTGAGAATAGTAGAATCAATAAAAGTAAATTAAAGATAATTTGATAGCTTTATATATATAATGCTCCATGTTATAATGCTTCCATGTTAAAAAATAGATGAATTAAAAGAAACATACAAAGGAAAAACAAAAAGAAAACAAATGAGGAATAATTTTTGCAGATTAGATGACATTTAGGAGCTTTAGATCCTTTTATATAGTCTTTGTAAGTCAAATCTAAGAAAAGCAGAAAACTGGGCGGTTAATCACCCCTGCCCCTCAAAAAGAAAAGAAATACAAACATTGACAATAAGCACAGAAAAGTTGTGCTTATTTCCCCTGTTTTATTTTATTTTTTTAAACTTAGAGCTCCAGTGATTGTTGATACTGAGTCTAAATACTGCTCTAAGCTATATTTCAATTGATTCAGCTTTATTGGGTAATCTTTGGCAATGTTTATCTAAAGCATTAAAAAACCTCATGCTCTTTGTTCCAACAATTTCACGTTTAATGCAGTATTCTATGGACATTATCCTGGAAATGGGTAGAAAGTATAAGGAAATTAATCATGGCACTGACCATTAGTATCACAAATTGGAAAATAAAACCTAAGTATTCAACAGTAGGAAATCAGTAAAATAAGTATGTCTATAACGGAATATAATACAGACATTAAAAATGATGTTGCCAAATTAAATAGCACTTAAAAATGTTCATGCTTTGCTTACAAGGGAAAAATGCAAACTACAAAGCAAAACAAACAATTGGGACTTATTTCTTTTTAAAAATAGAGAAAATGCCTACAAGCAGTATGGATAAGTACCAAAATAACAATGATTTTCTCTGGGTGGTATGATTATGAATGAACTTACTTATTTGTACGTGCCTCACATTTGTAGTTTTTTTTTCCTAACGTGAGCATGCATTATTTTCATAATCATAATGCAGTCATATTTTATTTTACTATACAAGAGATATGGTTTTTTTAAAGAGCAGAAATCAGAATTGAAAAATTAGAACTATTTATCAATTCAAAGTTTGAATAAGCAATCTCTATTCATTAGTGTCTCCATTCCTACTTAGTTGGATAATCTGGTTTTTCATTAACCACAATATAAACACAAATAGAATCCAGAAAATAATCTAGTCATTTTTCATGGAATTAATTAGCTTACTAATTACATAAATCAGATCCCAGTTTCACCAGTCATACCTATGCAAAGGTGTCCTTTTCTTTGCAAAAACAATGAAGTACCATCTTCTAAAAATGAATCCTCTCAATTATTAAAAACTTGTGTAATGTTCTAAAGAAAGATTTAGAACTTGTAACTTGAAGATGACCTTTAAAATGTGGACAGATTTGAATTCAATATTTTACTCTTCTCTAAGGATTTAACATGATTGTCAAAAAAGAAAATGAATAATCTGAAGACCCAGCATAATCTCTTTCGTGTTAATTAGGTTCAGAGCCACATGGTGTCCCATCTAGGAATTAGACAGGTGAAGAAGTAATGATTTGTACTCTCAGGAAACTTACTAGAAGAGGAGGTGGCTTAGAGGGTGTTGGGGGAATGGGCAGGGAAGACTGTTTACAGATAAGATGATTTGAGGAGCTGGTAGTTACCCAGGTGGAAATAGCCACCGGCATTTGGAAATATGGAATTGGCCCTTGACTCAGACCTGTCAGTGGGGATGTTACTGATATGAGGCACCAGGTACCTAAGCATGACAGCAGAGACATGGTGAAACCATGAACTGCACATGTCTTCAGGGTCCCTTCCTGTACCACTCCAACTCCAAGGGGTGCTTTTCCTATTCTCTGTAGAGCTGTGCGTAAGGACGAGTCACTCACATGATAGAAGCAGTGTGGCCTCCATCCCTCCATCCCCCCATCCTGCCATCCTCCCATCCCCCCATCCCTCCATCCCTCCATCCCATCACACAAGGGGGCACCTACTGGATGGGGTCTTTCATGGGCGCAAGACAAGTGGGGTACAGAGTCTCACTTTAACTTGTGCAAGGTGAGAGTGGGGGAAAGGAATCAGCGAGCAGGGAAAAAAGAGGGTGAGCGCAATAGGGCAGCCTCAGGGAAAGAAGATATATGGCAAAATTCTGGGGCATATTAGCAGACTTAAGGCCAGAGGCAGGCCATTTGACCTTAAAGGAAAAGGAGATCGTGGGGACCCTGGAGAAAAAGAGGTCCAGTAACGAACAAGGCACCTGAATGGGAAGCCAGAGCACGGAGAGGTATTAGGGCTGTGGGTTGAGAGCCTGGCAGCATTGATTGAAGGGGCTTGTATTTCAAAATAGGGAAATCTGAGCATGTTTGTATACATAGCAAAGGGAATCAGAGGAGTGGGGGGAGTTAAAAGTACAAGAATAGAGGAGGGTAGTTGATTGAACAGTGAGAGCCTGAGGAAAGCAGTATTGCCCCCATAAAAGAGAAGGGACTCCTTCTCAGGCATAGGAGGACAATCAAGCGTACCAGGAGCTGATCTCCTTCCAGAGGAGAAATGGGTACCCAGAGGGGTCAGAATTCAATGAATCCAGTTTAAAATGTGGTCAGAATGTGATATAGGGAGTGGACCAGCGTCGTCCATGAGCCTTCTGATGAGCTTTCAGAATAATGAACTTTCTTATAATAATTATATTAGTAGAAATTATATTAGGCTAGAGTCTTCCATGTGGCAGTACTGACAATACCCTTTAGTAAAGTCACCATTCAAAGTTAAGGCATGGAGACCAATGGCGAGTAGTTTGCAAATAGCCCAATGTTGGGTGTGGATTAACTGGAGATGGTGCCAAATGCAGTCTGCAAAAGTGTTAAGTTATTGTCTCTAATAAATTATATTTGATTTTACTAAATAGTGCTTTAGTGTTTTCTAGAACAGTATTTCTTCTTCCTAATACTTGTTTAAAAAAGGTAACGTTAGTTGGGTATTCTATGAGTTAGCTGTTGAGTAGAGAGTATTGAATGGAATACCAAATTTATCGACTAACACTTTAGAAAGATATGCTGCCTGATAGGAGACCTTTTTAATTAAACACAAAGAATAGCATTTTATTCTGTGCTTAGAATTTTGTCATAGAATTGACAACAACATTGTATCTTGAGTTCTTTCTGCCCAAAAGAACCACAGTCCTGTAGCCACGAATTCACTGTCAAGTGGTTCTTTGTTGATGCTGACTTGGAAAGCTCTGTTAAATATCCTACCTGTGGCTCTAAGAACTTGGGTATAAATCTTGAAAGCTATTTCATGTATATGTTACTTCCTTTTGAGATGTTAGGTAATTCCCAATGATTTGCTTATGATTCCAGTGGTTTTAGAAAATATTAAACTAGGAGGTATTTGGGAGATACAATTTCCAAATAAATCAACCATGGTTTCTCATTGCACTTAGAAAGAAATTAGAGATTGCCAAGACCGTGTCTGTAAAAAAAATCAGTCCTAATTTCAAAAAGTAATCTATGCATATCTTCCTCTTTTAAAAATGGAAAGGTAAGGTCATTATCCCCTTTTGCAGTCCTCAGTTTCCCCAACAAGCACACACATTAACCATGTGGTTAGTGTGCTGTGCAAACTACCAGACTTTTTGTGGGTATTGACATACAAATATATGGTACTGCAGTACATGTGCAGTATTGTTTAGTGTATGTTTCAAAAATAGGACCATGTTTTATGCAACTTGCTTTTTGTACTTAGAGATATTTCTTAGAGATCTTTGTATATTAGTATACATAAAACTATTTCACAATTTGTATCTGATGCAGAGTATTTGATTGTATGTGTGGCTGTCCAATAATTGGCCATCATTCCTTACTGAGGAACATTTGGCTTGTTTTTCTGAATGTTTTCTATTACCAAATGCAGAATTGCACATGGCTTCTTCCACAGGGATACTGGGTTTTATTTTTGAGGGGCTATACGTAGATACGTTTTTATTTTGGTGGCTGGGTCAGATGGTATGGGTGTTTTATGTGTTAGTAACATTAGCATGTTAATGGGCTTTGCCAAATTACACTCCACAGTGAGAGTAATAACTTTCTTCTCCCACCAGCAGCCTTTTCATTTTTAGAAATAAAGAAAATGAGGCACAGAGAGGTTATATAACTTGCCAAATGTAAAAACTCAAGGACTAGAAAGTAGGTGTCCTGTCTTCCTGACAGATTCTTAGTGTCCACACCAAATTTTCTCCATTCATAGAGGAAGTAAATAAGGTATATTCAGATACCCCCATGGAACTTGCTTGATATTTTTCCTATCTGTTGTCCACTTTGTAAAACCAGTTAAGACTGATCATTTGAATCTAGTGGAAGACAAACAGAAATATAATTACTGACTTATGGGTTCTAGGGAACAATTATAAACACAAGATTTTTTACTTGTCTATTTTATATTGTTTTTTCCAGGTTGTGTGATCCTGTAATCTTGCATCTGCTAGAATTTTCATGGTTGAGATATTTCCTAATGCAATTGAAGTTCTCCTGGTTTAGAAATTTCATTTTCATGAACTTATCAGCAGAATCATCTCGGTTTCTTTGCTTGATGTATTTCCACTTGTAAGAAAATTGCACAGTGAGTTGATGAAAAAAAAAGTACAAATAATCTATGTGCAAAACTGAGCCTTTACTTTCTAAGCAAATACTTGTCCTGGGTCCAGGTCCCTCTCGGAAGCCTCCCCTGTCCTGGGTTAGGCTGGGTCACAGTTGCCTGGTGGTCTAGGCTAAGCGTTCAGCGGACTCGCTTCGGCCTCTCCCATCTGATGTGCAGGGACCGGGCACTTGACTCTCCTGTGTTTGAGGAGAACCGGGCCCAGCCTGGTGCCTCTGGATAACCCATTGTCTTCGTAGCCACCTGGTATCAGCCAGATGTGGAAGCCACGTTCTGTAGGAGTCGTAACTGAATCTTGTAGATTAAGTAAACCCACAACTTCTCTAATAATTTTTTTTCAAAGCAACCTTGTGTCTGAGTGGGGAGCCGGCCGCCTCCCTCCGCCTGTCCCACGGCTTCCGGGAGTGAGGCTTCCAGGGACACCTCGGCCTCCTCTGAGGGTCCATGGGGTCTGAGAGCCAGGCCCACGCCACAGCGGCGTCGGGGGGCTGAGCCGCCGCGCCCCCTGATGCCGTGCATCGTGCTGACGATGCTGCAGGTGAGGGAGCGGTGCCAGGGCGCCTCGGTGGCTGGCACCACGCTGCACGTCCTGCAGAGGTACCCCACGGTGGGAGTGATCCAGCTCAGGTACCCGCCGCGGCCCCCTTGGCAGGCCCATCAACTGCAAGGCCAAGGGGGCCACTGGCGGCTTCACGTTAGTTCCCCTGAAAAATAGGGAAGTCCAGCCCAGGAAGCTGTCCTCCGTGATGGCTCTCAGTGAGCCTGAGGAGAAGGGCCCCGAGAAACCAAGCGAGGCAAAGAAGGAGATTCCCAAACCAGGCGAGGTGAGAAAGGTCCCCAAGAGGCCAGGGAAAGTAAGGGCTCCCCCCAAACAGGGACAGCCGAGGGGAGGCTCTCAAGAAAGTCATCCGGGTCGACGTGGCAAAACTAGGCAAGGCCAAGAAGGTCCCCCCAAAACCAGACAAGGTCACAAAGGCCCCTCCTGGTTCAGGGCTCAGTGGGAAGACAAAGGCCAAAGGCAGCAGGCAAGATGCCCCAGGAGAACAAGCTGGGAGTAGGAGGCCCACAGCCTCGGCCACCAGGGCTGAGGCTGGTGCTCCTTCCCCAGCCGAAAGGAAGATGGCGGCCATGGCCGAGTTCCCTAAAGGGGCGACTCTCCCAGGATCTGGGGAGGAGGCAAAGCCAAGGCAGCCGCTCCTCCCAAGGGCAAGGGCAGCAATGGTCTGAGACAGCACCTGTGCACCTGGTCAGCAAGATGGAGGCCCCTGGGGGCCAAGCCGGCTGGGGCTGCCTGCCAAGTCCTTGTCATCCAAGGTGTCCAGCAAGAAGGCAGAAGGGGGAGCTAGGAGCCGGGGTGGAGATAGGCTCCCCCCCAAGATATTACTCTATTTAATTGTAAAATATTTTGCAATAAGGACTTTTTTTCTACTCAATTAAAAAAAAAGCAATGCAATGAAATACAGTACACCTAGAAGAGGCCAAGAGCAGTGTCAGGCATTGTCATGTATGTCACCTGCTGTCAGGCTCACCAGGAACCCACACGGTACGTTTCAGTTTACTCGTTTCCCACGTCGGGGAGTGGGACCTAGAGATGTCCTTTAACTTGGGGAGGGCCCCACGACCAGGGCGGTGGAGTTGCCCACGCAGTCCCTCCTCCCTCCTCCACTCAGCCTCCTGCCTTGGCAGAAGCCAGTGGCCTGTGTAGCCTTCAAAGGGGACTTCATGGAAGAAGTGAAGTTAGAGCTAAATCCAAAAATGATGGTCACGAGGTGCACGCAGAGGGAGGCGAGGGCAGTGTTTAAGGAAGGAGTGCGAAGACCCAGGAATGGAGGTGGACATGACGTCCCCGTGCAGTGTAGTCAGATGACCTCCCAGGAACACCCTCCCAGCGGCCGTGGGCAGGACTATTGTGGAGGATAAAGGGTGTTGGCCAGAACCTGTGGGGCCTCATGAGGGACAGGGACTACGTCGATTCTCTGGGTCTCTGTGGGGAACTCTGTGCCTCTTCTCTCTTTCTCTTGGCCTTCTTGCTACTTGCTTCTTTCCCTCTCTGCAGACTGGCTCTTTCGCCCTGCCCAGGGTGTGGTCAGCCCATCTGTAGGCTTCTGTGACCTCTAAGTTTGCGAGTTTAACGGAGGTGCACTCGAGTCGGAGTCCCAGTGTCAGATTCCAAGGTCAGATGTCCCTCCCTGGTCCAGTCAGTCGACTGTGATGAGGGAGAATGGCTTTGAGTGCTCACTCCCTTGATGTAGGGTAGTGCATTAGGGATAGTGCCCTTTGAGTGCGTGGCACAGGCAGCTTCTCTGACAAGGAAAACGATTGGCATTTGGACCACAGGGGAAAGAGAAGAGAGAGGTCAGCGTGGTAGGACTTCTGTGGAGCACCTTGAGAGCCAGTGGAAGCACATGAACTTGATCCTGTAATTAAGAAGGGAAGGTCTGCAAGGGGAAGGGCTCAGTGCAGGACAAGTTGAACAGGAGGAAGCCTGAGGCATGGGAGTAAAGAAAGGGATAGTGGTGATAATAAAGTCTCAGGAGCTTCATGCCTAGAATTGGAAGAGGAATTGGAACTGTGGAGGAGACAAGGCCAAGTGGCTCTTGCTGACTGTTGAGAAGGGAAGGGCAGCTTTCAGCTGAAGAGCTATGGACAAGTTGTGTGCCTTTGGGAAAAAAAAGAGGAGTGGGAACCTGTTCGTTGGCACAGGGATAAAGTATCTTCTTTAGGGAATGTTGTTTCAGGATTGATTTTGATACCTCAGTGCTGGCTATAAGCCTACAAGTGGGGCATGCAAAATGAATTGGGTAAGATATGAACCCATGTAAATTTGAAATAAGTGAGTTAAGAAAGAGTGTAGGTTTTGCAGGAAAATAGGGAATCAGTGGCCCATGGCCCCACGTCTGAATTTGCCTCGTTGTGGGACAGGCTGTCTCTGGGAACTTGCAGATGGGTGGGTCTGGTCATCGGGTCATGATTCAAGACTGAAACCCCTGAAAAAATACCATGATGCTAGATGATTTGGGAGCTTGTTGCAGCAGGTTCTAATGGGTTCCCTCCACTAAGGAAAACTCTAGATGCAAGCCCATCACTCTCTGTACATCAGAAAGATGCTGGACCTGCTTTAAAGTCTGTTAGGCTGATGGCCAGTGACTCCCAAAGCATATCTTGTACCACAAATGCAATTGGGAAAAGGTTAAAGTTTCAAAAACCAAGCGAAATGTTTTTTTTCTCTTATGCTAATGGGATCTAGCCATTCCCTAATGCAGACAGCATTGGTTTGAAAGAATGGTTGTGTTTTGGCCAAACCATGAACTTCTTGTGGAGACTCTGCCAGGTTCTGGTGGAAGCCAGGAAATGTATTTTTAGGCCTCTCTAACTCGGGCTAAGGGAGCTGTGTACCTCCCAATGGTTGTCAGCCAATGGCTATAAATAGAACTTTTAAAGACACAAGCCGTATGCTTTGTAGTGGTTATTTATTTGACTCTAGACCTGATTTACAAGCACTTTAATTCCTAAAAAACACTGCTATTTTATTCATTAAGAATATGTAGTGCACATAGGAATGCTTTGTAACTTGTCTGAGGAATCAGAAACCAAGAATATTATCCTCCGCCAAACTTGTAATAAGGTCAAATGCTAAAGGCCTGTAATAATTGTTTTTAGCTGTTCTCTTAGAATTAAAAACAAATGTTATCTAGTATGCAAAAGACAGCGCGTTGTTAGTCATGTGTTTGTATAGCATAATTTCAGTTTCCTCAAATTTTTATGGATTACCTTAAAACTAAATTTGGCAAAAGCTTTATTCATTTTTTTGAAAAAGTAAAAGAACTGGCTTTCTCTTAATGCAGATCAGATTTATACACTTTTGTATCAGAAAATTCTTACAGTAAAAATTAATGTAACAAACTCATAAGGGTAACAGTTTAAACCAGGGTAAAGAGGGCTTGCATGTCCAGCAGAACAGTGTAAATTGAAAGGACTGATTAGACCAAGGATGTGGATAACTGCAGCTCTTATGCATTGCAGGTGGGAGTGTGAATTAGTTACGCCCACTGTGGAAAACGGTTTATTAGTATTTGTTAATGCTAAACACGTGCCTAACACATGAGCCTAAGATAAATGTGTGTGTATGTCCAGCAGGAGACAGTCACAAGAGTCATGGTAGCAGTTTTATTTTTTAATAACCTCAAACTGCAAACAAAATTATCCATCAACAAGAGGATGGATAAACAAATTGAGGTAGAGTCTCAAAAATTCAGCAATAGAAGGAATGAACTATTGATCCATTCAACAGTATGGGTGAATCTCAATGTCATGTTCAATGTCATGAACGAAAGAAGCCAGACAGAAAAGATAAATATGATTCCTTTCATATGAAGTTCAAGAAAAAGCAAACTAATCATTGGTGACAGAGGTCAGAGTAGTCGTCTGCACCCCCATTCCCCACCCGAGAGAGAGGGTAATGACTAAAAAGGGACACCCAGGAATTTGGGAGAAGATTTGGAAATTTCCTGCCTCTTGGTCTGGGTGGTGATTCCATGAGTATATCGATAGGTAGACATTCATCTAGCGGTGCATTTAATGCTAAAATACTTCCCCATGTTTATGCTATAGCTCAGTAAAAAGTCTGAAACATGTTGTGGGCCTCAAAATGATGCAGTGTTTTCTTATTTCCAATTCCATGGAAAAGGGAGAGGCTAAGCCCAGTGCAAAATGTTGATTCTGAGCCAAACTTGGGAGGAGATGATGCAATAAGTATCGAGGCAAATACACAGAGGCTTTAACCTCCTGGTATTGATTGCAGAGAGGTGAGTTTGTTCTATTTGTGAAAGTAGTAAAATATTGTGGTTTAGAAGACAGTCTACTTTTCGGACCTGTAGAAAAAATAATATTCACTTCCATATATAAGTAGGGGATTATTTTTCTTTGTGTGCTACAAAAATGGTGTTATATCATTCACAGTTTCATGCTGCTTCCTTTTTTATCCCAATAAAGCTCCATGGAAATGCCCTCAAGTCAGCTGGCACGTTATCATGGCACATTAGTCCATGGGGCAGTGGTGCCCTCGTTTACTTGGTCAATCTTTAGTTTGGCTGAGAAGGCCTTTAGTGGACTGTAAGAAGAGAGTTTGGGTCTCAGGGACAGCCAAGAGGGCCTGAGACTGTCTTTATGTCACTTAAATTCTCTGTACCAGTGTCTCCCCATCAAACGGGAGTAGATTTATAACTGCCTCCTCCCATCATAGGGTGGGTTGCAGAATCAAAAGAATAGTGTCTATGAGTACATGTATTTTGGTACGATGGGGAGAGTATTACCATTGTCAACCATCAGGGCTTATTCGTGTTCAGTGCTGGCTGTGTGCCAAGCACAGTTCTAAAATATTTAAGTGTATTCATTTAATTCTCAAAATAACCAAATGAGGTGCTGTGTATTATTATTTTTCTCATTTCCTAGAAAAGAAAATTGATAAAAGCCAAGGTAACTTGCACAACGTCAGCAGACCTCAGATTCCCATTTGAGCATCCTAATGGATGTCCTATTTGAAAGTCTGTGATTTTACCTACTATGCAATATTACCTCTCAAATAGGATGTTCACTGTACATTCATTTCATTTATGATATTTGTAGATAATGTAAAAGAGAGTGGTTTTAAGAAAATGAGGTAATTACATTGTCAATAATAAATAATAAAATTTAAAGCCAAAAGAAGAGATGTGTATCAGATAGCTATTGCTGTGTAACAAACCATCACAAAACTTAGTGGCTTAAAACAACCACCATGTATTTTATGCTATGATTCTGCAGATCAGCAAGTTGGGATGAGATTAGCTGGTTGGTTTCCCTGGTTTTGCCTGGCCTCATTCAAGCGTCTGTGGTTAGCTACTAGGTCAACTAGGCAGCTTGGCTCTGGAGATTGATGACTGTCAGTGAGGATAATGGAGGCAATTTTACCGTGTGTCTCTCCTCTTCCAGCAGGCTAGTTCAGGCTTGTTTGAATGGAGGTGGTAAGTGTTCAAGAATTCCTGAGACCTAGGCTTAGAACTGGCACAGTGTTGTTTCCACCGCATTTTCTAAGTCAGAGCAAGTCACAATGCTAAAACAGATTCAACTGTTTGGTAGGAATTACTGCTAGCTCTCATTGCAAAGAGGCAGAGACATAAAGAGATGAGTAATTGCAGCTATCTAATTCAGGGTGGGAACCAAAGGGAAGAAAAGGTATATCTTTTCCTACAATTTTAGTTCATCCTTTTGAGCCCCAACACTGATTTCTTTTTGGTGCTGTGTATATGTGTGTTTTGCTGAGAACACCCCTCCTACACATTTATCCTTCAGTTTGAAAACAACTTTCTTTCTCTTCTTGGGGCATTTCTTTCTGAGATAGTTACTTGCTTCCTGTGACTGTCTGAGCGGAATCAAATCTCTCTCCTTGAGAGCTGCCCTCCTAATCTTGGAGTCCCTCTGCCTTGAATGATTTTGATCTCTATTTCTCAGGCAGCCAGAGAGCATGGCGTCATGCCGTGGCTACATCTTCTGCTCATCAAAACCAGGTTTTCTAGGACAAGAGGACTATGGGCTGTGGATATTTCACATTTTCCGAGGAGCACTATCGCTTTCTTTCCAAGACAAATACCCTTCCTATGTACCGAGTGCCCTCTCCCAATGCTCTCAGTTCCAAGAGTCCTTGCCCCATGCTGCTAAGGGAGGGCACACATTTACCAGATGGGGAAACTGAGGCTCAGAACATGCCTGTCAGTTTCATACAGGGTTCCTGCACTGAGATGCATGAGTTTCTCATTTCTTGGCCTTCAGCCATATAAATGATCAACTTTGACTTTGAAATTGTTCTCAGTTTTGCTAGAAACTATTTCTTTCCTCCCTTTAAAAGGCTTAAGATGATGTATTCTTTAACTCATTCTTACCCTATGATATCTCTTCTAGGAGGCCTAATGGCATAGAGATAACGGTATCTTCGTATAAGGAGTTTTAGAAAACCATGTTAACTTAGGTGTTAGTGAACGTTCCTTTTTTTGTTGTGGGACACGTGGCAGACTGTATGAAAGATAGATTCAGGAATCAACTAGACTTGGATTGCGGGTCCAGTATTCCAGCTGTATTGCTTAAGATAGATGACCTCAGGCAATTTAAGAGAACTGCCCTACGTCTTCGTTTCCTTTCCTTTACGAAGTGGTTAATAGAGGTTGCTGTAAGGATTAAAAGAAAATATATGCATATATGTATGTATGTGCATGCATATGTGTGTGGATTCAATGTCTTGATGGGACTTGCTACTAAATTCTTTCGCCATTGCATTAACCCACAATTTAGCCTGATGCCTGGCACATCATAAATGCTCAATAAGTCATCATTATAATTATTTCTGGCTGAGTTCTTGCTGTCTTCTAGGGAGCCTGAGAGGTTTCCTCTGAAAACAAGGGGAAGAATAAGAAATGCCTTTCTTCTCAAGTCCCCAAAATGCCCCAATCTTATACCTGTTTTTCCCTCTTCCTGCCCTCAGAACCTCCAGTGGCTGCCACCTCCATATCAATGACATAAGTTCTTCCATTGCTAGAATCACAATAAGTCTATAGTAGAATACCAGTAAGTCTGTTTAGTGCATAGTTCATTCCCCAGTCCTGAGGATTCTGGGATGGTGGTGCCCACTCCACATCTAACTGAGAGGGGGCTGTGATCCCATAGGACTGATGGATGGGACTCTCTAGCTTGAGAATCGTCTGCAATGACATTGCAGTGACAGATACAGGTCATGTATATCCTGTCATAGCCTACAGAATTGGGTGGGAGAGAGTATAATCTACAATGTAAACTTGAATCCATGCTGAGTGGCAGTGCTCCAAAATGTTGCAATGAATGTGCCTCAGTAATGAAGATGTTAATGTGGGAAAATGTGGGTGGTGTAGGGAGTGGGGCATGTGGGAATCCCCTGTTTTTTATGTGACATTTATACAATCTAAGTATCTATTAAAAAATTAAAGTGAAAAATAAATAAATGAATATAAAAGAAAGAAAGAAACGATGCTCTTGAGTCCGAGCCCGTGGTGAGGCGGCTGCGGGCAGAAGGATGATTGTGCAGATGCCCTTGTGCTCCTCCGTGGCTTTAGGGTTTTCCTACAGTGTCCAGATGCCACGTGCAGCACCTGTGCGTGAGCTCCAGTGGGATACCACGTGCCAAGTGCCCAGTGCTCTCTTCCTCCCCCACCCCCTCTGCCCCGGTGCCTGGGCGGCTCAGCTGCTAGCCCTGTCTAAGCTTGGGTTCCCCCAGAGCAGACCCCGAGCTGGGCATTGTGTGCACGTGCTTTGCTGAGGAAGGCCTCCCAGGGCGGCTTGGCAGTGGGGTGGCAGCAGGAGGGCTCCGGTGTCACCTGGTGCCCAGCTCAGCACGACCCTGAGCATGCCCTGCCATGTAAAGGCCAGCTTAGAACAGGGCCTGTTGGAGACAAGGGGCCAGTGTGTCCTGCCTGGTCTGCTGTGAGCCAGGGCTGCCTTGGGGAGATGGAACCTTCCAGCTTTCCATACTGTTAGGGCTGTTCCCATGGCCCAGGGAAGACCCCTGGCAGAGCTGTAGGGTACAAGCAGGTAGACAAAGAGCATGTGGGAGTTGAGGGTGGGCGCGGAGAACCTGCAGGGGCGATGAGGTGAGGGATCTGCATGGCTTCAGCAGCCTGCCCGCCCCGTCCTCTCGGCCTTGGCGTTCTCTTGTTAGAGTGACCGCCTTCCCGGGGAGGAAGAGCTCCTTTGGGCCTCAGCCTCCTGCTCAACCCTCTTCTGGACGTGCTCTAACTGTGGCCGGGAGTGTTTGATTGAGAGCATTAGTGGATGAAGGACGCAAGCAGCAGCTTCTACGGTACCCCTGGTAGAAGGAAACTGTTGATTATTCAGGCTCTCTGAGAATATACTTCTAAAAGGGTGGGCAAATGGGTGCAGTCTTTTCATCTGTAATTAGAGCTTTTAGGAAAGCATTATACAAAGAAAGGAAAGAAAGCGTCGGGAAAATTTTAGAATTCTAAAATTCTTTTGGGAATAAAATACTAAGAGTTCCATGGATATTTGTCAAAAATCAACATGAAATATCTTGGCTTTGCAAAACTGTAGTCTTTTAGTTGAGGCAAAATAATAATGCAAAAAAAATCTGAGGGTTCAACCTAAATAAGAAATAGAGTTAGTAGAAATAGCAGAATTCCAAAAAGCAGCTAATGTATTTTGACATATTAAAAAGGCCTTCATATTTGGTAAAGGGTGATCCATTTGGAGTTGTAATTATATCTGATGTGCCTTATTTTGGGGTCTCTGGAGAAATTAGAAATTACCGAGAAGCAATTTTGAATGTTTTGGAGATACGTTAATAAAATGCTTTTCCTGTGATTCATCACTTTATATCATTCTTACATTAGCCTTATCTGGGTAAGGAACCTGGCCATTCTTGGAAGCAGTTGGGAAGAAAGCTTTGCCTGAGGCTACATGGCATGCGTGGGAACTGGAACCAGAGTCTGAAGTGGTGAATGGAGGCAAGATGATAAGATAAAGGATTGGGGCTACTGAAATGATGAAACATCTTTTAACTTGTGATTGACAGAGTGTATCATAAACAGAGAAGTCATTTTTCCTTTGGCCCTGCGCTTCCCTGTGATTTCAGTGCACATAAGCCGGTCCCTGTACGTCAAAATGCAGTGGCAGAGACAGGGCAGCCAGTCTCTGTGTCACTCCGGTGTGCCCGTCACCAGACGGCCCTTAGCGTCAGTTTGTTTCTTTTGATCTTGGCAGATTACCGTCTCTCACCCCTGTGATGTGACTGTCCGAGCACATTAGTTACGTCCTCCTGTAATTACCATGCTCCCAGGGTTCACCGTGCAGAACTTAGCACCATGAGGACAGTGGATTAGAGACCTGAAGAACGGTGGCTTACCTCGGCTGCTCAGGTCTCCTGCCACTGTTTTTCATGCTCAGCATTACCAGGCAAACCATGTCACTTCAATTCCTGGCTTACTGCACTTAATTACAATTATCTGAGAAGGAGTACCTTTTCCCTGACACAGCTGGAAAATCAAATGCGTAGGGAGTTATTGAAAACAGAGATTGAAGCTTAAGCCTGCACCCCGTATCTGATGGGCATCGCCCTGTATCTGTGACAGTCTGACACTGTGGGTGTGAAATGCAGGTTTAAAACAATGCTTTCCAGGTGTAGAGCAAATGCAGTATTTCTTTAGTGTGTCCTCTTTAGTGTTCCTTCATCTTTAGTAGATTGATGAGAAAATCATTTACTAACCGTAGAACATCTGAAAAACTCAACAGCTCCTATGTCATGTCATAGCACTTGTTTTATTATTTGTGACCTGCTGACTATTGTGACAAATTTGTTTTATTAAAGTATTAATAGCTGGTAATTAGATATTCTCCATCATATCTTTGGCCATCTTTGAATAACCTTTCTAATCTTTTTTTAAAATACCTTATTCTGTGTTCTAAGCAAGATTCAGAAATTCCCTTCGAGTGAACTGACACATTTAAGCTTCCTTGCTGTCTGTCAGTCAACAAATATTTATTGAGCCCCCACAATAAAGTGCGCTAGCTTTGGGGTCAGAGGGCAAGGGCACAGATGCATTTCATTTCACTCGGAGTCTGTCAGTCAACAAATATTTATTGAGTTCCAGCAATATGCCAGGGACTTTGCTAGCTGCAGGGCATTCAGAGATGGGAAGGCATAGTTCCTTTTATTCACAGAATTATGTCGTATAAATAAGGCATGTACTCCAGTGGATGATGAGGCCAAAGACAGTGAAATCCCCAGGAAAGAAGGCTTTAAATTACCAGGGACAATCAAGGAGTAGCCTTGGAGCTGAAGCTTGATGCATGGAGAGGAGTTTGCCAGATGGATAAGAGCAGGGAGGGGACATCCCAGACAAGGGAAACTTGTAAAAGTGGCAGAATGGCCTGCCAGAGCTTCTGGGGTCTGCCAGTGATTTTGTGTTACTGGAGAATGAAGCGTAAGGCAAGGAGGGGCTAGAGCTGGGAGGTGGGAGGCCTGCTGGGTGGGGAGCCAGGCCATAGAGCGTGCATCGGTGCATGCTGGTCAAAGTGGGTCACGTTTTCCTGTCGGCCAGTTATTAGAAGGGTGTATGCTGCTCCAGGAGATATCTGTTATGGTTAGGAGGCTAGGAGAAGGAATTTTCCAATACTACAGAATACATCATTGTAAGCAAGACTCCAGTCCAAATCTGCTTGCCCCAAAGCCTTTGGAGCTGGAGCAGATTTTGTGATGATGAGGTTGGAGGTGATGGCACTTTTTTGCTATGGAACAGATCATTGGAATTGAGAATGCCAGTGCCGTGAATGAAGGATATCTCGTGCCATAGACTTAAGACTCCAGGTGTGCTTTCTCATTGGGGGGTAAATATTGACAACTGCTCTTAAAAAGCTGTGATGGCAAGGCTCCTGTGCCAGCCTCGCCAGGTATTGCTAACTGGTAGTCTAGCACTACTGGTCAATATTGCCCAATAGTGCATGGCTATTCCAGTCTATGAGGAATAATTACCCCAGGTCTCTCAGATAGTATGACAGTTTTGGCTTTACTTCAAAAAACCTACCTTTTGGTGAATCTTGTGTTGGAGCTGTGATGGAAATGAACACAAAGAAAATGACATGTTCCTTCCTTTCCCTTATGCCAGCAGGGTGTTAGGATGGAAGAGAGTAAGATGAAAAGCAGCCTTAGAATTGGTAATGACTAATTCCGATCCACTGATCCAATATAATAGTATAAACATGAGCTTCATTTCTTAAAAGGTTTAATTTAATATTTCTCACCCCACCTCCCTTTGTTTGCACTCCCTGGCCACTCATTTTTTTTTTTCCAGAAGGGAAACTGAACCTGGGACCTTCCATATGATAGGCTGGTACCCAACTGCTTGAGCCATATCTATTTCCCAACATGTGCTTCATTTTCAAGAAATTTCAATTTTATTAAGATGCTGTTCCATGCATAGCCAATGCCTCTGGACCATACTAATCCTAATCCTACTTTTAATAACTCATTATGACCCTGAGGCAAATTTAATTCTTACAAGACTAACTTTCCACCATCCCTCATTTACCTCTGCCTTCTAGAGCACTGGCTGTGGAATTTCACTAAGCAGTCTCCCCAGTGCTTGAGAAATGCATGGAGGGAGCAGCCTGTAGCCACACCGTGCCTTCTTCTCATGGCTAAAATTAGTATCAATTTGACAGCTTTGAGATAAAACAGTTTCTATAGAGAATTTGCAGTTTTATTTTGCCTTGCTTATATTTCAGTGACTACGTGTCCAGGTTTATCTGGCTCAGTTCCACTTTTCTGCCTGTTTTCCTGACGTGATTATTAACAGTGCCCATTTTCTTCACTCGTAAATATCCTGGTTTGGACATAAAATGATACGGTCTCTGATCGCAGATGTACGTGCTCTAGGCACATCCTTCAGACCCAGCCATTCCAGCTTCTTCCTGCTGACATCACCTGTGTATAGAGGTGATGGAGAGCTTTGCCTGAAACCACAGGAGCTCTTGGCCCACTCTCCTGGCAGGAGAGAATTCTGGAGTGTCTGTGCCCCAGGAGCAAGCTTCAAACAGCAGTGGATAGACTTGGCGCCCGGATCCCTGACTCCGGCACCTTGCGCTCTGTCTTACATGTTCCCGTCGTCTCCCCACAGGGTGAAGTGACAATGGCTCATGCTGGTAACTGGCTTCACAGCCTGCTCATTGCTTTGTTTCCAGATTTCTTTGCTGGTGGCCCCTGTACTTCCCAAATACCGTATGCACTTGACTCTTGGGCTTAGGTTCTGCTTCTGATAGAACTCAAGCTATAACGTCACTCTTTTAAGTGTTTTTTGGTAATAAAGGTCCACTTTATAATGTATGCATCAATAAATGGTGTCGCTGAATACAGGCCAATTCCCCATTTACCCCATTGTTCTGCGTTCTATCAATTTGCAAACTTTGGGGGATATAGATGAAATTGTCAAACAGACCCACTTAAAAACATTACCTTTCTAAATTTAGTTATATAGTAAGAAATTGCCAGATGGTCTCCCTCCCTCCCTTCCTTTCTTTATTCCCCAATATGGATGCCCAGTTGTTCAAACACCATTTATTTAATATATTACCTTTTCCTGTTATATTTATTGGTACCTTTGTCAAAGTTAAGTGACATTTTATGTGTGGATCTATTCCTTGCATTTCCCAATATGGATGCCCAATTGTTCAAACACCATTTATTTAAAATATTACTTTCTATATTTATTGGTACCTTTGTCAAAGTTAAGTGACATTTTATGTGTGGATCTATTCCTGGACTCACTTGGGATCCATGGATCTCTCCTTATTCCACTATCGAGGGCCATTATACTCCAGGTGACTTTAATTTACCAACAGGATCAGAATCACTGGCTTAGACAAATCATGATTGATCGCTGGGGCTGAGTGCATTGCTGATCTAAATGTAATTGGAGTTTTAGTTACAAAACAGTGTCTGCCACACACATATTTAAATTGCATGTTACATTAAATGATACATTTATTATTAGAAAAAGTGCTTTTAATCCTTCTCATTCCTTAGAATATTTTCTCCCGCAGGATTTTTGCATGAATCTTGGAAATCATCACCTTTGTTACCACTTTATCATAGTTTGCAGTCATCTAATAGAGTTTTCCAGGCAAATCTTTTTCACCTCCATTTAAATTGTTTGAGATGCTGCAATTTGAGAATCCCTGTATGATGCAGCCACCTGAAATTTTAGCCCAAATCACAAGTATCATTTGCATAAATTAAGATTTTTTTTCTTTTTTCTTTTGCTGTTAATACTCTATAATTAGGAGTCTCTGAAACTACCTATTGTGTTGCTTTTTAAAGTAATCTTCACAAGATACTTTTAAATTCCATAAAACACTTGCAAATTGTGAGGTCAGTACCCACCTGAGAATAATTACTAAATCTGTGTTAAATGTTTTCACTTTTCTGTTATACTGTTTCCATAAAAGTAAACTCTAAAAGTGTCCAAACAGGGTTAACTAGGTTATTTTAGCCCAATGTGTCTTCCCCAAATATTGTTCTGTTGTTAAAAATAAAGTAATTAAGAAAGCACTGGTAATGAGTTGATTTCATTAGGACATGACTACAAATCAGAGTCTACTTTTTGGAGACATACATATCAAGAAGAATTATTTCTCCCCTTATACAGGCTTATATGAAATTCTTTTCACACTTTAAATCTTTGGGTCTGACCTTGCTTCGAAGTGGTAAATTTTAAGCAAATTGAAAACTACAATCTAATATGGTTCACCTGTTTTCCATGGCTATGAAAAGCTTTTTTAGTTCAAATAATATGTACCTTTTTCAGAAGATCCCTGCATATTACACATTCAAAACTAACTAAATTATCAGGACATGGGAAAGTGGTATGATCAGTCGCAGTTGCTGAAGCTTCACTTTATCTTGCCTAATAAGATTATAGATCTTCCTAGAATCGAACTTAATTGCACAATATTGTATTTCCTTTGCCAATTAGACCAATGGAGGTTTGAGGTAATATACATGAAAAATGCTCTGTAATCTGTAAACCACTAGGCAATTGTTAATCGTTGTCATTACTATGTTGGAAAAACTACCTGTGGCTACACAGAAAGGAGAAAAAAATCCTAACAGTGAGCAAAGAACAGCTCAACCCTTAGGCCAGTGCTTTGTCATCAAAACAGTTTCCAATGACTGTGATTCAGAGCAGATGAAAACTAACTCCTAAGCCAGTGTTTTTCAAAGTAGATGTCTTGACCCATGAATAGGTTGTGAAATCAGTTTATTGGCTGGAGACCAGCATTAAAAAAAAGAACTGGGGAAGAATAGAATACGACAGAATTTTCTAGAAATATCAGAAGAAGGATAAATATTGTTTTTAGAAGCTTTCCAGCGTACAGACATAAATATACAAACACAGAAATACTGGATAGAAATGTGAAATGTTCTTATTGTGAATCACTTCTCAAAAACCAAACCAAACAATAACAATGGGATTGCCCTAATCCTTGTTAAAAATTTTTAAGTTGTCTTTCTACTTAGCATTTATTACACTGATTCTAAATTACGACTTAAAACATTAAAAATTGTATATGACGTATTCTTCTAATTCCTGGATCCAGATACAGCTTAAAGGTTTTAACCTAAATTTTTTTTGAGTTATTAAAGACATCCAGATATCAGTAGAGACTAAGGAATACATAAAAATATATCTGGGAAAATAAATTAAGACTGTATAATTACACTTCTTTTACATGCCAATTTAGTTTCTTCTAAAGCAGGGATTTAAATATCTCATAAATAGTTGTATTTTAAAACACTGAGAGATATTTTACAGTATTATTTGAATTTTTGTTTTTAGATCTATTTTGCATAACAGAGACTATCAATTAGCTATTGCTGTGTAACAAAACATCCCAAAACTCAGTGACTTAAACAACCACCATTCATTCAGTAGGTCAGCAGTGTCAGCTGGGCTATGCCAGCTGGTTCTTCTGGTGTTGACTGGCTCCCTTGTGTCTAAGCCATATGTCAGCGAGGCAGCTCTGGCTCTGAGGGTTGGCTGGAGTACTTCAGCTCTTCCCCCACTGCTCCTGGTAGCTCATCCTCAAACAGGCTAGCCCAGGCTTGTTCAGAGGGCAGAGACAGGGCTCCAAGGGAGAGACGGGAAGATTGGAAGGCATGCTGAGTTTAATCCATACATTAACATCCAGTCCCTAGTTCAAATGTTAGTATAGACAACCTCTACTTAAACTATTCAATTTTTTTCTCAATTTCATTGTAATACATGTCATGCTTCTAAAGTTGAACGTTGTTAACAAGAGGGTTATGTTTGCTCTAGGAATGTCGTGAATCCTATCTTATTGAATAAATACTTGCCTAAAAGGGTGTGGGCAAACAGAACTGCAAATCAAACCAGGTTTTGTATATTGAACCCCAGATTTAAAAGAATCCTTTACATGTGTTCCCTTTCTATATATGTCCCTAAAAGCCCTCGTTTTTAGATACAGTGTTCTCCAAAGCAAGGTTTACCTGTACAACATAATTTCCATATATAGCCCAAAACTGGATGAGAAAGCCCAATATGTCATTTACATCTTACAGATAAAATGAATTTAATCTGCTGAGAATAGTTTCACCAACTAAGTCTAGAAATAACTAGGCACTCAGTGATTTTTACGTGCACATTTGTTTCTTCTTGAAGAAATTAGAAAGGAAATTATAGTATATTAAAAATAACGATTGCTACTCACATGATAGCCATTTTAATGAAAAAAAATTGGGTAAAATATGGTATTTATGTATATGTACGTTACCTGTCAATTTCGTAGTCTATTAAAATTAGCAAGGAAATGTTACAAAATCGTTAGGACGGCTGAGTCCAAAGGCAGATTGCTCGGGTTTGAATGATCCTGCCCAGGAGCCCCCAGGAGAAGTGAGCAGTGCCTAGCTGAAAAAGACTAGACTAACCTAGCTCTGTGTTAACCTGTGTGTCTCTGGGCACGTTGCTTCGTCTTTTACTTCCCTCTCTCTTTCAGTAGAATGGGGATAATAACAGTAACTACCTCCTCAGTTTGATGTGAAGATTAAGTACGTCAGTATGTGTGGAATGCACAGGACAAAGACCAACTCAGGGTTCACACTTGATAATGTTAACTCTCACCTGAGGCAAACTCAGCTCATGAACTTACTACCTCCCGCTCGGTCTGGGTCATGCCTCGGGGAGAGGAGCAATGGAAGAATCTGTACCATTGGTATAAAGGCAGTGGCCATCAGGTTCTAAGGGGAGGAAAAGGGAAGAATAGCTGTCACATGGGGCATTTTTGGGACATTAGAATTGTCCTGTATGACATTTCAATGACAGATACAGTCCATTATACAGTTTGTCAAAGCTTATGAAACTATGAGAGGGAAAGTGTAAACTATAATATAAATGACAGTCCATGGCTACTAGCAGTGCTTCAGTATTTATTCATCGATGTGGCAAATGCACTGCACTAATAAAAGATGTTAATGTGGGAAAGTGTGTGTGTGGAAGTGGGGTATATAGGAATCCCCTATATTTTTTAGGTAACATTTATGTAAAAGTTCTTTAAAAATAAAAAATAAAATAAAAACAAGAAACAAAAAAATACTGCTGTTGGTCTTACTCCAACCTTCATGAGTTTTTATTGATTAGTTCCACAGTTGTCGGAGTCCATATGTTGTGCTATGCCAGGGGCCAGGAAACAAAGATAAATGACAAAGGTATTGGCATCCCCAAGCAGCTGGAAGCATTGGATGGCTACTCCCCACCCCCACGCAGATGCACAGATGTTGATGCCGCCTGGAAATGTGATGTCAGACTTGAAGATAATTTAGAATGTCAGAATGTCCACGAGGCCTTGTTTTCCAAAAATGACTTCCCATATACAATTCCCTGAACCCAGGTGTGTGCTTTGTGAGCCATTAGCTAAAGTATATTTGATGTGCTGACTTACTTGAGTTCACACTCAGCCTCTTGATTTCTTTGAATTAGACATTTCCCAGCATCATGTAAGGCACTCTTTCTCAAAGGACATTGTCATATGTAGAGAGTGCATTAAATCCAATAAAAGTAGCACATTTTTACTCGTGTGCTCTCTACACATTTCAATCTTTATTTGGTGTTTTCTCAATTTTGCATTAAAATTCCTAAAACTGATTACCCCATGCCAACCTTAATATTAACTGAACTCTGCCACAAAGTAAAGGAAGAGGATGTAATTATCTTCACGAAAAATATTGATTGCTTGTTGAGATTCCCTGGAGAACAGGCTGTGGCAATATTGTAAAATCATGACTCTTGATTAAGCCTTGCCACAAATCTATGGATTTTTTTTGTTTTGGAAATGGTAGGAAAATTTCTGGAATAGGAATTTCATTCACTTGAAGAAATGGATGTGCTCAGCCTCTTCCTGTCAAGGGGCAGGCCTGTGTGGCCCCAGAAATGCAGAAGCACCATCAGCAAAGTCCTCCCACGACGGGGCATCTGTGAGGAGCCAGAGTAACACGGGGTGGTGGCTGGAGTTGGGTGCCCCATGTTTAGGCAGGTTCTTGGTCTTACTCCACTTGCCTGTGAGTGTGCCCCATTGCAAACAGGACCTCCTAAGATGCTATTTTCAGTTAAGTTGGGGCCGACCGAATGAGCTTGGGCCTTAGTCTGGATTATTGGTGGCCTTTATAGACAGAACAATTCAGAAACAATGAGAGAAAGCCCTGGGAAGGGGCCGGAAGCTGGAAGTCAACAGAAGGGGGAGGAGAAAGAGGACATGACCATGTGCCTGGAAAGTCAAAGAACCCAAGGATTCCCAGCCTGCCAGAGGCTGCTCTCCCCTCCCACAGCAGGCCTTCTAGCCTCTGCACTGTGAGCCCCGAGTTCCCATGGTTTGAGCCAGCTCGTGTGTGGCGTTTGTCATAGCTGTGGGCTCTTAACCCTGCTTCTTTTCCTTATATGCTGGGGGGTCTTTGGATAAGGAAAATAAATCCAGGCATGCAATGTCAGAGCTATTTCTTGGTAAAGGAAATCAAGAAGACCTATTGGATCAAGTATTTATTTGGGATTGGAAGTCTACTTTAAATGTGTTTTCAGGAAATACTCCAGCAGTCTGATATGCATGGACTGGAATTAATTGGTTATGAACAGGAGTTTATCATAGATTGAAATTAATTTTTGACAAGAAATATTTTGAAATTTCCATTAGAATTCAGGATTCTGGTGCGTACAAGTTAAAAATAAATAGGAATTTCAAAATTATTAATGAATATATTCATTGTGCTTTTAACTGTAATATACTTTGTGACTTATAATAGGTTTGTTGCTAAGCTATTCATGACTTCTTTTCTATTTTTGAAACTTAGGTATAAATTACATAGAGTGAAATTTGTCTGTGTATGTCTATAGTTCTACAGATTTTGGCAGATATGTAAACCATCACCACAGTGAAGATATAGAATGGTTTTATCAATCCTCCGAAATCCCTGGACTATTTAATCATCTCCTTCCTGCCATTTCCTGGGCACCACTGAATTGTTTTCATTCCCCACCATTTTCCCTTTTCCAAAATGTCATATAAACGGAATCATACAATACGTAGCCATCAAAAGTCTAGTTGCTTTCGTGTAGCGTTATGCCTCTGAGATCCGTCTATGCACCGCATGTAGTAGCAGCTCATTCCTTTTTGCCGCTGAGTAGTGATTCCTGGATGGCTGTATCCTGGGTGGATTATCCAGGTCCCATTTGAGGGACACACGTTTCCACTTTGGATAATACGTTACCATTCGCGGGGTGGCCTGGGCCCTAAGAGGGCTCTTAGATCCTGCCCCAGGGGCCTCCAGGAGAAGCGTGCAGAGCCAGCCGACTGCTGGGATGACGTGAACGGTGAGCCAGGGGAAGGGCATCGTGCTGTCAGGAGAGGGCTCGCGTCCTGGGGTGACGGAGCGGGGGCCAGTCTTGCTCTGTCCACTGCCCTTTTACCTGGTGGGGGTGCCTCTGCCCCCCAGGTCGCCAGCAGCTCCCCCACCCCCCATTCGAGGAGGACTGCCCTTCGCGGACGTGCGCCCCTCACCCAGAGTTGCCCTGTCGTTTATGCCCCCTCCGTTCCGGGGGCCAGTGGACGATGGGCGCTGCGGTGGGAGAGCGGAGCCCCTCTCCCCAAGGCCTGTGCTGCCCCTGATGTGTGGTTTACGCTCCAGAGCTCCTTGTGGCACCCGGCTGAGACGAAATTTCAGCTCAAACAGAATCTTTGCCAAGCCCCTTCTCCTGCTCCACCCCGCTCCTCTCTCTCAGGGGTTTCTCCTGAGAGCTCACCCTCAAAACCCATTGGGATCCCAATTCCTGTCCCAGGCTCTGCATCTGCAGGACGCATCCTAACAGAGAGGGGTCTCTGAAGGATTGAGAGAGAAAGAGAGAGAAGAGAGGGGAGAAAGGGAGGGCGAGACCTGCGGGCTCAGAGTGGTATAATGCCAACCTACTGCTGTCGGGCTCAGGTAAGAACTTTTCTGCCCTTCCCCCATCCTTTCTGCCAACACCGTTCCACTAAGAGTCAAAAAACTACCCTCTCGGGGTGGCGATGCGGATGTCCAGTCCTAGTTAGGGAAAGAGCATCTGTCAGTCACTCCTTTGCTTCCAGGTGTGTCGTTGCCCGTGAGCCTGGTGAGCAGGGGCCTTAATGGGAGGCCAAGTTCAGACTTCTGGCTTTTACGGTAGACAAGACATTGCTTACTGACCGAGGGGCTGGGGCACTGCAACCAGCAAATCCATGCAGCCTGCCTGAATTTTCATTTAGGGGCCGGAGAATAACCAACCGCCAGTCCAGGCCAGGGGAGCCCGGGGGCCCGGCCAAAAGAAGGCTGCTGGGAGCCTCTATTTCATAAGTCCTGCCTGTTTTGCTACCTTTTACACTGGAAAAATTGGAAGGACAAAAATATGTTAAAATGCTGGATCCTGACAAATCAATTGGGTACATGTTCAGAGGACAGTAAACCTACTTTCCTCTCGAGCCAAGGGCATGGCCGTTCTGACCGTTACTGAGGTCAGAGCTCTGTCAACGTGTCCTGACAGACACACGCGTCTCTACGTGGTCATGCCGGCAGCCTCCCTGTCGGCTCTGACAGAGTCCTTTTAGCTGCTTTTGTCCTGGTGGCAGCTGGTTCTTTTTCTCTCTGTTAGCACAAGAAATACCAGGTTCCTGGAGTGAAGGAAGCTCTTGTTTTATGAAAACTCCAGTGAGTACAGAGCTAAGAGGAGAAGAATCAAATTTAGAGATGCCTTCAGTCGATGGAGAATCTCATTGCGACTGGCCCTTTTAAACATCTAGATGCCCAGTTTCATTTCCTGAATCTGTTTCTTATGTTCCCCCCAAATTTGTAGACCTGACGCAAGGTAGAGCTGAAGACTGGCCGCGTGGGTGGGCGTTTCAGCTTGCCGCTGACTGCCCGAGTCACCTTCAGCGGTTATTTAACCTTTGTAGACCTTCGTTCTCTCATCTGTTATAAATGGGGATGGAATTAGTTAATATGTCTACAAGAACTTCACACGTGACTGACATAATAAATGTTCAATAAATGTTAATCATCAGCTTGGGCTAAACTTGGGAATATGTTAATTAAGAAATAAAAATGGTTTCATGGATAAAGACACATGGATCATAATATCGCCAACGGTGTTTTCAGTTGGTCCTTTATTATTTTAAAATGTGACATGCGATAATCTTTGGTTTCAAGTGCTGAGGTTTATTTCCTCAAATATGACAATATAAGTTGACTAATTCTATTTAGTAGAAATGTATTGAGTCTCCTTTATGTAACACAAAAGTTGAGAATTTAATTCTTGTTTTATTTATACATTTTTTTTTTCTTTTGTGGTTGATTAGGATCCTTCATTAATGTGATGTAGAAGGTCAATATTTATTAGCATCAAAGAATGTTTTCCCCTTGGTAATGGAGAGACATGAAGGTTCATTCTAAAGACTTGTGATTTCTTCCTTTTACCCTATGGAAATATAACAATTATCTGTTAGCTACCAACTTGTAAGGTTAGGCATGATGAAGCGGATGGATGGTTAAAAGGGGAGCTTCTAGATGATCAACCTCTTAGGTAAGATGAGAAACTTCCCCCATATTCCAAAGCCTGACCATGTTAAAAATAATTTGTCATTTTCCCAGCATTGTGTATAATTCTAATTTTAAGAGTATAAGCCTTGGTGACAGGCATGCTTAGGTTCAATCCTAGCTCAACCAGTTACATCAAGCATCGGCTGTGTGATTTTGAACAATCTCAGCTTTCTCATCTATAAAATGGAAATAGAAATATCTATCCCATAGAGAGGTTGTGAGGACGAACTGAATGAATGCATGTAAAAATGCTCAGTTCTACATCTGGCACATAGTAACAGTAAGGTAATTGTTATTGTTGGAGTCATCTAACTCAAAGCCTTTTCTTTCCACGAGGGAATGGCAAAGTACGATTTAAGACTTGCCAAAGGGTGGGGAAGCTGTTTAATATCCAAATCATGATATCACTGATAATTTCTAACTAAGTTGAGGTCATTATACATTTTTAGCTAGAAGGGAACTTAGGTGGAATGTAGAATCCAAACTTTCACAAACATTTTCATTCTTTCATTTATGCTTTCTACAGGCATTTATGGAGTATCTCCTATTACGGGTAACTAGGTATATTCTGAGTATATCTCTTAATTTTGCCTTATACTTAACCTTGCTTTTGGTTCTGCTCAATATATCCCTTCAGTCATTTCCAAAATACAGAACTGTAGACCGTAAATACATGTCTCCAGTCCCAATTGGGTTGGCCAAGGCATCACAGTATTATTAACAAAATCAGAGTTTTCCCTGGCAACAGTTACTTAGCAATAAAAGTCTGCACCAGGCAACAGTTACTTAACAATAAAAGTGTGTATCAGGATGGCAGAAACAGTATTTAGTGCTTTGTGATCCATTGTCTTATTAATTACTTTCCCACCATCACCTTTAGGAATTCATACAAATGTCCTGGTAGAAATATATCATGGCATTAGGGTGGAGAATTATTTTTACGCTGTAAAAATAACCATAGTGACTTGGACATTTATTTAGACTCTAAGTAAGGTTGCCTAACTTCTTGAGTTCCTTACTTTATTTAGTTACATGCTGTGCTAACTTGTGTCTGGGCCTCTGGATTCCTGTTGTTCAGCCCAATAGGAATGAGGCTTCATGCATTGTCATATTTGAATTGTGTCTCCATTACCTATTACTACAATAATGCAGTCTAATAGCTACCCCCAAAACTTTCTTTCAGTCTATGGATTGATTCAGTAGTTCTGTTGATCCAAGCTGGCCTCACAGGGCTCATTCGTGTGACTGTGGTCAACCGTGGGTTAGTTGGATGGTGACACCGATCTTGACTGTTCTTCTCACATATCTGGGGCCTTGATTGAGAGGACTGGACTCCGCTTCTCATGGTACTTAATCTTCCAACAGGCCAGCCCTGGCTTATTCTCAAGCCAGAGTGGTCACATTATCATGGCAGTGATGTGGGGCAAAAGGGGAAGAAGAATTTGGATGGTGTGATTTCAAACCTCTTCTCCCATCAAGTCAGAAAACTACCTATTGCCACTTCGAGAAACAGAGAGGGTTGGGGATTACAGAGCTACTGGGCAAGAGGTGAGGCTACTTGGAGGCTATTAATTGGGCTGTTAATGACCCTAATCTACCAGAGACGGGCAGAATCCACCCAGCGGGGAACGTTCCCCAACTGGACTTCTTTCCTAGCCTCTCCCTCCAGATGCTCTGTGTCCTCTCATCTGTCTGGGACAGACTGTTTGTTTGGAAAGGGTGTACCTCAGATCAGGTAGATATCCTCCTCTGGATTCCTTAAACAAAAGGCATGGCTTGCTGACAGTGCCAAGAAGAATCTATGATGTGATACTGGCACTACAGACACTGCGTTTACCTAAAATGCCTCTGAGGTACCTTCTGAAGGCAGAGCAGCGACTTGTCAGCCCTCGACTAGTGATCGCCATGCTGGTCAATTGACCCTTCTCTGAAAAGTTGCTCTAAACCCAATGATCGCATCCCACCCATCCCTATCCAGGGACACAGTGCAGAAATCCCCACTTCCATCTCCGTGGGACCGACCATGCTCCAGAGCTCCTGGGGGACTCAGGCTGACTCTAGATTCCAGGCAAGACCACATCCCACTCGCCTCCTTCTGCTTGCCCTCCTGCTCCACCTGACCTTGTCCTGAGTGCACACCTGCAAAACACCGCACCGTTCAGGTCCCTCTCTCAGGCACTGGTTTTAGGGAGCGTGACCTAGGATACATGTTAAGCTGTTATCTTCCATCATTTTCTCTCTATTTTTCTAATTTCTTATCGACTTGAAAGAATAGAGAGAAACTGAGATTGAACTACAACATTTATGAGATACGCTTTTTTAAAAATACCCCCTCCTTGGGGCTTGCTTGCTGTCTGCTCTCTCTGTCCATTCGCTGTGTGTTCTTCTGTGTGTCTGTATTTATTTTCTTTATTTATTCACCCCCTCCTCGCCTTGAGGCTTGCTTTTTGTTTTGCTCTCTGTGTCCATTCGCTGTGTGCACTTCTGTGTTTTTACTTGTCTCCCTTTTTGCTGCATCACCTTGCTGCGTCGGCTCTCCACGGTGCTTGCGGGCCAGATGGCTTATTCCGCGGCGCGGGACTGGTGGCTCTCCACAATGTGCAGGCGAGCCTGCCTTCACGAGGAGGCCCCAGCATGCGAACCCAGGACCTCCCATGTGGTAGGCGGGAGCCCAACTGATTGAGCCACAGCCGCTTCCCTGAGATATGCTTTTAAAAATGTCTTATTTCAAAATTGTGCACACAGATGTTTGTAGGCTTGAAGTAGTCTTGGAGGAAGAAAAATAAATTTCATTCCAGAGAAGGTGAATTTATCATTTTTATCCCACTCTGCTTGGCCCTGCCTGGCTCTTCCACACGCTGTAAATTGCTGTGAGAATTTAGCAGATCATTTGACCCCAGTTTCAATAGTTTCATATGTAAAATAGGAAAGATGCTTCCTATTTCGGGATTATTTTGAGAATGATGTTAAATGCAATAACGCATACCAAAAGGCTTTGTTAAGGGTCTGTTTTTTTATTTGTAGTCAATGCTATCTTTGCACCTAAATATTTTAAGGATAAAATATAATTATCCAATACTAGTGAAATAGAGAACTGTGGAATAATAAAGAAACCTGATATTATTGCTTACTATTTCTGCCCTTTAGTCCAAATCGAAACATAAGCTTTTGTATCTCCATCCAGGGGATATGGAGATAGATTTTTGGCTTTTATTCCATCAGCTCAGTAAGATAAAGGAATGCTCACTTAGTTTTAACAATATATTTTGACTCCCTTTTCTGAGTGTTACTTCAGGCATATGGCAAAATAAACTTTCAAAATTAGAATGCTTCAAGGAATAGAAGATGATTTAAGCATCCTTTATTTGTAAAATGTAGATACTTTTCTAAAAAAAATACTCAACTATTTTTATTTAATTCTGTGAGCCTTAGCACTTTCTGTACCCTGTGATTGTACAAGTATAAGAGGATACTTTTCTTGGTACCAAATCCATAGTAAAATTAGTAAAAATTGTAAAATTTTACCTGGAGTTTGGGTCAGTTCTGGGTCAAGTTCAAAATAATACTTTCCAGAATGATTACTAAATAGTCTCCCCTGAAAACAACCATTTCTTCTTAATTATGGGGATTTTGTATAGCACTGTGTCCCAGATTCATACACATATGCTCAGACTTCCAGCTGCACACTGACCCTTTCCTGCAATTACTTTTCTAATATATTATATTGACTTTCATCATTTCTTCTTTTCCCCCCTTCTACTTGCTGAAATACATACCACATTTTCGTTCATAAAGGATTTTTGGTTCCAAAATATTTCCTTCAGGAATTTGAAATATTGAAGAGAAGGGAAAAGCGTTAGCAGATTTAAATTCCAGTGAAGGTTGACGCCGATTACTATGTAATGTGGGTGTGTGAAACATGGGAATAACAGTCCCCAAGACTGTCGATAGCAGCCAAGGCTTGGAGAATCTTGGACACAGATGTTCATACATGTTACCCCATCTTCATTTAAAGAGGAAAAAAGTATGTCTGATCAATTAGTCTGGGGAAAAAACAAAACAGGCTGAAACGCAACAAGGAAGACCTAGTGATAAATTTTCTCAAGCTACCTGTTTCAGTTTTCTTGACATTGGCCCTCTCTTGGGTGTCACCCTCAGTGGTTGTCATGAAAAACTAGGCTTTTGCTTTTCTACCTTTTTTTTCCCCTTGCAAATTTATTTATTTATTTACTTTCCCCCTGTCCCCTCCTTCTGCCCTGCTGTTTTTGCTGTCTGTGTTGTCTTCTCTTCTCATTCTCTCTCCTCTAGGATTTACTGGGATTCGATCCTGGAGACTCCCGATGGGGAGAAAGGCTCCCTGTCAATTGTGCCACCTCAGTTCCTGGTCTCTGCTTGCACTTCACCTTGCCTCTCCCCTTGTCTCTCTTTTTGATGTTTCCTCATCTTGCTGCAGACACACTTGTGTGGGCACCAGCTCACCACCCGGGCACTCACGTGGGCACTGCATCACCATGCAGGCAGTTGTGCTCACCACGCAGGCACTTGCTTGTCCCGGGAGCATTTGTGTGGGCATGCTTTCTCTTCTTCTTTTTCACCAGGAGGCCCCGGGGATTGAACCCAGTTCCTCCCGTATGGTAGGCCGAAGCTCTATCACTTGAGCCGCATCCGCTTCCCTGCTTTTCTACTTTTTGAAAGTGAAAACTGGTGGGAGATTCTTGTTTACCTCAGTCCATAATGTTTGGGAATACCTTATTTGTCTCTTGAGTGCATGCCTCAGTCCTTGTAGCAATGTTTAAACCTGCAGAGCTGCTCTTCTCTAATTGACCCGAATCTCATCTTGTGCCCCTTCTGCTGAAACAGCACAACAGACCTACACAAATATGGAAGAAAGTATCTGTAGCACTTCCTAGCCCCCGTGTCTCATAGAAGAACATGCTGTACACACACCCAGGATGGAAATACTGAACATTCTTCCACCAGGGATGTGTGCTAATTGCCATGCCGTTGTTGTTCGTTGGATGCTTTTAAGTTTTTCTTCACAAGCAGTTCCACTGGAAGTATTAGGCAACATTCCCACAGAGGCTTTTGCCTTGTCTGGAAGAAATGTGAGAATAAGGAGATGGGGCTGATTATGCTCTGGTTTCCTCTCGTTTTTCTTCCTAGGGTTTAGTCTAATCTCCTCATCTTGCTTTGCTGATTTTATAATTTTAGCATTTAAGATATGCAGGAGGATGTTGTGCGACTGAAACTCTTGGCCACCAAACTGATGTGTCTGTGCTTTCGTGACACCCCACCACCCGTGCCATGTGATCACTGCTGGTAGAATTAAGTCCACATTTTAAATTTAATTCATAAAATGAAGACCTTAAAATCAGGTAACATTGATTTTGTGGAGAACGATTTTTTTTTTAAATTCACAGTTATTCTTTGCTCCCACCCTACATTCTTATTACTTTCTGACTCTTTTGATGTAAGGTAGATAAATTTCTGGATAAATTTATTCAAGAAGTATAGCATATAATAGCTGGGGCATAAAAGGGTTTTATGTATAAAATGATTGATTAATAAAGAAAAGAGACAAGGCAGAGTGTCTCATCTTCAGAGGAAAAGATGTCCTTAAAAAGTATAAAATTAGAGCCTGAATCTCTTGGAACTGACCAAGAACAGAAATAAAATGAGTATGTAGGTGCATGGGCACGAGCATCCTACAATCGGATTATATAACAGGGACACAGTACTGTAACCCTGGTTATAACATCTTGTCAAAGAAGAAGTGAGGTTATATAATTAGACTGCATTTATCAAGCAGCACATTCCTCCTACACAGGCTCTGAAGAAAGAAGGAGGAGGTGGGGAGGGAAGGGTTTCTATCGAATAATGACTAAGTGCAGTGTGATTACATGCATTGGAGTCATCCTTTCAAACTTATTATTTTATTATCCTGCATAACATCATTCAGGTGCTTAATGTCCTGTGGGTTTTATTCTTCAAAGGCCTTGACTGAGCCAGTTTTGGGAGCAAATATAAAGGGTCAATGTGACTGGAGAAACAGCTGATTGTTGCCCTGTAGAAAACGAGCCGAAGGCTGAGAGCAAGAAACACTAAAAACCTGCTCGTTTGTTTGAAAAGATGGTTTTCAGTATTGGCCAGGTGCATTATTAAGGTTTTAAGATGGGTGAAGCCAAAATGGAGTAAAAGAAGATATTGTCACTGTTACAGGTAATGCCGTGAAGTCAATATGTTTTGTTAATTCAACAGTGTCATTGGAAGGCACAACACAGAAGAGAAGAGGGAAGATGGTAATAAGTACATTATTATAGTTATCAATGATTATGGCAGGGGCACTCACTGTGGTTGAATTATCCTAAACACCACCCTTTTAGTTGTTTTGTTTCTCTTATCTGAGGACAGACTTGATAAGCTTTTCTTACTCCTGTGCTATTAAACCTGAAACAACAGTGATTCCTGCTGACGATATACGTTGTGGTAAGGGTCCTTGTGTCCACCCAAATTGGGTAATTAAACTCCGAACCATTTTGAAGATTGAGTTCTACTGTTTTCTCCAGTTTAGATGCAGCTAGGAAGGGTACTCACATCTGTTCTATCAGATGCTAGAAGTTAAATGCTTTTTGCTTACCTCAGATGCAGAGTGATGATTTTTGGTTGAAGGAAAAAAAACCACCACCTAGTAAACTAAATGTAATAGCTGAAACTGCCAGCATTTCAACCAGCCTCAGCTCCTGTGCTTCCATTGCAGTTGTGCCCTCTCTGGGTGTCACATTTCTGGTGATGAAGATACAGTGCATGTATGTTTCCTGGTTGCCAATGGGATCGTTTGCTCGGCAATAGAATATTGAAACTCTACGGAGAACAAGGGTAAAGCAGTGACAATAAAAATGTGCCAGCCATTCCCAGAGCATGGCCTGATCCAAGTGAAAGATGTGGTAAAAATGGAAGATTGTCAAAGAGATGAGAAAAATTGCCTCAAATTCTACCATCTAGCAATAACCATAATTCATAGCGGCTGCCCTAAATTTTAATAGGGGAAGTTGGCAAATAACGAAATCCATGTTAAAAGGCATTTGGTAGGTAGGTTAGGCATTTCACAGTCTTATTTGATTAATCTTAGCCAACAAATGGGAGGATGGCAGCCAGCATCCATGTGGAATCTGAGCCTCCTCTTGACATAGAGGTGCAATGGACACAACCAATCCAATGTCCACATAGAAGAGGTGGCATTGGATTGGGAAAAGTGGACATGGTGGACGATGGGTATGGGGAAGGGCAGGAAGAGATGAGAGGTGGGGGCGTATTTGGGACGTGGAGCTGCCCTGGATGGCGCCTCGGGGGTGATCACCGGACATCGTGGATCCTCACAGGGCCCACTGGATGGAATGGAGGAGAGTATGGGCCATGATGTGGACCATTGTCTATGAGGTGCAGAGGTGCCCAAAGATGTACTTACCAAATCCAATGGATGTGTCATGATGATGGGAACGAGTGTTGTTGGGGGGGGAGAGGGGGGGTGGGGGGGTGGGGTTGAATGGGACCTCACATATATATTTTTAATGTAATATTATTACAAAGTCAATAAAAAAAAAAATCTTAGCCAACAACCATTTACTTTTGTCTCTGGTAGATCTAAATGTCTCAAAACTGAAATTGGCAAAAGTGAATTCCTTTTAAAACTTATTTCTGATTCTTAATTTTTCTTGTTTTAAGATAGCGGCTATATTTTACATATACGTCATTTGGCAACAGTGATTTGCTGTCCATCTTTTCGAGTGGAAAATGAATCACTCGTTTGGTGGTAACCTAGGCAGATACTGAATCAGTGAAATGGTGCCGCATTGTTGCTTCAAAACCTCCAGGCTGAGAATGGACAAGCAGGCAACCTAACGTCACTGGATGTACTGATACAAAGAACTGCTCCTCGTATACTCTCTTAGATATGAATTTTTCACATCTCCTTCAAAATATTGAATTTTAGGGGAAGTAACAATTTTCATTTATTTCAAGAAGTTGATTCGCAGTAGATTTCAAACTTATTATCTTCTGCATGGTCTTGTTTAAAGAATAGTGTATGAAAAGAAATTGTTCCTTAAATGTTATCGTGCGAATACCGTGGGCAATGGTGTGAGACGGGTCTGGGTTCTAGTATCACCTTTTCCATCTAAGATGTACTTGGGCAAGGCTGTTTTCTGATGTGTAAAGTTCAGATAATAGTAACAACCTAGGAAGAAGCCAGTGTACCTGCATAGACAACAGAGCGGAAAGCCTTCAAAAGGGGATGTAGCGGGACAGTCATCGCATTGCTTTTGTAGATGTGTTGAAGGGGGACGGAAGCAGCGGTTTCTTTCAATTCTTTATTAAGAAAAACAAAAGTAATGTTGGTCTAAACCAAAGTGGTACTTTCGATATAAGAATGTGTTTCAGATGATAATTACTTCTAGTAGTAGGTGTGTTAGAGAGCATATTTGTTTGTTTCTGGTCATGAACAAAGCACAAAAATCAAACTTTTTTTGGAAAAATCAATTACAACCACTCAGAAATAGTCATTAGCAACATTATGTTAATGTTGTTCCAAATATATTTCTAAGCAGAGATGCAAATAAAAATATAGAAGGGAGGATAGAAAATAGTTTTATGAAAACAGGATCATACTGTAGACACTTATTTTATCATGAAGGTCTACCTATAATGTCACTTTAATGTTGGTTGGCTCCCTGTAAAGTGAGAATGTTTACCCTCCGATATGTATCTTCCCTGTTCCCCTGCCTCGATGTCTTGATTCTGTTGGTTGTGTCATTATTTTTACATTGTGCAATACTTAAGACATTCGCATTGTGTTGCAAGCATAATTTCCATATTTGATTACTATTAGCATTATATTTAAATGAATCAATGTTCTCCATCTACCATTTACCATGACCTTGCATTCCTAGATTATTTACTTTGCTTCAACCCTAAATTGGCTCTGTTTCACGGTAAAGGTCTTTTTGAAAAATAGGTCAGGAAGGGCTCATAGGTACCTGAATTTTTTGAGGCCCTCCATGTTTTCTATTGTCATTTGTTTTGACCTGGAATACAATTTCAGTTTGATGGAACATTCTTGGTCCTGTTTGTAGACTCCGCTCCATGGTCTTCTAGCACAAAATTTTGCTGGGCAGAAGGCTAAGGAGAGCCTGGTCTTTCACTCCAATGGGTGATTTGCTTTTTATGTCGAGATGCTTGAAAAATTACTTTCCTTGTTTTCTTCCAGGAGAGGAAAAGAGGGGATGATTTTCCTATCTTGCCCCTTTTTCTTTCATCTAACTTGGATGGCCTTTTTCAAACTTTCTGTATTTCTAATAAGTCTTGATGACTTTGCGGCTTTCTTCTCTCACCCGAGGCCATGTCTTCCCTTCACAGGTGATGGCTGGAGAGCTGGGTACTCTGAGTCCTATCTGATTTTCTTTTAGAATGGATGGTTTCAGGAGCGCTTAGGTCACACATACTCTTTCTTAGAACACTGTGATCTGTTTTCTCTCCTGCCATTCCTTAACTGTGCAGTGCTAGGGCGATGACACCTCGTGCCTAGGTGTACGTGTGTATGGGGGCATGCTCCGTTCCCTTAGGAGACATCAGCGGATTTTCAGGAGCTCTGCAGGCCATCATGTAGCACTGCAGGGATCCGTCCCTTACTCCAAAGAGAGCCATTTCTCCCCATTTTCCTCACTTTCTGGTAATACTTCTCAGAAAAACAAAATTAGAAGAATACCTAGGGAAGTTGTTTCTCTCGTTATTCGTGGTTATGGATGAACAATCTCAGTAAGTTTGGCCTCCACCATTGGCTTAGGATTTGGGGGGGCGGGGAGAGCAGCGTTAGGGGTGAAGCAGTGACTAGCCGCTCCCCTACCCTGAAACTTCTGTTATTTCCTTAGTTGTCTGAGTTGCTACATGGGGTCAGGTTTCCTTTTTAATTCATTTTTGTGGTTGTTGTTGTTTGTTTTTTTTTTTACCCCCCCCTTGCAGCTTGCTTGCTGTCTGCTCTCTGTGTCCATTCACTGTGCATTCTTTCTGTGTTTTGCTTGTCTCCCTTTGTTGCGTCACCTTGCTGCGCCAGCTCTCCGCTGGCATGGGCCAGCCTGCCTTCACAAGCAGGCCCCGGGATGTGAACCCAGGGCTTCCCCTATGGTAGACAGGAGCCCAATTGATTGAGCCACAGCTGCTTCCGTGTTTGTTTGATTTTGAACTTTTGAAGAAATACATCCTGCCCCGCGTTTTCATCCTCCATCCTGACCCGAAAATCAGTTTAGGTTTTTTACGAAGCTGCACTCTCCTGTGGCCTTTGAATATAGTGTGTTTTCCCAATGGGAGAACTGTCTAGAAAAGTGCAACCATCTGTGTGAGTTAGGCTTATGGGAGGACTTGAGCTGAGCACCTGCTGGCTCTTATTTCTTTACTTTTAGATTTTGCCAGTTTCAAGGGTCCCATATTTTCCCATTTTTTGGTCACCACTTATAAGCTGAGTAAGAAAGAAGGTTTATATTTCACTGACTTTCTTATTGTTGGGAAATTCTTATTTTTCCTTGCTATGAGGGGGTTTACAAAGCAAAAAGGAGAGTGATATTTAGATATAATGCACTCTCAAGATTGTTTTTCAACCCGTCTTTAAATGTTTTAAAGCAAAACTCAAACCCCAAAAATGTTAACTAAAAGAAAATATTCTGAAAGTTTGGAAGTCTTCCTTTCCAAAATGTGTTTTCGCAAGAATACTGTCACTTATTTGAAAGGTAGAATTACATTGGATTGACATCTCAAGTTATAGTTAGCTTTCTATGTTTTACTTCCAAATGCCATTAACTGAATAAGATTGAAAAAAATTTTTGAGGCTTCCATCCTGTTCACTGTGAAGATAGCAAAGTATGTTTTTAGATCTTCCTGCTGTATTCTTTGCTGCATGCAGAGCACTGCTTGAGAAACCTGCCCATGGGGTGGCTGCGAGACCTAGATGAGCTAATATATAGGAAGTGCTTGTTAAGTGCTTAATAAATATTATCTATGACTGTGGCTGCTGTCCTCATGTCAGCCACTGGAAGTTTCCTCCCCTGGGTATGTTTCTATTGAACAGTTTCTTTGAGGTTGTTAACTCTGCATGAGATTTTGCAAAGTATTTAAAGTAAAAACTCTGTTGGTTTACAATTTGAACTTCCATGTGGGACATGTTTGCTTTGTTGGTTAAAATGGGATGTGAGTGAAGCGGGTGTCCTCTGGTTGGACAGTTCTCAGTCCTCTCCCAAGCCCCAGTCTTCTCAGAATGACACCAGCCCCAAAGCCATGAGGAAGCCACGCATTCAGTGGCATATCCACTCTCCTCTGTGGGAAATACTGCTAGGATGGGGATTTAGACTATCATACCCTTGATTTCAAACTCAGCCCCACTTGTGTGAGGCTCATGATTCATTATGTGTCATATCTAAAAGTTTGGTTCCCTTTGTACACATGAAAATTATATGGGAAGTCATTTTATAGCAAGATCCCGTCACACCGAGCCACCGAAAAAGGCATCCCAAGTCTAGTTTATTTAAAAGAAACTATTAGGTGCCTCATTAGCGGAGTAGGAAGTGCTTCAATCCCATAAAATAAACTATTATTTGACTTGGTGTAGACCCATGCTGCTCTACTGCCTTCAGACCTGCAACTTTGGCATTGTCTGAGCACTTGTCAGAAACAAAGATGCTCACGCTTCTCTCCAGACTTCTGAATCAGAAGTTGCATTTTACCAAGACCCCCAGAAATTCACACATATGTTAGTATTGAATGGTACAGTTACTGGTGTAGCTGAGACACTTTTGAAGGGGAGCCCATACCCCTCAAAAGAAACAAGTATATAAAATGGGCTTTTCGACAATGAAACAAAAATTCCTCATTCATAATAATAAAAAACACTGAGAGACTTCAGGAAAGACAGAGGGTTAGAGAGGCAGAGAGATCACTTCTCTCCCAGAGAAATAGCTAGAGGACAGGCAGAGAATGTCTTGAGGGCTGCTCTGGGGCTCTGGACATCAGGGCAAGGCAAGAAACCACCCAGAAAGAGAGGGGCAAAGGAAAGGAGTCTGTGTGGCTGGAAGAATCCCGTGAGTAAAGCTGCAGCAGTGGCTGCTGGTGCCCATCCCCCCACCCTCATGGAAAACAGCAGAGGGTCCTCTGGGCCCTGGCAGGAGACTGCGGACTGAGGGGGTTGCTGGAGAGAGGAGAGGGAAGGACGCAGCCTACAGCAAATTCAGATTTTGGCTGAGGAAGGGTCTGCTGCATTGGAGGGTCACACACTCCCAGGCCTGTGCACCTCAGAGCGGGCAGGGAACTAAAGCCACTTTGCCTTCTCAAACACCCTCCCTGCTGCCCTGGGCTGGTTGCTGAGGACAGGGAGGGAGGGTGTGGCCAGCCAGGGAGGAGAGCAGCTTCTGAGCACGCTTGTTTATGAGGCTTAGCCCACCTAGAGGGCGTTGCTTCTGCACCACCTGTCAGGGCTGGGATACAGTGAGTCCATCTGCCCAAGCCTCTAGAGCCAAGAGGGCTGCTAAAGACCACCATCTGCTGGCAGACCAAGGAAGTGCACGAAAAGAAGGGAAACAAATAAAAGAGACAAGCAGGTGACTTCACCACCCCCTCCAAGCCCTTGGAATCTTGCCTGCACCCCATGACTAGGTCCTTAGCCCTGGCTTGAGCAGTTAAACAGGGACAATCCTAAATATCTAGAACAAGTTGAACCAAGACTCAAAGAGCAATGGTAGCACAGAGCTATTTAACAGTAAATCCCTAGGCAAGATAGAGAAACTGAACATCAGAGTAAACTCAGCATCAGAATCACATGCCAAGGTACTGGCAAAACATTATAAGCCATACTGAGAAAAGAGAAAGTTATGATTTAGGCTAAGGAAAAACTCAGATCTCCAGAGGAGACACGGGACTTCAAACAATGAGTCAGTGAGGTTCGTACAAATCTAAATCAGATCCTGGATTTGAAAACAACATGGCTAAAGAAATAAAAGACATGAAAAGACATTGGTTAAGCAAAGAAAATTTTGAAATCTTGGATAGAAAAATAGTAGAGCTTTTAGGAGTGAAAGGCACAATAAAGGAGATTATAAAATACAATAGAGGCGTACAACAGCAAATTTTAAATCATGAAAGATTGAGCAATGTAGAGAACAGAATAGCTGGAATTGAAAAAAGAAAAGAACAGAGAGAGAAAAGAAGGGAAAAGGTTGAGCAGAGGGCTCAGGGAGTTGAATGATAATGCAAAGTGCACCAACAATGTGTTAAGGAAATTCCAGAAGGAGATGTGAAGGGAAAAGGGGCGGAAAGAGTATTTGAGGAAATAATGGCCAAAAATTCCCCAACTCTCCTGAAAGAGAAGAATAGTTTATCCAGGAAGCACAGCCTACTCCACTTAGAATAAATACAAATAGACCTCCACCAAGACATATAATACTCAGAATGCCAAATGTCAAGGATAAAGAGAAAATTCTGAAAGCAGCAAGGGAGAAGTGAAATATCATATACAAGGGACGTCCAGTAGGACTTAGTGTGGAATTCTCTTTAGAAACTGTGGAGGTGAGAAGGCAGTGGTATGATATAACGAAGGTACTGAAGAAAAACTGCTTGCCAAGAATTCTTTATCTGGCAAAATTGTCCTTCAGATGTGACGGTGAGTTAAAAATATTCACAGATGAACAGAAACTAAGAATTTGTAACCAAGGATCCAGCTCTGCAGGAAACAATGAAGGGAAATTGAAAGGGTTGCAGTGTTTGTGTTTTTTCATTGTGGACCTACATGCAGAATCTTGCCCAACTACCTTTTTTTTAAAAAAAAGATTTATTTTTGTATTTATTTCTCTCCCTTCACCCCTCCTCCCCCACCGTCTGCTCTCTGTGTCCATTCGCTGTGTGTTCTTCTGTGCCCGCTTCCATTCCTGTCCATGGCCCAGGAATCTGTCTCTTTTTGTTGCGTCATCTTGCTGCGTCAGCTCTCCGTGTCTGCGGCGCCACTCCTGGGCAGGCTGGACTTTATTTTGCGTTGGGCGGCTCTCCTTATGGGGCACACTCCTTGCGCGTGGGGCTCGCCTACGTGGGGGACACCCCTGTGTGGCAGGGCACTCCTTGTGCATCAGCACTGCGCATAGGCCAGCTCCACACGGTCAAGGAGGTCCTGGGTTTGAACCCTGGACCTCCCATGTGGTAGGGATGCTCTATCCGTTGAGCCAAGTCTGCTTCCCTCCAAATACTTTTAATCATTCCCCTATTTGTCTTTCTTTTAATGTTATTTTTCCCCATGAATTTAACAAGAAGTCATGGTAGAAATGTTAGAAATTGTGGGTTGGGATATGAATCTAACTCCAGTGACAGAATCCAGGTGTTTTATGACTAGAGTTTTCTCACATCACTCTGATATAAGCTGTCTACAACTTGAATGGCACTCATGGCATGGAGGACCTGAACTCTTTCCATTTTATTGTGCTGTCATCATCAAACATGGCATCGATTTCATGGTCTAAAATGGCTATTTCAACTCCAGCCTTCACAGCCACCTTACAGCAGAAAGCAGAAAAGAGAAAAGGACACTCTGGGTATTTCCAGAGTTTCACATATCACCTCCATTTAAATTATACTGCTCTGTGCTCAGACACACAAGGTAGACTGAGAAATTTAGTTTTGATGCCATGTAGTCAGGTACTCAAGTAAAATTTAGTGGTTCTGTTACTACAGGAAAAAAGATTGTATAGTGTTTGCCACAATAAACAATACATAAAAGCATAAAGAAGAAACTAAATCACCCTTAAACTCAGCACCCATGGATAATCTCATTTGTAACTTTTGGCATATTTCCTCCCATTACTTTTATGTATTCAATGATTTTATACAAAATTTGTACTATGTATGTTATGACGTGCTGTTTTGTTTAATTTAATAATGTACTGACATTTAACTTCCTTAAAGCCATAATTTGGAATGCTGCATAGCATTCCATCCTATCATAATGTATTTTATTGAATGCATTATTTATGTAAATTTTTCTAATTTTTTTCTAAAAACATTAATGTTTATGAATATTTTGTGACTCTCTAAGATACTGATTTTAGAGGCACCATGGATATTTTAAGATTATTACTATAATATTCAAAATTGCCCTTCCTGAAGGTGGTAGAAAGTTATTCTGAATACTTATCACATCAAACTTCTCTTATTATGAAAGAATATGAATTTTTAAGATGATTACCAATTTTATAGTTAACAAATGGCCTCTTATTACTGTTTCAATTGCCATTTCCTTGATTGTGAATACATTAGAAATTCTGGGGGATATTTATTGATAATTTGAATATCTTGTTTAAATTTTCTTTATATGACCTTTATCTGCTTTTCTCTTTATGAATTTATAAAACCTCTTTCTATGCTCAGAATAGTAATAATTCATCTTCAAATATATTGCTAATATTTTCCCACTTTGAATTTGGCCCTCTGCTTCAACTAGTGTTTATATTTTTGGATATTTGTTCTGTTATTATATTTAAAACAAATATTTTATGCTTATCTCATAGGTGATCAATAAATGTTCACTTAATGAATGAACAATTAATTACCACATTTTGTTATTTGTCATGCTACCTGCTAGTCTTTAATCAGTATTCCCCGTTCTGAAGCCCTTACTTTTGATTTGTCTCTTAGTTGACTATAGTATATGTATTTTAGTAATAATTTTGAGAAAGCATTTATGTGTATTATGCTTAATGCATTCGTGCATATCAAAATCTCTTTCTATTGACTGTACCCATTGACTTAGGTGATCACATAGAATTCTTTGTTACAACCATTTTCCTTCTTCACCTTTCTTCTGGCTTGTGGTACAAGCTACATGAGTAGCTTGATTTTTAGTTCCTTGTAAAAAATTAGTGCAACTTTGTTTAAATTTCCTGGAAATTCTCTTTTCTCTCCCTTTGAAATATAAATATCCATTCAGTAGACTATGATGAAATCTTGTAATGCTCATAACTTTCACCTGGAATCCTGGAACTTTTAGAAAGGTGTGTTTGGAATTGTTCCCCCTACTATGTATGTCCTTAATTATGATTTGCGTCAGTTCTGGTCTCATTCTCTGGAGCAGGAGGATCTACTCTTTGGGTTTGCTTTTTATATCTATTATCTTCTTTCTCATTGTTTTTTATCTCCCTGTCTTTTTCCTTACTCATTCTGGGAGTCGGAAAGTTTTGTTCCTGCACCACTGCATTGATTTTCTGCTATGACAAATATGTGCTCTTTTTCCATAAAGAGCTTATTTTGCCCTGGTCTTTTTCTCTCTTGACGCTGCCTGCTCAGCTGGTGCAGCTCCCGTTTTGTTTTTGCTTGAGTCTTAGTTCCTGTTTTATCTCATTCTCTGGCCTTATCTCCCCATTGTTTATATAATTCTTGTTTCAAAGAAGTTTATTGATCCTATAAAGCAGCTGCTTTCCTTGTGTTTGCTCTAGTAAATATTTCTCCAAGCTCCTCCTCTTTGGTTTTGGTTTGCTCTTTTGTTAAATAGGGCAGTACCTTTTAGTGAAGCTCAAACCTCCAGAACTTTATTCCTTTTCATTCTTAATCATCCCAGAACAAAGAGACTTTTATGAAGTAGGCCTGATATTTATCCGTAAATGTGAACACGATGGTGGTTGGGTTCTTGGATCCTTTGTGTGTCTGTCCATCATCATGTATCTGTCCATCTGTGGAGATACACCCGTGTAGACACATATACTCACGTGTACGCACATACCTGCAGGTGCACATGCACACACATATTTTAAGAATCCTTGTTTCTTAGTCTCATTTCTTGTCTGGAAGTCTCCGAAACAGTCACATCACTAGCTCAGCGACCAGCATTGGTGGGCATGGTGGGTTTCCGTGTTGAACTGTCTGTTTGGCTTGGCCTCCTTGTCAAGTGCACAGTGTGCCATGTGATCTTCCTTGGGAAGCTTTTCCTGCACCACTGAGTACCGCTCCAGGTCAGAGGATGAGCCAAAGATGGGGAGAATCTCCCGGTACTGGCGCTGTCTGACTCTGCTTGGGTTGCTGCGTCATAACCCCAAGGCCTGTCCCCTGGTCCACTTGACTCCCTTGGCCTCCGCGCTGGTAACCCGCCAACTGGGGTGGGTGAGGAGCTTCCTAGGTCCTGCAGGGGTTGCTCCAGAATGCTGTGCTAGTTGTCGAGATGAGCATGGGTGAGGTGTTTCCTTCACTCTGTTTCCTTTGTCACATGTATTTAGTGGGTGTTTCTTAAGTATCATTGTTTTGGGGCTGCCATGTGATGCCCTGCATCGTATAGACCATTGGTCATTTTAGAATGGATCAGAGGGTAGTTATTGAGACATCTTTTCTGAAACTGCCATCTAATTTGCAAGGGACATGCTTCTGTTAACAGCACTAACTTATGCTGTATACTGATCTGATTCCTGCTTTGTCATATCATATTATATCATATCATACTTAATATTATTTGCTGTTCTGATATATATTACTTTAGTGATCTCCTGCTCCCCTCTTGGATATAGCATACATTTTTTGTCAACTTCTTTTGTTGGATTAATTTCCCCTAAACTTTTAATGTTGTAAATAAAGTTTTTAGCAAATATTTTATTGCAGACATTGTGATATCTCTCCTTATTTTCTTGGGATAAATTTGTGGAAAACAAATAATTGTTTTAAAGTATATAGGTCTGTGTTTAATTATGTATTGAGTATGTAAATGTGTATTTATAATTATATAGTGTATATTCATACCTATATATATAGTGAGACAGAAAGCAAAAAAGGAAGGAAGGAAGAAGGAGAAGGAGGAAGTGGAGGTGAAGACAGAGACATGTATAGTTTAATTGAATCCTAGAATTCTAGAATGTACATGAATTACATGTACATCAGCAGGAAGTGACTGTGCCTATTTTCCATACCCAAATCAATACTAAACACCATTACCTAAAATCTGTTCTAATGGCAGAGACCAGAAAGCACTGACTTACCTGTATTTCTTAATCATTATGTGACATGGCACTTTTCACGTCACTAATGCTCTTCGTTTAGGCCCCCTGAACACGGAGCTGGAGATGGGGATTCAGGTGCTCGTGATGACTTAAGCCGTCAGAAGAGGAGTGGGACACAGGCCAGGCCAAGGAAGAAGTTGTGATTTTAGCTGGTCTCATGGAAAACTCTGGAGCATAACTGGCAGCCCAGAGATGTTCTCTTGTTGTGGCAGGGGGTCCACAGTGTGCTCCCCTCCACCCCACCTGCCTCCCAGCCACGGAAGTCAGACAGGCTGGGGTCAAGCCCAGGGTGGAAGTGTTGCTTCCCAGGCGAGGCCCATCTGGGGAGGGCAGTTTTGAGAAGGGGGCAACTGTGAGCCCCAGCAGCCAAAGTTCCGGGAGCTGGAGGCTGGTGCCCCCAGCATCCACGCCAGAACTCCTCTACATTCCTTCTATGGGAATTGCATTGTCTGCTCTTTGCCTTATCCCCTTGGCTAATTAATTGGTAATTAATTCAAAAATTTTTATTGAGTATCTACTGTAAGAACTCTTGACTATTTCTAAGGTATTTCCTTGAACTAACCCCCAGAGATTCGTTTGCTAAGCTCTTCTTGTTAAGGAGACGATCTCTTTATAAGAAAGCCATTGTACTTCTGCCCATTTGATTTGTGATACAGTACTTTCCTAGTTTCCTGTTTGCCTCATAACTATATGATCGTTTTGGTCTAGAGAAGGTTAATACTGTTGAAATTCTTCACAAGGCGTCTTTTGAGACTTCATCTGTTTGTTTTGTGCAAAGAAAGATTGCCCGAGTCATCCACAAAATACTCAAGAGCCCCCTTTTCATCTCTTTTGGTTATTTTAATATTTAGCCTTTCAATCCAACAGGAACTTATTAAATTTGTTTTTTTTTTGTGGTATTTTGAATGAATGTCTTTTATTCAGGACTTACCAGCCATTATCTGCAGTGCTGTTTATGAAATATTTCTTACCCTGCTCATGTATGGCTTTCTTTAAAACATATGTTAAGTATATATCGAGGAGTTGGAGGATGTGTGTGTGTAAATATGTAAATATGTAAGTATGTCTGTATGTAAGTATGTATGTATGTGTGTATGTATACAGCACGGTGTCTCAGGTATCGATGGTGGTTAATTACATAAAGTTTGTGATCAGAATAAAGAAAGAGGCAAGGTGGCACCAGCACAGTGATGACAGCTGCCATGCACAGCACTTCCTCTTGTGCCTAGTAGGCGAGGCTCGAGGGGGAGGGCAGGAGAGCCAGATGGTGCCAGTGGCTCCCTTGGATGATTCCAACAGGGATGCAAAGCAATTGCTCGCGACCAGCCCCCGGGCAGGCTGCACGCGGGCACGCCGTCCCCTGCTTTCATCTCTACAAGTAGAACAATTAAGCCAGCAGATTCACAGCATCTGTCTGATGGATGTACAGAGAATCAGCACGGGCTCTTTGGCCGGTCCGTCACCTCCGCGTCACCTAACACGTACCAGTAGTTCTTGACGGGATCGCTGCCATTTCAGTGCCACCTTCTTGGCTTCATGACTGCCTCTGCCACCTGAGGCCGAGCGAGCAGTTCAGCACCTATTTATATCGGGTGAAATTTAAGCACGAAGGGTTTAGGTAGCTTTCAGTGACGCCGCGCTTAAGGAAGATTCGTCGAGAAGAGGACAGTGGGGATGTGCTGGATTTTGCCATTTTGGGGCTTGAGGTTGGAAGCAGCTTGCTGAGTGCACTGTTGACTAGAGAAATTCCCTCTGTGGGAGGGACTGTCCACATGCTGTCTGCCCACGGCTCAGGCCGGTTGACAGAGCTGGCAGCAGAGGACCCTCCCCAGCCCATGCGCGGGGAATTCCTGGGGCATCTTGAAGTCTGAAGTGCTCAACTCGCCCCTCTCCACTCTTGCATCCCATCAGGAGGCCAGTGCAATGCCAGGCATCTTCAGCCACCCCTTCCTCTCTCCAAGGCGCTTGGCAGCTGCAAGGAAAAGAGAGCTGGCTGGTCACCTCGAGATCTGGAACTCTGGCTCTGGGGCTCTCTGCAGGGGAAGAAAATCCTGGAGAGTAGACGGGAAGTCGCTGTCTTAGGTTGAGTTCCCTAGGAGCAGAGCCTGAGATGGGGCCCCTCGGGCGAGCGAGTCACGGAGGGAGAATGCTCTGGAGGAGGTGTCCGGTGAAGTAGCCAGGGCAGGGCCGGAAGCCGACACGGGAGAGGAGAGCTCTGGCCTCTGCCCGGTCCCCAGGGAGCTCTGGGGGGGGTGGATCGTGGATCCAGAGGGCTGCTCTGCGTACCCCAGCCCCTGTCCAGCCAGCAGCTTCCCCCTCCCGGGAATGGTTGCCTAACTTCCTGACCTTCACCGCAGGGCCTGCTTCTGGGAAAGCAGATCTCTGACACCCCCTGGTAAGCGCAGAGGAAGACAGGAGACGTGCCCTGGAGACGTGGCACAGTGTGTTGCAGAGGCGCTCACCTGGCCTGGGGGTCCCTGAAGGCTTTCCTGGGCTGAGGCATACGAGCTGGAGGCGACCGAGCCCTGGGAGCGGCCTGCTCCAGCCCCTGCCCGCTCTGGCTCAGGGATTCTCAGGCTGGGATATGCACCCGGCGCCCCTGAGCATCAGGTTCAGGTGCGGACTCTGGCTCAGGGTGTCCGGGGCAGGGCCTGAAATCCTGCATTTCTGACCAGCTCCTGGGGAGGCCAGCGCCACTCAGTCTTTCCACGGCACTCTCAGCAGCAAGGAGTTAACCCGTTAATCCTCCTAACAGCCCCATGAGGTACAGGCTCAATTATTATTTCCATTTCACAGATGAGGACAGCGAGGCACAGAGAAGTTATGTAATTTCCCCACATTTGCCCAGCTGTTAAGAGGAGGAACCAGGAATTCAGCACAGGCAGACTGGCTCCCAGGGAGGTCATCTTCACTGCTCTGGAAGAGGTTCTCCTGGAATTGATCTGGCCCATAAATGAGGGTGTTGCCACACCGGGGTGGACCTGGAGACAGGCAAAGCCCAGATCCTTCCACAGGGTGCTCAGAAGCATCGCCCATCTGGGACTCAAAGACGACTCGCTCCGCCGCTGGCGTCTCTTCCATTCTCCCATGACTCCAAAGCTTTAGGCTTCCTTGTAAGGACAGTGATTCCCAAAGGCTTAAAAGTAACTAACAAATGAATGCCAGGGCCTAATGTAGGCGAAGGACAACGCTTATAATTTCTCAAAGATCATTTGATTTGTCTTTCGTGATATTTCAACCCGTAATGTAATACAGCAGGCGACTGGAGATTTATAACCTGATCTGCTCTAATTGATTTCTTGGCTTCCTTGGGTCTAATTAATTTTTACTGGGTACCTTAAAATGGTGCAGTAGGCTTACTAAAAGCTGTTAGCGGCAGCTGTATGGCAGTTTATGACTGTTTGAGACTTAGCTTTTGTTTGGCAGGTAAATCGAAATTGATTTTGTTCTTGAGGTCCAGACGAGTTGGAAAACAGACTCCAGAACCCAAGAGAAGACCCTGGGGTACATCGATGTGGGTTGGGTTCCCCCAAGAACAGGCTCTGAGACAAGCCTTATGGTGCCAGTAATTTTTTGGAAGGTGCTGCCAGGAAACTCTTATAGGGAATGGGGGAGTGATTCGGAGAAAGGTGCCCAATCAAACAAGGTACCTCTGTGGGTCAGCAGAGCTCAGCCTCGGTGGGGTTCTCTGGAGACAATGTAGATCTCGCCCCTCAGAGTTATTCCAACCAAGGAGCAAGTCGGCCAGGGTGCCTGTTCATCGGCCCATCAGCCTTGGGTTGAAGGCTCCTGCTTGGCAGAGGAAGGGTCCTCACACGCCGGGGACCCTGGCAGGCCCTGGAGATTGAGAAGATGCTCAATCAAAGAGCTAGCAGTGCTTGCTTGTGGAGAGGTAGGGTCGGGTCTACACGGCAACGGCAGGTACCAGGGGGATCTGTTCCAATGGCCAAGCATGAACGGTGGGGACATGATCTTCTCACTCTAGTAGCAGCCCTCTGCTCCCACGCTGCTCCTCCTAACCCATGGGCTCCTGGCGTTGCGCCCCTAATCTAAACTACCGATGCCACTGGCTCGGAGATGTGTCACCCTGGCTCATCCCTCTTACTTTTGTAATACAAGCCTGCATTCCAGCTTAGAAGAATTTAAAGTAAATTGAAACACTCGAAGAGATTCTGCAGTGGTATGCTTTGGGACTTTGTTCTCCAGTTTATTCGCAGTGCCAGTCACAGAGACTCAGCTGGTAGTGGATCTCAGTCATAATTTTTTGGAAACATGAATGCCCGGTCAAACTGAAAATTGAACAGAAGCCTCAGTTACTGTGTTGCAATCATTTTAATGCATTTACAAATTAACCTTGACAATGCTACCTTTGCTTCTGGCACCGTCAGAGGCAAAGGAGGAAGAGAAAGTGCGTTCCAGGCCAGTAAGAGCCAAATTGGGCCCCTTCCCAGAGTACGCGGCCTCTCCACTGCTTTACCTGGGGCTTCGGGCTGGCACCGTCGTGCAGCCGGCAGCACCTGCTGCTTTCTGCCACCTGTGTGCCCTTCTCAGTAAGCTCCTGCTTGTGGTGCACGCACAGGCCCTCCCTGGGGTTTCTGCTGCCCGCACCGTGGAGCTCCTCAGAGGGGCGCAGGACATTCCAGTAACTGAGCTGCTGCCTGAACCCTTTCTTTAGGAATCATGTGAATCCGTGGACTCCACAGCCTAGGAGAGGGATTTCAAAATCTAGTCCTGATCGACTTCCTTGACATTTGGAAATGAACGTCTGTCTTGTGTATTTTGTTACAAAACCACGTTTTCATTTTCATTTTCTTTAACTTAATGACCATGTAGCACTCACCACGTGCCGGACAATATTCTAAGCAATTGGCACATTAAACCAATTTAGTCTTCATAACATCTCCATGAGGTAGCCGCTGTTTTTATCCCCGTTTTACAGGAAAGGGAAGCACAGAGAAGCTGCCGTGGAGGTGTTACTAAAGTAGTATGAAGACTGATGTGTGTCGGCTAGCGTCCACTCTGTGGCTCAGCCTCTGCCTCGCCCTTCTTCCACGCCTACAGTGTTTCTCAGCCCATGCTAAAGGGTTTATCTTTTTCATTCCTTATTATCATAGGAAAAATGTCCTGCTTCCGTTTATAGTCAGGGTAGTTTGTGAAGTTAGCACATAAGGGTGATAATGCCATAGCACTGAATACTTTTGAAAATGCTTTTTAAAAAAAACATGTTTTTTATTTATTTCTAAAAGATATAGAGATCACAAAATGCTACATTAAAAAAATATAGGGAAGCAGACTTGGCCCAATGGATAAGGGTGTCCGCCTACCACACGGGAGGTCCGCAGTTCAAACCCTGGGCCTCCTTGACCCGTGTCAGGCTGGCCCATGCCCAGTGCTGATGTGTGCAAGGAGTGCCCTGCCATGCAGGGGTGTTCCCCGTGTAGGGGAGCCCCATGCACAAGGAGTGCACCCGGTAAGGAAAGCCGCTCAGGGTGAAAGAAAGTGCAGCCTGCCCAGGAATGGCATCACACACATGGAGAGCTGACACAACAAGATGACGCAACAAAAAGAAACAGATTCCTGGTGCTGCTGATAAGGATAGACGCAGTCATAGAAGAACACACAGCGAATGGACACAGATAGCAGACAACTGGGGATGGGGTGGAGAAGGGGAGAGAAATAAGTAAAAAATAAATCTTTAAAAAATATGTATAGATTTTTCCCATAGGGCCCACTACCGCACCCCCCACTTTTCCCACATCAAAAACTTCTTTCATTAGTGTGGTACATTCATTGCGTTTGATGAATACATTTTGGAGCACTGCTACACAGCATGGATTGTAGTTTACATTGTAGTTTACACTCTATCTCAGTCTATTCAGTGGGTTATGGCCTGAAAATGTCCCCATATCACACTTCCTTTTCCTTCTCCCTGCCTTCAGCAACTCCAGTGGCCACTGTCTCCACATCAATGATGTAATTTCTTCCATTGCTAGAGTCACAATAATTCTATAGTAGAATACCAGTAAGTGGAAGAGGCGGTAATTAAGGGGCAATGGAAATGTTCTGCATGATTGTGCAATGATGGATACAGACCATGTTAAATTTCACTGAAAATTTATGAAAGTATATGGTCTACAATGTAAATCATAATGTAAACTACTGACCATAGTTAGTAGCTGTGTTTCAATATTTGTACATCAGTTGTAACAAATGTAACTTCCACATTGTAAAAAGATCATTAATAGGGAAGAGGGAAAAGGGGGAAGATGTTGGGTATATGGGAGTCCCCTATATTCTGTATGTGACTTTACTGTGACCTAAAATTTCTTTAAAAAAAAAAAAAGGTAAGACACTGAGGAAGAAATGGAAGAAATTGCCACTGTACACATAGGACAACACCTATTACAGTGATGAAGGGCAAAATGTCAAAAAAATTTTTTTTCATTTTTTTAATACCCCAATTTTTAAAAACTTTTAGTTTTTCTAAATTATTATGTATTTTATTTCTTATGTTTAAACCTATCATTACTATCTCATTTCCCTGTTAATTGAATTTGGCAATATATTAGCCTTCATTTTTGAAGAAGTTTTGGATAACACAGGGGTTCATCTATGGCAGGGGATGAGCATTGGTGTGGAGTGTCATTGATGGGGGATGTATGGGAGGGAGTTTACCTGGGCATGCATATAGGATATATAGATATGTTCAGATGTTCATCGGGTATTCACACGATAACTGAGGGAGTGCTGAGTTCCCATCCTGGGGAGCTCTGTCACATTCCCCAGTAGAACAGCAAAAATCCCCCAAGTGCACAGGCAATGACTAGTAAAGAAGGAAGGTCCAGTGATGGACCCTTGATACTGACTATGCTCATGAGCCTTTTGGACTTGAAATTTCAACTAGGCGTAGAGCAGCAGGGTGCCTAAGAGTTACCTCCTGAGAGCCTACATGTTGTTCAAATGTGGCCACTCTCTAAGTCAAACTCAGCATATAAATGCATTGCCATCCCCCCAGCATGGGCCATAACTCCCAGGGATGAGCCTCCCTGGTGCCAAGGGATTACTACCAAGCACCAACTGGTGATGCAACTGGAAAAAGACCTTGAATAAAAGGGGGAAATGGTAAAGACAAATGAGTTTGCATGGCTAAGAGACTTCAAAATGAGTTGGGAGGTCAGAGGGGTTGTGCTTATGCAAGTTTCAGCAGGATTTCATGAAAATGCTTTTAGACAACTGCAGTGTTCTGCTCTGTGGTTTTATGTGCACAAGCCCTTGTAGTAATTCTAAGGATGCTGAAGTTCTAGAACAGTTGAAGAAAGGAATGAAAAGAAAGTCTATACAGATGTTTGGCCTCTCAAATCAGACATCTTTTAAAATAACTGTCATATCCCTAAGGATAAATGGAGACTGGGTGAGTCCCAAAGTTATGCCTGCCTGCAAAGTGTACCTTCCCTTGTTCACATGAAGCTTCTACATCCCAATGCCTAGTAATAGAGATATTGGTTGACTTGGGAATGTGGACTCTGCACAGTTGTGCTTTGTGAGGAAGGATATAGCCTGATGGTAAAGAAAAGGGTGTCATGAAGCAGAAGACCTAGTGTGACTCCTAGCATCTTCTTAGATATTTAGATATAAGTCTGTGATTCTCAGTTTTTTTTTTTTTGTCTTTAAAATGGGCATATAATCTGTATCTGCACTATAGGGTAAATATAAGGATTAATTTCCAGGGAGCTTTTTAAAGAGTGCTTGACACTTAGGGTAAGGACACCCTGAATACCAGATATTCTTATTGTTCTGGTGTCAGTGGAGGCGTGGGGGGTGCACGGGGGGTATTTAAAAGTATATATCAAGAGCTTCAACTACATCATACTGTCCTGCATCATACTTCCATTGTGAATGGACTTATCAAGGAAGGGTCTGGCTCTGTCACCCACAAGCTTGTGACCATAACCAAGTTACTCAACCTATCTCTGGCTCAACTGCCTCAACTGCAAAATGGGATAATCGATACAAATCTGTGATACAATAAGGTGAGCATTAAAATTAATATATGCACAAACTCCTAGGACGGCATCTGTGATTTTTGTTATCACTGCTGTGTCCCACATAGTAGTCGCTCAATAAATATTTGCTAACCAGATGATTGGACTCCCCACAGCTGCATTTAATGTCAGTCACCTTTTTGTTGCTACGGTAGTTCCAAAGATATGTTTTCCAGTCACAGTGTGACTCAATTTCATGTGCGGTCACATTCATTGACATTACCGTGGATCGCATCAGAAAGGTTGCAAGTGTCAAGAAGCTGTCTTATGTCTGCTTGGGAGCTCACATTTTATCATGAACAACAAATACTGTCATTTATTTCCCAGACATTTTCAAGAAAATGTCTGCCACATACCCAAGACTATCATTTGTTCTTTCCGGTAAAAATGGTGTTCCATGAAAAGGGCAACTATTAGTTCACCTCACAGTGCAAACAATCCCAGAAGTGCTCTCTTTGAGTTTCCCATCTTACTTCAGCATACCGCAGAGATGCCTCGTGGGTACTTCCTGTTTACTATTATCAGAACACATTCTTTAAGAATCAAGATGTAGTAAAACTGATAAGTTTTACTGTTTCAAGAAGGACATCCTTAAATGAAGCATAGTCTTTATATCAGCGTGTGACGAGGAATAAACCATTGACTTTTATCTAGTAATGCCATTGCCTTGATTTGTTCAAGGTTGCTTTTGTTGCTTTTGTGCCATCAGTGCAAACGTCAGCACAGGATAAAGGCAATGACCTCTTAGTAGTATTATCAAAATTATTTTCACTTCGGTCACACATTGAAAAGGTCTTAGGGAAAACCCAGAGGTCTGTGAACCACTCCTTGAGAATCACTTGGCTACAGAAACATTCAGTAGATAAAACTGGGAGCTCAACTACTGTTAATGGAGAGGGCATGGAAGAGACAGCAGGGTCAAGGCGACGAAGTCTAACATTCTTAGAAAGTGGGTGGGCACAGATGCCATTGGGGAGAATGGGAGACTAGAGGAGTAGGTAGGGCTAGAGAACTTTAGTTCCATTTAGGGCGTGAGGTGACAAAACATATCCCATCTGAGTTGCTCATCTTAGGAGTTTTTGCTCATTTGCTCATTCAAGAAAGATTTACAGAGCACCTACCACCATGTGTTGCAGACATTAGAAATATGTTTCATTACAAACTTTTTTCATGCATATGTTATTTTCTTAATGAAATTGTAAGCTTTCTTAGATAATGACATATATTTAGAAGAAAAGTCTGTGTACTTAGCACAAAGCAAGGCATTGACAAGGTGTCCCAAATGAGCAAAGTGAAGTCTGTCCTGCCTGCCCTGCTTGCTTGCACTTTTCTTCTCCCCTTTATCCCTGCTCAGACTAATATATAGAGTCATTCAAATAGTAAATCAGAGAAATGCCAGTTAATATCCCAGTGAGATGTTATGTACCCAACAAAACCAAGAGTTGAGGATGATGTAGATTATGAAGAGTGTGCTTATATTCTGTTAGGTGAGAGATTAAATTGGTACCTACTTTTGGAAAATAAACACTATTTTATAAAAATTGAATATATATTTCATATAATACAGATAATTCCACTTTTAGGGATATACGCTTAAAAAATCTAACACAGGTGAACCAAGAAAACTGTATAAGAATATTAATAGTACCATGTTCATAATGGCCAAAAAAGAGAAAACAACCCAAATGACCAGGAGGAGAAAAGAGTAGTGGTATGTTCCTGCACTGGAACACTATACTGAGGTAAAAATGAATGAACAGCCACAACATGTAGTAACGTCTTGAAAAGTTAGAAATACAAACTTGAAAGTAGAAAGAAACTCCAGAAGACTATATAGAGTATAATAAATTTTTGTGAAGTTCAAAGCTAACAGAATTTTAAACAATGTTTGTGGAGGTATAACTATTTGATAAAATTTTGGGAGAAACAAAACAGAACTACAGTTAACCTAGGGTTTACTGTGTTTTCTTCTGGATTTGTGCAGACAGAAAATATGATATGGGAATACTCTATAGGCAGTGCAGTGATACTGGTAACAATCTATATTTTAAATTGGAGCAATGGATAAATGGTCTTTATGTTATTATAATTATTTATAACATGCGTGATGATATACATATTTTTGTGTATTATATATGTAAGAAATAAAATATAATAGAAAAGTTTCTTTGTTAAACTTTTACTCAAGTCTTAGTCATTTCAGTATTTTTCACACTGTATTATAAATTTGAATTTGTGTGTCTTCTGAAAAGTTATGAGAGCGTCCAGGGCAAAGATTATTTTAATCATGTTTATATTCTTCCCTTAAAAAAAAAGAATTCCTGGGATATATTATGTATCAAATCTACGTTTTCTGACCAAAAAGAAAACAAACAAATAGAATCTAATAGATATACAAGCAAGATACTTCACTGATTTCTCAATTATGTTTGTTTTTTAATTTAAGGACAATAGCTACCATTTGGCCTTTAATCCATAATTGTTTTTCATATATTGCTTTTTAGGAATATTCTGAAGAACCTATTATAAACACATACACACACATATACCCAAAACAAAACAAGGGGGAATGTCTTTTTAATTTAATAAATTCAATTTAATATGAAAATGAATAAATCTTACCTTTTTTAATAGGAAGAAAGATTGTTGAACCAATTTTGAGTAAGTGTATTACGTGAGTTTGGCTCAACCAATAGTAAAGGAGATTGATGATACCTTGCTAAGGTATTCGCTGCAGTTATCTCCATGTAAAGATCAGCTGTCAGAACAGCATTCCATTTTGAAAACAAATCTGTGGTTTTCTGTAGCCACTGCCTATGCCAATTTACCTAAATCCGTTAAGCCTTGCTGTTGTTTGACACGAGAAACTTGAAAGTTTATTTAATGCTGTATGTGCAATGTATGTGTGCATGCGTATATGTAGGGATATGTGGACACAGGCATATCCTCTAAAACTCTTTGGAGTCACTTTTCATCTATGGACAGTCCTGTGCATGATTATAATTCTCATTTCCACACTGTGTCCTGCACCCATTAAGTAAGGGAGAGGGCTGGGAGCAAGGATGTGCTCTCGTGAACTGGGAGCTTTCTATATTTTGTTGAGCTGAGTAATGACATGAGTTTATTGCCTAAGAAATTCCTGTTAGGTCCCTTTTCCTATTAACTTGGTAGTTGTAAACAATCATTTTGACAGTAGGAGGAAAGGCGATTTGAGGGAAAAAGAAGGGAGAGAGAGAACGCACACACGGCCATCTCCTTTCTGAATTGTGCCTCCTTGCATTGCGTTCCACCCCTGGGTGTTTTCTTTACTTGGCTGTGGTTCTGTCCAGCCTTTTTTGATTCTATTGTCCCACCAGAACAACATGGAGCAAATAGCTGATCTCTGGGGAAATTGGCAATTCTCAATAAAGCACAGGGCAGAAATAGAGAGAGGTTATAAAAATGCTCGCTAGCCTTTCCCATGCTGTGTCTTTATTCAGACATTCCTTATGTATGATGAGGTAATCATATGTTTGAGCAACCATTTATATGGAGGATGGGACAGTTTAGAAGTTCAATTTTTGACCCAAAAGAGTTTATACTCAGTTACAGCCCATGCAGGGTCACTGTATCACCTTTTCCCTTGCGTTGAAAGGACATGGGTAAGATTGGGTTTACATGTGTGGGTGTGTGTATGGAATGTATGTATGTATATGGATGCATGCACATAGCTGTATATACATACATGTGTGTGCCTGTATACATATACACGAACATATGTGTGTACCAATACTTGTGCATGTACATACACACAAGTGTGTGCTTGTACACACACATATTCTTGTGGTCCTGGTATGGAATTGTAGCTCTTGAGGATTTCACCCCCACTGTTTTCAACCATTAGCCCTTCCCCTGTCTTCAGGAAAGAGCAATTTACACTTGGAGGCGGTGATTTCTCCTGTTTTGGTCAATGTTGCTCAATACCCAGAGATGAGCTGAGTACACTGACGCCTGAGAGAGCCCATCTAAAACGTCACAGGTAAAAGCCACACAAGAGCGTGGCCTCTTATACTGTCTGGGGATAAAACTTCTAAGAGGGAACTGGAGAAAATGGGGAAGGGCCATTTAATGTCCAGAAATCATAATGCTCCCCACTGAGGGGGGCTGAGTCACAGTCTGGATTGGCAGAGAAAGCGTTTCTGGAATCCTGAGGCCGTTGGTGGCTGTTACTGAGCTGGGGAGGGTTAGGAGCGGTGAGGAGTCGGTGCGCTGAGGGGCATGACGGCAGGGTTCCTCTCAGGAAGGCCGGTGGCGCTCCCGAGAGCCCGCGCCCCGGGAATCCTGCCCGGAGGCGCCTTTGTCCACCCTCACGCCGCCTGCCTCGGCGTCTCCAACGGCGCTTAGGAGCGTTCTCTTCAGTTTGGTCACCAAAAGCTTTGGCCCATCCTTGTGCAAGGTTTATACGCGTCTCGTTTGCCGTTTGGAGCCACAGTGCCCCAAATGCCTGTCACCTTTAATACGACGAAGCAAGAGTTTGAATGGAGATCATAATACTCAAAACCCTGAAAACCGAGAGAGCGCCCCGGACAGAGTTTGCTTGTTTCAAGAGCCCCTGTAACCGGTGGGTGCCAAGGGGAAATCATACCTGTTGTGTTCTGGTTCCCTCAGGCTAGTCCTTATCTTAAGAAGGATGTATTTCCAATGTTTATTTTTAAACTCATATACTTTAATGTCAATGTCCTGGAAAAGGCTATTTCACTGACTGAACACAGCGCTCCATTTAGAAGTGTGGAATCGGGGCTTGTTTCCCCCTCAGTGGGGAAGGAGCCAGCTGGAATACTGGTTCTTTATGCATCCGAGGATTTGAATCTTGTTTTGTTTTGTTTGTTGTGGTTGCTTTTGCGCAGGAAAAGAAATAATTGCAAGTAAAATACATCTATTCTTTAATTTCAGAAGTATTTATTCAGTACTTCTTGTATTCAAAGTTCTGACGGTGTTTCACAGCACATGAAATCTAACCTAGGGTGGGGCGTCCGAAACAGAAGCAAACCACAGTACGCCTTATGCTGATAGGAAAAGGTATCTGAAGGGCCACTTCAGCCAGGGACATGTTTCCATTAAGGCTGTTGCCTGATGAGTCGTTTGATTGACAGATAGGCAGATAGGCAGATAATCAGTTGATAGCTAGAGAGGCATTGTTTATTCACTTATTCACTCATTCGTTCACACATTCATTTATTCTTGACTCAAGAAGCAGCGAAATGGAGACTGCAAAGCTTCCTAAAGTCCTCTTGAAACAAAATCCCACACATAACAGCAGCTTCTCTTCAAGTGTGTCTTTCCACAGCTACTGCTTTCTGGATATTTTCTTCAGGAGGGACTCCATGTCCTTTCTGAAGGAAATCGGCTTATACCTCTTTCTTGAGACTTTCCTCTCTGACAATTTCCCTACGATCAACACAAACAGACTTGGGATCAAAGCAACACGGGAACTACGACTTAGAACAATGTTTTTGAGATTTATGTTTGTTTGTTTTCGTTTTCAGTGAAGTCATAATAAAACCTATATTTTACCATGTGCCTCAGCATACAGAAGTACATATGTGGTTACACACACATATATACGCACACATACGCGCTACTTTCAGGTTCAAGCCCCCTTTGATTCTCAGACAACATTCTCTCTCAAGGTCTTACCATTCAGTCCTTTGGATGGAAAGCCTACCTGCTGGCCACTCCCAAACTTATGTCACTATCCCGTGTCCCTCTGGAGTTTGTGGCTTTCTCTCTGACATCTCCATGTGCTCGTCTCTCACATGCCACAATTCCTCATTTGAAATTGAACTCTTGATTTTCATATCTCCCACACTGCTTCTCTCCTATCCTTCCTTCTTAATAAATTTCATAGCCATCTTCTTCAGTTGCTCATCCTGGAAGCCTGGGGGTCATATTTGGATACCTCTTACATGCTCATCTCTCTCCAGCCAATCCATCACCAAGTCTTATTGATTTCATCTCCAAAAATAAATCCAGAATCCACCCACTTCTCTCTGTTTTCAGTTTCTCTCCAGGTTCAAGGACTTGCCCTTGCTTTATTTGGCAGACTCTTCCTCAGAGCCCAGCCTTATGGAGTGGTTGTCTCTTGCCACAATAATGCTATGTAATAGCCAGGAAGCTTTCAATACAAGGCATTTGGGATGAGTTCCCTTGGACGACTCTTCTGACCTTGGCTGAGCTCACACACACATCTATGATGGCTTTGTCCTGGAATATTGGGATGATTCACCTCTGCCCTTCCTGTCCTAGCCTCCAGCAGGCTAACTAGGGAATGTTCTCATGAGGATGACAGGCTCAGGGACCCAAGTAGAGATGCCAAGTATTGTTTCACTCTTTTGTTTATGTCACATCTTATAACATTCTATTGGCCAAAGCAAATCACATTTCTGAACTTGGAATTGGAAATTACACTTTGCTTCCTGAGTGAGGCGCTTAAAATTTCATGGCAAGGAGCATGGGTAGAGAGATCATGAAGAACTGGGACTATTAAAACAATCTACCTCCTCCCTCCAAATTAGATGCTCACCTTGCCCATTTACACTCTCATAGCACCCTATACTATTACTTCATAGCCATTTGTTTGGAAGTGGTTATTTTTTAAATACCTGTTTACTCCCCAAATCTGTAAGCTGTCTGAAGGCAGGGAGAGGGAAGCTTGCTTTTGTTTATTCATTCACAGAGCTTACCTCAATCCCTGATTCATTCCAAGTGCACAGTAAATATTTACTTGTCTCCACGTGGAAAGAAGGACAGGGAAGAATCCACGTGGCGGTCAAGGTACAGGTGATATGTCCTTGGGATAGCCCCAGCCTAGGCTGTGGCTCATCTGCAGGTGGAGCAAAGGACTTCAGGTGATAAACTGGCCTGTCCACTACAAGACCTCTGACGGCAGTGAGCCATGTGGGGGATGCCTGGTTCTGAGGCTGTGGCGGGCATGTACCTCTTGTTCTGCTCCCAGGGCTAGTTCACGAGTCACCATTGTACTTACTGGAGAATTTGCTGACTCTTGTGCCAGTTAGATTCCCATCAAAGGAGCTGGGAAACCCTACCTGCTCCCTGGAAATTCGAACCTCTCCTTGGAGGAATTTACCCAAAGGAAATGCCCCCTCTGCTACAGGCGTGTTCAGCCTATCATCTTCCATCTCCTGGCAGCATTACCGCTAAGTCAAACTTTCTTTAGCTCTAAGAAAGAGGCCCTTTCAAAGAAGTGAATTTGGTACCTACGATTTAATATCAAGCTATTGGCTGTCTGTTATAAGAGGTCTTCAGGGGAATTAATTAAGAAGCATCACAGGTCTCGTACAGCTTTGTTCCCACCAAACAACCATTGTGCACCGAGTAGAATTGAATACAATTGCATGGATTCAAGGGGAATATAAATCCTTTGCGATGAAAGGCAGCCAGAACGTGAGCTAGTAGAGAGCTCTGACCCGCGGGCCTCCCCAGCTCCTCGTTCCGCGTCCCGTCCCCTCCTCCACGCCTGGACAGATGACACTCCCGCTGCTGCTGCTTCGTGAGCCTGTGTGTCCTGCCAGGCCGGCTGCCCCTGCTGCTTCCTCCATCTGGGATGCCCTCCCCCTCCTGCCAGCCCCAAATCGCCTCAGCCACTAGGCACGAGGCATCAGACTGTACACTGTGCATCGCTGTGACCCAGTAAAGCTGCTTTGAGAGGTTTATCCTAAGGACATAATTGGAGCTGTGCCTTGAGCTTCCTTGGAAATATTCTAGAGCGTTAGCAGTGTGTGTCCTCTCCCTGGCTTGAGATTCGTGGGCTAAGAAAGGGGCTTCTGGCTGCAGTCCCGGCTCCACTACCTGCTGACTGCAGGGTCTTGGCCAAATCACTTCACTTTTTGCCCCAATTGCCCCATGCAGAAAATGGGGTTAATGGTAGACACTGCCCTGGAGGGTTCTGGGGATTAAACATGTGAGTTAACGTGATGGACTTTGAACAGTGCTTGGCCCCCAGTAGGAAATCGATACATATAAAGCCCTACTCTGCTTCCAGTTCCTTTTGTTATCATTCTGTGTTTCTTCTTTTTCTTGCTGTGCTTGTCCCCAGTGACAGGATTAGACTCTTCTCTCTCTATCTCTCCACCTTGAACGTGGTGCTTTAGCTGGAGGAGATGTTCAGTAAATACTTCTTGACCTGTCTGAAAAAATAATGAAGGATCTAAAACTAATGTTTTTTTAATAGGGACACCTGCCAACTTGGGGGCTACCGTCTTTCATGGTACTAACCGCAGATGTCGTGACAGTTACTCGAGTCGCTTGAAACGTGAGAATATGCCCAAATACGTGGCTGATTTAAATCAGCTCTGTATCCAATTTAAAAAGGTTTGATTGAGTCATAATTAGCCTTTCAATTTTACTTTATCTAATGTCAGCAGTAGTGATGTGCTTTTGCTATTTAAAACTTTGGCTTTCAATTAGACATTGAAGAGCAGTGCGTCCAGGGCTTCTCACTGTGGGTTCAGAGCGTACCTCTCTCAGTTTTTCTTGGTTTGTTTGAAGAGTCTTCTAATAACCGCTGCTGGTTCAAGGCCTTAGTGCCACGCTCTACACCCCTTTCAATTTTTAACTTTTTTGGTACCGTGCCTCTTATAATTATCTATATAAAAGTGTGTCAGAAGACAGATTATTTTTGTCTTCTTCTTCCAGTAAAAACTCAGTTCTTTTTTTCCCAGAGAACAGTTTCACCTATCAATTATCGTATTATGTCATTAACATTGCATCTGGACAGTGAGATGGGCCCTTGAGGATGCGAGGGTGCAGTCTTAATAGAATAAAATTAAAGAGGAAAAGAAACATATCATTACAACCAATCACACTGGCTTTGCTGTGAGGTAGGGATTGATTACCAAGGGCAGCGTACTTTGGAGAGAGGAGGACAAATAGACGTGAGCAGTGGCAGAATTGATTTCATCGTCGCTTCCTGGCTGTGGCTCTGAAATAGAAAGTTCGGCTTTTTGGAGCAGCTCCGATAAAACACAAGAAGAGGATCTGTTCTGAAGTTGGCGTTTCCTTTTGTCACTGTAGAGAGCAGAGGAAAGGTCATGATTTTAGCTGGGACCCAGCTGCCTCCAGGGCCAGGGGAGCTGCTGGTTCTGGAGACCCCCAGGAGCGAGGGGCTCACCTCCTGAGCAGAGCTGAGTCAGAGGACGCCCCGGCAGGCAGGCAGGCTTTCAAGGGAGGGGCGCTTGCGGGCTCGGGTGAGAAATCCCGACGCTGGGTTCAGCTGACAGCCCCGTTACCTGGAGCAGTGCGTTTGAGTGAGATGCCTCTTTGCTGTCCTCCTTACACGTGGCACATTATTTCTTTCAGAAAAGAACAAGCACAATAGGAGGAAGATAATTTTTAAATCCGTAAGCAATGGAAATATTTTTTTCCCTTCAAATTGGTCTTTTATGTCCAGTTGTAGGTTGATCTTTTTTTTTTTTTCCCCTGGCAAAATCAGCTGGCACTTCCAGGCGGCTGAAATTCACCCCGTGCATTGTTGCTGAACCATTTATAGCACATTGTTCAGAACAGAATAGCCGAGAACGACGGGGGCCTCTTCCAATGTGCCTCACTGAGCCCCAAATTGGAGACGTGTTTTTGTCATTTCACTGTTTCGGCAGAAGGGTCTAGGATTCGAAGCAAATATCGGCTCCTGCCGAGTACAAGCCTTAATTAATTTCCAACAGGAGACGAGGGATTGCCAACAAGCCACGAATTAAAGAACCAAAGGCCAAGTTCTCGTTTCAAATGAAGAATGTTTCTTGCTGTTTTCTTGACAGATCTTCTCAGACTGAGAGGTGAGCAAGCTCCTGGGCAAGCCTCTCCACCTGTAAGGGATGAGAAACCACACACAGTAGGTCCTCACCCAGTAGAAATGCAGACCAACTCTCGGCGATTCAAAGGCATTTTGTCCGTGTCCCGGTTACTAAGAGGCTGTGATATTTGAGGCGTGTAGCGGTTTGATATTATCGATTATGTTTGTAAACACGTCTGTTCCTCTGGGTGTGATCCCCTTTGTGTTAGATTCAGCTGAGATGTCTTTGATTAAATTAGGTTAAGATTAGGGCTTTGATTCCACCACATCAGCAGGGTGTCACTCAGGTTAAGTCCCTGCCCTGTTGGTGGGCTGATATAAATGGGCACTTGCTCAAGAGGATGCAGAAGAAGATAGAGAGGAAGAGAGAGCTCCATCAATGCCAGAGGAGAGAACTTTGTCACTTCTCATCCGGGAAGCCCAGGGAGAGGTGAGCTACTCGCCTGACAGTTTGTGACTGACCTTGTGAGGAGAACAGAGCAGCTGAGAATTCCTGAGGGACAAGCCCTCTGCCCACCTGCAGCTGAGAATGGAAGAAGCCAGACCCACGGAGCCTGAGGAGGAAGAGGAAGGAGACACCAGGAGGGATCGCCCGCCATCTTGCTTCAGCACGTGGCCACTGACTTTGGTGAGAAGTCAACCTTGAGTTGGACTCCTTAGGGCCTTGTAGCTGTAAGCTTCTACCCCAAGTAAATACCCTTTATAAAAGCCAGTAGACTTCTGATACTTTGCATCAGCACCCCATTAGCTGACTGATACATGGGGCATCTGTATTGACCTGGCTCCAATCTTGTGCTCTACCCTTGATCTTGGGACTGTGTGTAAAGGTCCTCCACCCCGCTCATGTTTGTAGCACCTCCATCGTGGCCACTGCTGCCAGGGGCTCGTCCAGGTGCTCCTTGGTTTCCTCTTGTGACCAGAAACTCCCTCCCTGCAGGAGCAGCTTGTTTCATCTCTGAGCAGCTCAGCCCGTTTCCATTTCTTCTGTAAATTGACCCAAAATGAATCCCCTGCTGCTTTAATCCATTGATGCTGGTTTATCCCTGAGGGCCAAACACAGTGAATCAAAACCCTCCTTTCATTTGACAGCTCGTTAATAAAAGGGGAAGGCAGGGCCTCTCCGCCACCCTGAGGGGCCTCTTCTGGGAGCAAAACATCCTGAGCTTTTTAAACATTCGCCAGTGAGCATGATTTGTGGGCGTGCTTGCTCTTGTGTAAATGATAACAATAAAAAAAAAACCATTATGGCAATAAATAGTAATTAGAGTGCTTCCAGCTGGCCACGTAGTGGCCTAAGCGCTCATGTAGTCCTCTTGACAGCTCTACGCACTGGGTGCTAGAACCATCCCATTTTGCGGGGGAAGAAATTGAGGCACAGAGAGGCTCAGTAACTTGCCTAGAGTCCAGAATCCACACTCTTGACCAAGTCCTGATTTTGTCTGTTTCAACCATCCCTATCCTGAAGACAGGAGCCATTTCCAGTTTCCTGTGGGGAGCTGACGTTTCTCACGGCTCCACCCTCCTGGACGTGTGCTAGGAACGTCACGTGTGTGACCCCATGCGTCCTCTCCATGCTCAGCACACATCCTCAGCCCCGTGTTCAAAGGTCTCTGAACGGCTCAGGAGAAGAGCGCCCCGAGCCCTCTGGAGGCAGCAGTCAGGATTTGAACCCACGTGCTTCTGGGTCAGAACCACCAAGCTCCTGCCACTCCCAGCCCACCTGGAGGCCCCTGAGCAGGTGAGGCTGGCTCGAGGCTCCACCTCCCTGTGGTGAAGGAACTCCAGTAGACAGTGCGCTCTCTGCAGGGAGCACCCTCTAGTGGTGCGAGGGGAGGGCGAGGGGTGCTGTGGCTTAGAGGCACAACGCCCAGCAGTGAGTTCCCTGAATCCCAGTACACCTTGCTCTTTATCTCTTCCTCGACCCTGGGGCCTCACCCCACATCTGCTGCACTAGAGATTCAGCCTTCAGCAGCTGTTCCAATTACATCCCGGAGCGCTCGTTTTCTGTACCAATGCAGTGAATAACTGATTTTTATAGAGCTGCATGCAAAGAAGAGAGTCTGGGAGTGGGGGCGGAGGGGCTTGACTCGGGCGGCTCAAGTCAGCTGAGCCCACGTGTGCATCACCCCAACGTGCAGGCGGTGGTGGTGGGGTGTCAGGGTGCAACCTGGACTGAACTCCAGAACACGCACGAGGCCTGTCCTTTTAGATCTTCCACCGGTGGGATGCTTACGGATTTCTTAGGCTTAGCACAATCCATTTATGAAGTTTAAATACCTTCAGAGGACGTTAAACCAATGGACAATTCTCTTTGTAGAATTAATTGCTTCATTGGGGTACAGTGTACAGAGACTGATTGCAAGAAATAAGTAATTTGTTGGAAAGAAGAACAAAAAGATGGAAAGCTCAAAGACACAGTGTCTCAGACAAGCAGCTTTTCTCTTGGTGGCCTCCTCTAATTTTCTTCTCTATTTTAAATATGAAGTCTTTAGGATTGGGGGTTCTTAGCTAGATACTGGAGACATTTAGAAGGATTGCCCTAGAAATGCCATCTGGAGTGAACAGGTCGTGCCCATCTGTGGACTCTCCTGCACAAGTCAAGTAGAGGGAAAAAACTTTTTTTTCTTTTTGGTCACATTTACACAAATTTTGGATTGAAACCTAGCTCTCCTCACTTTGTGTAAATTCCTTAATATCTGCAGCTATTGGATTTGTCATCTGTAAAGTGGGATTAATAATACCTATATTTTTGAGACTGGCTTGAAGATTGTGTCAGAGTTCTTCAGAGAAGCAGAGGCAGCAGAGTATGTGTAGGTATGTGTGTATGTATGTGTGTGTGTGTGTGTGTATGCATATGTAGACAGATATAAATTGGTTCCTGTGATTTGTGCACTAGAAAGTCTGAATTCTGTGTGCCAGGTTGAAGACTGGACTTTCTGGTAAGAGTAATGTTGAGGTCTTGGATCTGAATTTCTCAGGCTGGAAACTAATGAAGGAGTGGAGTCCTGAGGCAGAATTACTTCTTTTCTCCAGAACCCTCAGTTTTTTACATTAAAGGTTTCCAACTGATTGGATAAAGCTCGAGGCTAATCTCCTTTACTGAAAGTCAATTTATTATAGATGCTAATCCTATCTACAAAATATCTTCATGGCAACATCTGTGCCAGTGTTTGACCATAATCTAAGCAAGTTGACAGTTAAAATTACCTAGTTATTAAAGGTATTAAGTGGGATAATGCTTGTAGCATAAGTATCCTAGTTCTTACACACTAAGTGCTTAATAAAATATAGTTTTATTAAAATTATTGGGTTTTTACCTTTTATTTTGAAATAATTTCGAATTTACAGTACAGTTGCAAAAATAATATAGCCCCCATAGAATTACAGCATACCCCCATTCACCCCCAGATAACCAGTTCCACCAATTTTAACATTTTACTTAAGTTTGCTCACTTTTTCCTTCCTTCCTTTCATCCTTCCTTCTTTCCTTCCTTCCTTCCTCTTCCTTTCTCTTTCTCTCTCTCATTCTTTCTCTTTCTCTCTCTCTTTTGTTTATCATCTATCTATTTAGTTATCTATTTAGCTATCTATTTTCTGAACATTTGAGAGCAGGTTGCACACATCATACTCCTTGAACATATAATACTCCCATGGGCATTTCCTACAAACAAGGGTTTTCACTTAGGAATCCCCTTAAGTACTGTTATCAAGTTCAAGAAATTTAACATTGATATAAAACTTATATTCTATATACCAATTTTTCTTCTGTCCCAATCATTTCCCATTGAACCATTCTCCTCCATTCTTAGATGGTAGCAAGTATCATGTAATGCATTTGCATGTAATTAACTCCTTAGTTTCTCTTTCCTACTTTCTCTTAAATAATGGAAACATGTATACTCCCTAAATAGTGGAAACATGTATACACCCTAAACCCTCCCATCCCTACTCCTCCCAAGCATCCTGGGATTTATCGCCTCACAGTGCTGCAGTGCGCTCACCACCATCCCCATCGCTTTCCCTTCACCCAAACAGAAACCCTACGCTCATACTGAATGTGCTGCTCGTTGCCCCCGCCCCTCAACCCGAGGAATCTGCACTCTGCTCTCTGTCTCTATGAGTTTTACATTCTATGATAGTTTCTTTGTGGTTCCCATGGGGCTTATTCAGTATCCTAAATCTGTAACAATCTCATTTGTTTTGATACCAACTTGACAACTACCATAACATACACACATTATGTCCCTATACCCCCACCTTTCCGTTGTTCTTGTCACAAATTATATATTTATGCATTATGTACCCCAAACCATTGACATATCATTACATATTATGCATTTGCCTTTTAGATCCTGTGAAGTAAAAAGTGGCATTACAAATCAAAAGCACATTATTACTGGTATTTATATTTACCCATGGCCTTATCTTTATCAAAGATCTTTATTTCTTCATGTAGTGCCAGTCAATTTTCTGCTGTCCTCTCCCTTCAACCTGCAGAAATTTTGTAAGCATTTCCTGTAGGTCCTCTCCAGTAGTGATGAGGTCCCACAGCTTTTATTTACCTGGAATGACTTAATTCTCCCGCATTTTTGAAAGACAGTTTTGCCACATAAAGAATTCTTGGTTGGCAATTTTTTGTTTTCAGCACTTTAAATATGTCTTCCCATTGTCTTCTTGTCTCCATGGTTTCCAGTGAGAAATTGGCACTTAATCTTTTTTTTTTAATTGAAGAGAACCAATTTTATTTCTCAGATAATAACACAGTTACTTCAAATCAGGATACTACCCACTTTTTCCCCTTTAATGTCTTTGACAATCATGTACCACCCAAGAGCTCGTGTTGACAGTTATAAATAAGATGGAAAAAAGAAAGGTGGGACTAGCTCTCAAGTGTCCCAGGAAGATGACAATGGACAGGTGGTAACAAGATGGAATATTCCACTGACACAGTCCATAGAAAATAGTTCTGGTGCAGTCCATAGAAAATAGTTCTGTAATCACCAGAAATCAGTCTAAGGGAGTTAAGGGAACATTAGCAAAAGATAGTGTTTCATGAAAACTGCCAAAGAAATGTACTCATCGTGTTTGAGGAGCCAAGCCACTGGCATGTTAAAACCAGGCTCTTTGATGTTATATATTGTGTCCTGCTTCTAATAATACAAGTTTCTCTTTGAATTTATATAAGGTACATATGATTTTGATACTAAATACTTAAAAATATGTGATGAATTCATACTGAAAGATCTCAGCATCTATAGAAATTATTTAAATGAGTTGAGCAGGCAATGATATGTGTTCTCTTAGCCTTCTAGTCTACCTTCCTCTCTATATATGTATATATGTATTTAGTAAATTTTTCTTTATTTTAAAAGGAGCTTTAGGTTACATACATTAAATCAGAAATATAGGAGATTCCCATATCCCATCCTCTCCCCCTCCTCTACTTTCCCCCATTAACAACATTTTTCATTAGTGCAGTACGTTTGTTATATTGATGAACATATATCGAAGTATTGCTACTAACCATGGCCTATACTTTACATTATGTTTTACACTTTGCACCACACAATTTTATAAGTTTTGACAAAATGTATAACGGCTAGTATACATCATTGTAACATCATGCAGAATGATTCTAATGTAATATCCTGCAAACAATTCCAAAAATGCCCCATGTAACCTATTGTTACCTCTCCCTCCCCTCAGAGTCTCTGGTAACCACTGTCTTTATATCAATATTACAAGTTTTTCCATTTCGAGCAGTAGTAAGTCTACTTTAGTCCATAATTGCATTCCAACCTATGTTTGTTCATTCCTCTATCTTGAGGATTTTGTGATGGTGATGCACAAGTCTGGTTCTGATTGAGAGGGAGCTTAGATCTCATGGGGCAGATAGATGGAACTGTCTTGCTTGCAGTTGAAGGTACTCTGTGCTTCTTGCATTGGGCATCATCATCATCATCCTTTTGCTAGTTGTCCTGGGTGAGTCTGATAAACTGGAGAGAAGGTGTTGGCTGCATCTCTGTTGAAAGTCAGGCTCACCTGGTGTATGAACAGCTGGAAGATTTAAGTCTTTGGGACCTATATTTAATGGGTAAAGTGCTAATTATAGGTTCAAATAAATGGGATTGAAGAACAATGTGTAGGAAAATTATAAATGAGTCTCACTCTGATATATTGGGGGAGATGGGCTATCATATATTCTGAGGTAAGGCCCACTGATGGGGTGCCAATTTCCTGGAGCTTTCTGCCCTGCCTATAGTATCTAGATGTCTCAAGAGCCCCCCAGGAGCACCTCTATTTGAGGTACTGTTTACTGTGACAGTCAGCAAGATCCTCCTGAGATGTGCATAAGCGTAACCTCTGGAATGACCTCGCGAATGACTTAGAAATATCTGAGCCATAAAAACTCATTTGCATTTAATATTTCCCCCCTTTGGTCTAGGTCTTTCCCCAAATGCATCATGAGTTGGTGCTTGGTATTAATCCCTTGGTCCCAGGGAGGCTTATCCGCAGGAGTCATGTCCCACCTTAGGGTTGGAGGCAGTGAATTACATGCTGAGTTTGGCTTAGAGAGAGGCCACATGTGAACAACAAGGAGGCCCTCAGGACATAACTCTGAGGCCCTATATATTACCCTGCCAGATTTTGATTTCACAAGAACAAGGTTCGTAAGTATAAGCATCACTATCAAGGGCCTGGCACATTGGTCCACACTCCTTTGTTAGGCACTGCCCATGTACTCCAGAGATTCTTATCACTCTATGAGAGAATGTAGTAGGACTCACCAGGATGGGAACTCAATATTCCATTCGTTATTCTGTGGGTCATCACCCACTAAGACAATACCCCGTGACCACAGGAATACACTCATACTCCAAAGAGGCATGGCCCAGGTCCACACCCCACACACATTCCCCCACCAACACCCTGGACCAGTGATCCTCCCCTACCACAACTGCGACCCCTCTGCAACCTAAAAACTCCCTCCAAAACAAAACCAACAACAACAAAAAGCAATAATAAAATAAAAAAATAAACAACAAACACACAAAAACCTTGAAAAATTTTTTTGCCTTATGCCTTTCATCTCTGTAAGATCTATCTTTCATGTATATTGACAATTTCTTCTGTTTGTTCTCTCCCAATGTCTTTCCGCCCCCCCCACTTTATTTTCTGAGAAGCTTTAGGTTTCAGAAAAGTCTCATAGAAAACAGGGATTCCCATATACTCTGCTCCCTACTCCCCAAATCCTCCTCTACTAATAACATCCTATCCTACATGATTATGGTACATTTATAACAGTTGATGAACAAATATTGAAGTATTGCTACTAACCTTGGCTCCCTTTTTTGTGACATGTTGCTCTTCATTTGCGGCTTTCAGAATTTTCTCTTTATCTTTGACATTTGACACTTTAATTATAACATGGCATGGTGTGGGTCAATTTGGGTTTATCCTACATGGAGTTTTTCTGAGCATCTTGGATGTGTATATTCATATCTTTTGCTAAATTTGGGATATTTTTAGCCATTATTTCTTTGAATATTCTCTCTGCTCCCTTCTCTCTTTCTTCTCATTCTGGGAATCCCACACAGCAAATATTAGTTTGCCAGATGTGTCCCACAGATTCCTTGGGCTCTGTTCACTCCTCTCATTCTCTACTCTTTCTGCTTCTCAGATTGGATGATTTCAATGTTCTCATCCTCAAGTTCTGTGATTCTCTCTTCTGCCAGCATCAATCTGCTGTTGAATCCTTCTAGGGAATTTTTAGTATCTATTACTGTGGTCTTCAGCTCTGTTTGGTTCCTTTTCATAATTTCTTTCTTTCTGTTGATATTCTCTTTGTGTTCATCTATCATTTCCCTGATTTCCTTTAGTTCTTTGCCCATGTTTTCCTTTAGATCTTTGAGCATATTTAATGCTATTTTTAAAAAGTTTTGTGTGTAATGTCGCAGGTTTGATCCTCTTCACTGATGGTTTCTAATCCTTTAATCTTCTCCTTTGCTTGGCCCATCACTTCCTGTTTCTTTATATACCTTATAATCTTTTCTTGAAACCTGGATATTTTCATATTTGAGTGTGTGATCACTGGGATTTAGACTCTGAGGCATCTGTTTCTTAAGCTTGTATCCAGTTAGTGTTATGACAGGACTTTCCTTTAATACCAGGAGCAAACAAAAAAGTAACTAAATTAAGGAAAGCAAAAAGAAAACACCTTTCCCAGTCTTTGCAGTTTGACCTGTGAGAGTGCTCTTTTTAGGGCTTATCCATACAATGAAGTTGAAGAAAATCTCTCAGCCAAAGCTCAGGGGCCCCCCTGGACCTTTCTGTGCAGCTTCTGGCCCTGTGAATTTCCCTGTTTTACAGGGGTAGGAATGTCCCCTCCTCCCTAGGAAACAGTTTCTTCAGGTTCCCTGCAGTATACCATGTCCTACAGCCAGCAATCCCTTGCCCCAAGCAGCATGGTTTGACTGCTGTCCCACTGCATGCAGGGAAGGTTCTGGGATGGCAAGCCCTCAGGCCACCACCAGACCGTCTGGGCCAGACATACATGTTCTCATTAAGTACACAAGGGTCACTCTGCTCCCTTTGGCCTGGGGACTAGGGATCCGCATGGGAAGGCGGGCTGGCTCCAAGCCTTGCCTTTGAGTGACTGGGGCAGCACCAGCCAGGGCGCCATGACATCCTGCAGCTTTTAATAAGTGGCCTTTTCCTTGATTCGGCCTCGCCCCAATCCTGTAGTCCTTTAAGTATTTGGTGGAGCTTCAAGAAGGATGTTTCCCCCAGATCTTGCTGCATGTTCAAGGCTTCCGTCAAAATTACTCTTCTTTTTAATATTAGATTGTGGATTTACTGAAAAGTGAATGAAGATCTCTCTTCATATAATTTTCACCTTTGTAGGTGTACAATTTAAGAAATATTTCGTATGAAATTTTAAAATATATTTGAATTGAAAGCAGTGAATCATTAAAAAGGAGAACTATGAAATGTTACCTGCAGGGAAGAATCGCCTGCTGCAAGTTACAAGCATTGACCAAATCTCCACGAAGGAAACTAGAACCAAGTGCGTTCTTAACAAGGCACTTTAGAATTTTCAAACACATCTTTATTTCTTCAGCTCATTGGCAAATACTCATCTCTGATTTAAATCATTCCAGTGACTTCAGAACCACAATGGAAGCAGAGCAGAACGAAGTGTTTCCAACTGCCGGGGTTGGTGAGGGGTGGTTTTAAGTGGGACATTTAGCTGGCCTCCTGCGTGGAAATGAAATAGAATTAACAAAAGCATCCACGTTTCAGTGGCTGAAAATAGAGTTTATTGTCAAAGCAGCCAGCCTGGGGACCTAGGGTGGGAGGAGCAGAATAGGGTGGGTACATGTGCGAGTGGGGCAGGCTAGGGCTCTCTGCGGGGTCAATGAAAAGGCTTTCCGTCTCTGGATTCATCTTTAATTGGTTCCATAAAAATGAAAGTCGAAAGGCCTTCCTTCTCTCTCTGGAATCAGCTTGAACTGATTTATGGGGACTGAATCTGCAGAGGTAGAACTGGTTGATTCAGGACTGAACAATCAATCCATTGATTTGCTACAGATTTTCAACTAGAATTGTCTGTGGAAGACCAGACTTTTCTCCTTTGCCTCAGTAGATGCGCCTCTACTTAATATGCTGCATTTATTTTTAATGAGGTTTATTTTTTGGTCCAGCGGTTCACCCACCCCACCCCCGTTAATTATGTTGTTAAAGAACACGTGTACTTGACTCATGGTGGCTTCTTTCTTTTCTACAAATTATACAGTAGCGCTATTTAGCGTCTCTATAATAGAGATCTTTAAATATCAAAGCAGTTATTCCAGAAACTTTTTACTTGGTTTGAAAAACCACAATGTCTTCCTGCTCTATGCACAAGACCTTCTTTCAGTAAGGGGGCAGATTGTCCAGGCCAGTAATTAAACTTGCATGAGATGTGGGGAGACCTAACCCTCACTCTTTCTGAGCAAGAAGCTTGCTTGTAACTTATTATTTAATAAACAACTACCAAACACTACCATTTGCCAGGTCATCTATATTTCTTGCAAATTTTAGCCAAATTAACCCTTCTATTTAGCCTATGAGGGAAGTACTATGTTAGTCTCACTTTACAGATGAGAAAATGGAAACATTTGGGGGTTGAGTAAATTGCATGAGATTACTTACCTAGTAGTGAAAGAGGGGATTTGAACCCAAGCAGTTCTATGAATTAACCGTACTCTATTCTTCCTCTTTTCTCATATCTCTTATTTAAATGTAATGAAAATAAATAAGAAGAATGCCTGCCTGCCCATGTTAGCATTGTGCCTCTTGTGCTTTTATAATACTCTTCATTTTCAGTCTCTGAAAGGAAACTTCATGAGTTTTTTCTTTTCAATATTAAAAAAAAGAAGTCTCAAATCTGGTTATTTCAAATTAAAATCCAAATAGAATTATAAAAAAATGTGGACCTAGAACTAGGTCTTATTGGGAGAAAAGTGTGCAAATAAACACACGTGTATTGGGGTCCACAGATCATTAGATTTCAAGGCTGGGAGACCTTTTTTGTAGATGAGGAATCCGAGGCTCGGGAGGGACAGGGTCCCCAGTACCACCAGTGCATGGCTGGTGGGGTCCCAGGTACCACCAGTGCATGGCTCCACCCTCCCAAGCCCCCCAGGCAGGGCCAGCCACTCAGCTGGGCCAGTTTCCTGAAGTACTGTCAGAGCGCAGAGGCACTGCAGGCAGGCCGAGGACTGCTGGACTCTGAAGTCAGCAAGTGTCCTCAGCCTTTTTAATAGCCCCAAGCAGCTTAAAAGTTTGTCCCATGGCCAAGGTGGCAAGGGGTGTGCCAGCATGGTTTGGCGTCTTTGGTAGGAAGGGGTGATTTACCTTTTAAAAGGATGGGAGGTTGATGAGTGGCCTCGTAGCTTGTCTCATGTCAGTTGTTTTCCTCATTTATAAATGATGGTGTTGGAATAAATTCTAGGCGAAGCCTAATACGGCTCAATCTCGGAAAGCCAGAGTGGCGACGTCCCTTGATGGAACACACCATGTGCCCTTTGCCAGTTTTGAGACAGTGGGGCCGAGAGGTGGGAAGGCCAGTGTAGGTTGGGGCTCCACAGATGTCCTGCATCAAGATGGGGTGTCACCTTGCTTGGGCTGGTGGGTGGCTTTTCTTCTAAGCTCCCATGGCCTTGCAGGGTGTCCTCTACCTTGGGCAGGGCACACTGGGTCTTATGTGTATCTTGGGCTGTGATTAACCACATGGAATGTGTTACTGGATAGGGGACCTGGCAAGATTCTCAAGGCAGAGCTGTGGTCACTCAAAAGTAGACAATGTGTGCTGGGTTGACTGGGAGTGATGGTGGGAACTCCAGGGTCACGTTGGTGCTGACATTGGCTTTCCTGCAGCTTCTAGAACTGTCTGTCAATGAGCAATTCTTAACTTCTTTAGTGAAGGCAAAGGAGCTATCACTAGAATAATATTGTTGTTGTTTTCAGTACTTTATTGTGGTAGATTTGCATATAATAAAATACACAACTCTTACGTACAGCTCAATGAATTCCGGCAAATGTATTCATCAATGCAGCCATCATCCATATTGAGATATAGAATATTTCCATCAGCCTAGAAAGTTTCCTTGTGCCTTTTTCCAGTCAGTCCTTCCTTCCTAGCCAAGAGGCAACCATGGATCTGATATCTATTCACTGTAAATTATTTTGAACTTCATATAATAGAATCATACTTTAGGTGTTTTCTGAGTGTAGCTTCTTTTCCTCCATACAATGTTTTTTTTTTATTTTACAGTTTTAATCATGTTATTGTGTATGTCAGTTGTTTGCTGTTTTTATAACTGTATAATTTTCTCACATATAAAATCCTAGACATATGAGAAATACAGAACATATTTTTAGAAAACATTTGTTGTGAAGTTGTCTATGTGGGCTTCTTTAATGAGGCATTGAATCACAATCTCTAGCAGGAGGTCTAATCACTACTATTTTTGAAGTGACAGTGAGCATATGTGAGGTACATCTGCCACATCTGTATTGAGATATGAAAGCATTTGTCATTTTTTCTTGGGGACAACTCACAAGTACTACCAATACTAATGTGGTCTGTTGTCTGCATTGGCAGTTGAAGAAGATGTTAAATGTCAGCTTGAAGCTACTGATAATAAAGATACATTTCCCATCCAAGTTCATGGACCCCTGAAGTCTATGGACTCATGTTGAAAGCCCTGGTAGTGTGTGGGTCTTTACATGGGACAGTTCTCCTGGGTACATAGTCCCTTCATTTCTTCCTCACTCTTTTGGCCTTTGAAGTATTGAATATAGACTATGGTACAGAAAGAACCGTGGTTGCCTCTGAAGTTTGGGGGCAGGGGATTGACTGGGAAGGGGCATGAGGAAACTGGACATCCATCTCCTTCTCTCTTACTCTTGGTGTTTTAGTTTCCTAGGCTGCACAAAGCAGATAGCATGAAATGGGCCGGATTAAACAATGGGGATTTATTTACTTATGGTTTGAGGCTGGAAAAGTCCAAATTAGACATCATTAAGCTGATGCTCCTCAAAGAGAAGCAATCCTTGGCTCCTCTGTCACTTGACAAGATACATGGCCACATCTTCTGGTCTCTCCCTTCTCTTCCAGTTTCCATCAGTATCCAGCCTCTTGCTTCCGTGGCTTTTTCTCTCTTTCTTCCTGAATTTCCTTCTCATGTAAAGGACTCCAGTAATGGAATTGAGGTGGCACACACCTTAATTGAAGTAACTACAGTAAAAGGTGCTACTTATGCGGGCACACCCACAGGAATCGATTAAATTTAAGAAGATGCTTTTCTGGGGTGCGTGCAGCTCCAAACCATCACCATTGGGATGGGACTTTTAAGCCAGAAGGTCTTATGATGTCTCTGGTTTCACTCAAAGGTAAGTTGCCTGTGGCTCTCCCTGTGGGTGGACTGAGGGAGGTGCTGGCAGGAAGAGGAGGCAGGGGGCAGGCTGTTCTCAGAGCACTCTGATCAGTCTTGGAAGTACCTGCTTTGAGGCATTGGGAGGGCAGTTCTCTCTGCCCCAGAAGAATGCCCAGGACCTTTCTAGACCACAAGAATCGTGCCTATGGAACCAAGGACGTGAGGACTATGCCCACATCGCGACTGCCATAGAACAGCCTTTGTTTTGTTGTTTGAATGAGAAAACAGGCCATTTTGAAGATTTTTACAAATGTATTTCCTGTCCCAGGAAATAGTAAGGAAACAATGTCACTCTCTGACGTCTGTCTTCTAAATGGCCACAGGTTGTGGAATAGAGGCCCCGAGACGATCTAGCCCCTGAGGGGCCACCTTCAAGTCTCGGAGTTGGGACTTGGCGGAGCCGAAGTGCGGGAAGCAGTCTGGGTCCAGGACCCGCCGACAGCCCTTCTCCCGGCCTGGAGGCAGGCGGGTCCCCTCCCTACTGGGTGCCCCGCCGAGGCGCGCCACGCTGGTTTCCATGGCGCCGGTTTACATCCACCAGGACCTGTATTTTTGTGTCTGCCTCACACACTTACAGTGCTAAGTGTTCTTCTAAGAAAGGGATTAGCATGCTAGCCAATTAAGGGAGTTTGCCAGAAATAAAGAACGCGGGGCCTTGGTCTCCAGGTTACGCTGCTGCCAGGCGGAGGGACTGGCAGACAGGCTGGTGGGATTTTCCGGGCCCGCGTGCCGTCTTTTCGAGAAAATGCCCACCGTGAGACCTGTTACAGGGATGCATCTTCCTCCTCCCCCCTCCTCCCTCCCTCCCTCCCTTCCTCTTTCCACTCAAGTAATTTTCAAAGTGGATAAAACAAATTTTTGTGGATTTGTTGTGGAGCAGGAATGGATTTCTAGGTGCTTAACTTGGGAGTTTCTGTTGTGTTTTGGATGCCGTGCATATTTCTAGTGGAAACAAATTGGCCCCCTTCCTTTAGAACTATTTTCACAAAAGGCATCTTGCTTTCTTAGAAATTATACAAATGACCTAAATCAACACTTTAATCACCTTTGATCATCAGATAAAGAGCTGGACGATGTTTGGTTCTAAATCGCTCCCTTGAATACTTAGCCACACAGTGGAATGAAATACTGAAGGACATTGCGGATGAATCTCAAAAACCTTAGGCTTTCACGAAAGAGTTCATGCGGCTTGATTCCACTTTGATGAGTTTTCTGGAACAGCTAACTTAATCTGCTGTGGAAAAAAAAATAGTGGTCGTCTTTGGGGTTGTGGCAGGGATTGATGGAGAAGGGGTATAAGGAGGCTGTCTTTGGGGTGGTGGAAATGCTCCATTTCTTGATAAGGGTTTGGGTTACAGGTATATGCTTTTATCAAAACTCCCTGAATGTACACTTAAAATTTGTGTAATTCATTGTATATAAATTTTACTTCAAAAGAAAAAAACTGTATAAACAAAGTTCTCCCTTCCAAAACCTGGGTTTATTGTATCAGATGTTTAGAAAACCCCAAACGGAGAAAAATGTGGAATGATTTGAGGCGGTTCAGTCAACTCTTTGGAAATTAGGTGTGCATATATTTACTTTGTTCCTTCAAGTATTTTTCTGAATCTCTATATCTCTATGGAAAGCGCCTCCCTCCGTTTTAGTTTTAGGGAGTCAGCAGGATTAGGTGGAGGTGGGAAGTGGCCTTCTGCCTTTGGTCCATCTTCCTTTGTAAGAAATGAGAGAGAGGGCATTTGGTGATGCGCCTTTGGTTTGACATTTAGTAATCCTATTTCTTAATAGGTATTTCTTAAGTATTATTTATATTAATTTTGTTTATATTTAACTATATTAATGCATCACTGATCAGGCATTGGCATGTCTGGAAACATGGAAAGCTTTGGGTAGCACAGAAATGCTGCCAGAACTCATGAACGATCTCTTGCCCTTACTGGTGCTTTCGCTTCTCTAAGTTGTCACATGTCCTTGGCTAGAAGCTGGGAAGGTGGTGCCTGAAGCAGGTGAATCTTGTGGAAGATGGCTCTGAATTTCTTCCTATTTACATTTCTAGTTGTTGAAGCAAATACCATGCAATAGGTTGGTTTAAACAATAGGAATTTGTTGGCTCACCATTTCGAGGCTAAGAGAAGGCCAAAATCAAGGCATCATCAAGGTGATGCTTTCTCCCAGGAGACTGGTGTTCTGGGGCTGGCTGCTGGCGATCCTTGGTCCTCGGCTTTTCCGTCACATGGCGATGCACATGGCGGCTTCTCCTGGCTTTCTGACTCCACTAACTTGTAGCTTCTGGCTGCTGCCTGAGGCTCTGTCTCTGGGACCTTCTCATAAGGCCTTCAGCAATAGGATTAAGTCCATCCAGATTCAGCTGGCCACACCCTAACTGAAGTAACCTCATCCAAAGGCCTTATTTGTAAGAGTTCACGCCCACAGGAATGGAGGAGGTTGAAGAACATGTTTCTCTGGGCTGCCTAACCCCAAGCCACCACGCTTGCCTGAAGTTACGGTTGGTCTGCCTTACAGAGCTGGCAGAAACGCACGTGTACAGACAGGGGCTTAGGATGTGAGCGTGGAAAAGAATGGAAGTGACACCTGTGCCGGAGGAGTCGTCCCTGATCTCCACCTGCTTTGTGAATTGTCTTCTCTGTTTCGGTCCCCTCTCTTCTCTTACCCCTTCACCTCTGCGTCCACGTGGCTTCATACACATGTGCAGTGAGTTGGGGGGACCCCATGGGGGGCCAGCCCGAATCCCCTCCACCTGGCCTGGGCGTGAACTTCTCAACAGCTCTGAGCAGTGGTTCCTAAGGCCTCCCGGAGGAGTCCCTCTCGGCTGAGGGAAGCTGTCCAGCCAGGAGGTTGCAGATCCTCCCGTGAACATCATATGCCCCTTCCCTGGAGCAGCTGCCACCCCAGGACTGCGCTGGTGCCACTGTAGGTGGGGACAGGTCTGTGGGGCCATTGCTGCAGATACGCCCCCCCCCCCCCACAGAGGCCCAGGACTCAAGTATGTCGCATCCCTTCTAGTCTCTTGGCATGAAAATGGTGAAGCTCCTCGACGGAACTTCAGAGAGACCCAGAGGCCCATCTTCAGACAGGGTTGGGACGGCCACTAGGAAGAATTTACAGGTGGGTCTTTGGGTGCCTGTAATTAGGCATTGGCTGTTTCCATGATTTTTCCTGCCTGGAAACCAGCTGTGCTTTGTACATGCGACGTGAGCCTCTTCTTGTGTGAGACAGAACTAGGGAAATCACCCTGCGCATGTCAACCGGGGAGAAAAGCAGGGACACGCATGTTTTTTTTTTTTTTTAAGATTTATTTATTTATTTATTTCTCTCTCTCCCCTTCCCCCGACTCCCCCACCCCGGTTATCTGTTCTCTGTGTCTATTTGCTGCATGTTCTTTTTTGTGCACTTGTTGCTGTCAGTGGGACAGGAATCTGTGTTTCTTTTTGTTGCATCATCTTCTGTGTCAGCTCTCCGTGTGTGCAGCACCATTCCTGGGCAGGCTGCACTTTCTTTCGTGCTGGGCGTCTCTCCTTACGGGGCTCACTCTTTGTGCGTGGGGCTCCCCCACGCGGGGGACACCCCTGTGTGGCACGGCACTCCTTGCGTGCATCAGCACTGCGCATGGGCCAGCTCCACACGGGTCAAGGAGGCCCAGGGTTTGAACCGCGGGCCTCCCATGTGGTTGGTGGACGCCCTAACCACTGGGCCAAGTCCTCCGCCCACACATGCTTTTTAGACAAGTTACTCCTTTTGCTTCTTTACCCCACATGACAGCACATGGTTTGCACTCATTCCACCTATAGAACCATAGTGGGGAGGACACATAAAGAATATAAGCCCACCTTGGGTCATTAGAACATGCTAGAGGCACTGCCGCTTCTGGGAGCCAAGGGCCTCCTTGTTTTCTCTTGCAGGGTGGAGAGGTGATGGGTTCACCTTGCGGCTGGCTTTCCCATGTTTGAAGGTGCCACAGGTTGAAGAGTGGCTGTTCTCTTCTAAATCGCTGGCACTGTAGAGTCACAAAACAAAACATAAGTGATTACTCTATTTACTTTCTTTGACAATGATGTTTATGTATATTTGCATTTTAATGAAATGTTAAAGGAAGGGAGTGTGATTTCTTTGTCTTTAGAGTAAAGTGTTTATCTTCTCCAGGGCTTCTCAGACTAAGCAATATGAATTTTATTTAAAGCAGGAAAACAGAACAGTTTTTTTTTTTAAGTGAAAGGAGCAGCAACAAAGAAATGTATCAGTTATCTTTTTGCAAAACAGTGCTGTGCAACAAACCTTCTCAAAATTATTTAGTTTAATTAGTTCAGGAATCTATGGTTCACCAATGTAGACAGGTCTTGGGCTCACTCCCATGCCTGGTGAGTGGCTATTTTGTGGGCAAAGGGACGGTTTAGCCATGTGTCTCACCCTCCAGCAGGCTGGCCTCGTCGTGTTCTCATGGTGGGCCCAGAAGAGCAAGGATGAGGGCAAACAAGTCCACTTACCCAAACACTTCTAGCTTTTTTGTGTCACCTTTGCTGAAATCCCATTAGTTATGGCAAATCACATGACCAATCCTAAGGTCGTTAGGAGGACACTACAAGATTAATGGTCCAAAAAGTAAATACTGGTAGAGGCAAGGAATTAGAAGACATTGAGGCCATCGACCTCACACAAGAGTCGGTTATTAAAAATTATTTTAACACGGGGAATCTGAAACTCATTAACTGCAACTCTAGAGTTCCAATTATAACTTCATATTTTCTCTCTGTCTTCTCCCCACACGCATTGTCCCTGACATTTCTCATTTTGTCATTAGAAATTGTGCGTGCATCATTTCTCTTTCTTAGGATAGCTTTTTTTTCTTTTCCCTTTATCTAAAAAAATTGTATGTTTCTCAAAACCCAACTCAAATTCAACCTTTTCTGAAAACCTAATACCTGTGTCATTGTTCAACACTCATATCCTACCTTATGTTATTATTTTTATGATATCTTTTTTTACTCCAAGATAACCTAAATCCCTTAAATGCAGGCACCATGTCTCCTGCTTATTGTATTCCCTAAGGGACTTAGTATGTAGCAAGAGTTTAGTAAGTGATTGTTGATCTATAGTTTTGCTCTCCACATTCTATGCTGGCATCCTTTTCCTTGTCTCTACCAATGTCCTCTTCTTTGCATATCTGAGATAGCATTTTGTGGATCATCTCCGGTCCATTCACAAGGGCTGCCTTAGAGTACTGTATGGAGAACAACTCTGCAGCCGTAACTGGGATGAGTGGGAATGAGTGTCATCATCGATGAGTGATACCTATCATGGATGCAAGAAGGAGATAGGTCAGTTATAATTGGTACCAGAATACTTCTGAAATCTTCTTTTAGTGGCATCAGGTCTTCCAGACTCTGGGACAATGTAGTAGTCATATTCACTGAAAGGAAAATATGGTGATGCCACTTTCACCGTTATTTGCCTTTTTAAAATATTATATGTGTGAAACCATTTTTCACACAAAATTTCTTAATAAGATTCAGTAGAATGCTGAGGGTGGGGCTTTCAGAGCCAACCAACCTAATTTCAAAGTCTGATTCTGCTGATTACTAACATTTGGACTTTGGGCAAGCTATATAAACTTTATCTCATTTTCCCCATGTGCTAAAAATGTGGCCGTGTGAGTATGGTTTTGAGTGTATTAAAATCATTAATATATGCAAACAATTGTTCTTGGCTTAGAGTAAGCGTTTAATTAATATTAGCTAATATTTTCATTATAATGCAGCAGGAAAAATTACAAAAATATAAAGTATACTTTAATATTTAAAATCAGGTTTAACACATGGACTCGGAAGTTTGGGTGAGGGTAGTTGATAAGAATGGGAGGTTGACTGCCTTGGATCTAATGGGTAGGCTGTTCCCAAGACACCAAGGACCACTTTGACCAGCAGATCTCACCAGCCACAGGCACTTTGTATGAGTCAACGTCCCATTAGAGAAGCGGAACAACCACGACTGAGGAAATTGGTGAAGGGGGTTGTCCTAATGCAGGTAGAGCTGGAAGTCTGTAGTCTGCACGTGTGAGGGTGAGCCTGGATGCAGGAAGGGAAGGAAAGATGGATGTAAACTGAATGAGAGACAAGCTGGGACTCTCCAGCAGGAGCTGGACCCCTCAGGAACAAACTGGAACCCTTGTCAGAGCTCCTTTCCTCCAGCCTTGATGAACAGGTATCCTGTAGGAGGAGCCAGTACCCTTCATCATGGAGCTGTTCTTACCCCTGGCCAAAGAGGTGGAGAAGCTAGTGGAGCAGAAAAAGCTGGAACAATTGCTCACCGAATAAGTGAGCCATCAGACAAGACAGTGTGCATGAGCCTCCAGCGCACCTGCCCAGATCTTCCTCCTGTGTGTGAAGAACAGCATGGCTGCTGTTTCATTCCTGTCCTCCAGCTCTCCTACAAAACGTTTCACAGCCTGCCCTCACCAGAAATGTGCGGGAAGGGAGTTCTGGGCACCTTCGTTCAGCTCAGCTAAGTTGACATGTTCCAAAGCCACCAGGCGCCTCTCCTGACCGTGTGGGGCAACAGAAAGAGAACTGGCCTTCAGACCAGCCGATGGAGCTGGTGACCTTGTGCGGAGCCACTTAACCTTTCTGGGTTTCAGGTGGCCCCTCAAGTGTAAACTTGGGGCTTGCGCAGGCTTTTTCATCCTAGGGCTCCTTCCAGCCCAGAGTCTATAACTTTGTCCTCTTACTTCCTGCCTCCATGAAGTTGCTTGAGCCTACCAGTCCTGTGTATACGTTTCCTGTGATTCCGTCCCAAGGCTGAGCCAGGGTGAGCACTTGGCGAGTAAAAGGGGCCCCGAGTGTTTGGCTAAGCCCTCCGAGCTGCTGAAGTCGAATGCTGGGGCAAAGGGCAACCGTGAGTGATGGAATTAAATATTTACCCTGTTAACTGTGACCACACGTGGTCTTCTGAGAAAGCTGACCGTATTGACTGAAATGTTTTACACCAATTTTTTCTAATGATATGCAATCTTGACTAAATTTACCAGCTCTCAGGGGACTGAACACCACTCAGCAACATCAATTTCTTTGCCCGCTTCCAGTTACAAGCAATTATAATCTTGGCAGTTTCACTCTCCTTGAATAAGCACTTGTATGTTTTCCTGATGTCTGGCAGAGCTGACATCGTCTGTGCAACGACTGACACCGCTCGCTCTACAAAGGGCTCAAGCTGCACAGGAACACTTACTGTATGTTCTGGGCAAAGGTGTTATTATGGAATACTCTGGAGGTGCCAAGGAAACAGAAATGATTTTCTTTTTCTTTGCACTCTTACTTCCATCTTCCTGACCCCTGCCAAATTGGTTGATTGGCCAGTCCTGGAAGTGTTCTCAGTACAGGTTCACAATCCCTTCCTGATAGTTCCTCCCTGGCTGTAGCCATGCTCCGTTTCTGGAAGAGCACACCGCCAGTGCGTGTTGATTCAGTATAGAAGGACCTGGTCCCATTGTCCCAGGCCAGGATGCCCCTGAGGGACCATCTGAAATCCCACTGCAAGCGCACACCAGAGTCCCCTGGAGAGCGTGCTAACACCCAGATCCCTGGGCCCCAGCCCCACCCTGCCTGATTGTAGAGGTCTGGGGTGGGCTGAGGACGTGCACTGCTTCCGAGTGCTCAGGTGGTGGTGATGGTGCATCTGGGTCCACACGTGGAGAACCACAGTCCTAGAAGGGCCTGCCTCAGCTTCAGCCCCAGTCTTCTGAGTACATCTCTTTCTGTCCACTCTGCTCCCTCCTTCCTCAGACTTTTCCAGCTCCTCACAGAATGAGGCACTTTACATGCCCCTCATCTTCCCCAGCTGTGGTCTTGACACTTTTGAGATCTCAGCTGACACGGTGCCTCCTTGGTGAAGGACCTCCCAGCTTCCTGCAGGACCCCCGCGATTCCCGGCAATAGGCATTCTGTAATCAGAGCCGCACTTGGCCATTATTTCTGTGAGGACTGTCCATTGTGATGGATTGTGAACTCCACGGGGGCAGGGGCTGTGTTGGCTTTATCATGTGAGCCAGCACCAACCCCATAGTGGCACATAAATGTCCATTCAGCAGGTATTTGTTGAGTAAATGCAGGAAGGAAGGACTGAATGGCAACTACAGTAGCACTTTCACCCAAGAACACCCAATGAACATACGTGAAATCGCGGAACTTGCAAATCCTAAATATCATAGAATGAAGATGCAAATTTTGAGACATCCTCATGTCCCAATGATGATCATATTTGCTGTGCGGGAGTAAGCACAACATCCAACCCAGATTATTGTCAGCATTGTTCAGAGTGAGAGGATTTCCCATCTCTTTTGGCACATGCTCTTACTAATCAGTATTTACTCTTTTTTTTGCAATTTAATAAGGTTTTTGATTATTTTTTCATTGTGGAAGTAGAGTGAAATATGCGTGTTCACCTTCCAACAATGAAACATCATCATTTTAATGACAGTTATAAATAACTTATTTGTCTATCCTCTTTTAGTGTGTTTGAAACTCTGCTTAGTCCCTCCTGGGTACTCTCTTCCTTCCATTGAGAGTTTTCTTTTTTAACATTTATCTCTCATCTCAACTTCTATATCAGAATGCAGAGACGAACACTGAGCTTGGTATTCTTTTGAAAAATGGCAGTTATAATGGGAGATGATTTCTCTAAACTTCAGAGTCTAAAGCCTTATCTCTGTGATATATCCTTGTATTATTACTGGCTCTTCAATCCAAAACCTGTTTTGCAAATTTTTATACAATTTTTGATCTGATATGACCCCACGCATGTTTTAAAAATCCTTCAGCCACATCAGAGATACATCTTTTTCCCTGATCTTATAGTGTTTCAACTTCTTATAGTGTTTCAATTATGAAGTCCTTGTTGGATTTTTGGGGGTAGCGGCAGGGTGGTGGTAGAACCTTTCACTTCATACAATTCTACCTGAATGAAGACCATTGTGACTAGTCAAATGCAGACCTTTGTTTCGGGACACACTGAATATATGAAGTTAAGCATTACTTTGTAGAAACTCCCCATTTTTTTTTTTTTTAAGTGATCACCCGTGTTACTCCACAGTTAATCAATAAATGCTGATTACTGGTTTGCTAGTAGAGGTATTAAATAAATTAGAATACATTTAAATAAGTAAAATCTATCCGTTTGTCTGTCTATACTCAGGGCATTTATTGCAGGGAGACTGTCATTATAAATTACAAATCTTATGAAGGGCTCTTCATCGATGTTCATTGACATTTTTCTCCAACTGGTGGAAGCATTTAGTCTATGCCTGTCCTGTGACTATCAAAGACGAATCAATCTGGATAAATCATTGGAAATATCAGTTTCATATGTCTTGTCACTTTCTGTGCAGAGTGAAAGCACAAGAAAATGACTGGTGAAATGAGATATGGTATTCTAGTTATCTAGTGCTGTGTAACAAATCACCCCACCCTCCACCCCCTGGGGGGAATAAGTGGCTTAAAACAACAGCAGTCATTCATTTTGCTCATGAATCAGCACTCTGGCCAGGGTTTGGTGGCCATGGCTCATATTTGTTTCTTCAGCTTTCAGCTGGGCATGGGTTGGGGTGGGTTCCACTAGGGCTGGAGGATCACTTTCAAGGTGGCTTCATCACCTGGTGGTAAGCTGTGACTGCTGTCAGCTGGGAGCTCAGCCAAGGCCAGCTGTCACTTCACGTGGGCCTCACCACGAGGCTGCTTGGGCTTCCTCAGAGCAAGCACAGGAGGCTCAGAAGAAGCTGCATGGTAGCTTTGCACCCAGCCTTGTGACTACCACAAGGACACCTTTGCTACCTACTGTTGGTCAAGCAAACCGGTAAAGCCTTCCGAGACTCAAGGGGAGGAGAACTAGACCTCAAAAGAGAAGTCAAAAAGAAACTGCATAAGGAAGATAAAAGAATGGAAACTTCAGTGGTACATTAGAATTTTGGTGATGCAAGCACTGGGTTAAAACTTGCTGAGTAAAGTTTATGAAAATAAAGTGGATTTAGTTTCATAGGGAATAGTTACCTGTTTTGGAATTATCTGAGCTCTCAGCCCATAAGTGGCTACTCCAGGACAGTGGTTGTCAGTCCTGGCAGTTCTGTCTACTCTCTCCTGCCACGCGCACATGTGAAAATGTGTGTGGACGTTGGTGTCACAAACACTGGGCTGCTGGCACCCTTGGCATTTAGCGTCTGGAGCTAGCGTGCTGAATATCCAGCAGTGTGCATGGCATTCCTGCCCCAGGAAGAACTAGCCTGCCTCAAGTGGCAACCACACCCCATCTCAGGTGACTGCTCTTAAAACAGGCCACTTCATTTCAAACCTGGCTCCTTGCCTTGCTTGTGGAGGGCAAAGCAGGGATGATTTGCTTTGCTCTACTGTGTGCGTTATGGTAGGATTCTTAACTTACTTGTGTTACTTTTAGTTCCAGAGGTGATAATTTTCATTTCTAAAAGTTTTGTTTTCATTTTCTTTCTGCCTATTCCCCCCCCCCCCCCAATTTACCTCATTCTTCCATTAAGGTCCTTATACCTTCTTTGATCACTAAACATTTCGATGATACTCATTGTGTTTTTTTTTCCCACCTTGTATATTATTTCTGTTCCATAGGGTACCCATTCCAGCATGCTGTGACTTCTGATGGTGATTCATTTACTCCCATCATTATTTTTATAGAATTCCTTGTATGCTGGGTTGAAAAAGTATATTAAGGAATTGTGTCTCATGCCCTTTTCCATATGCAGAGCCACCCGTGGCCAGCTGAGTCTTTCTCACTCTGTGTCCCTCTGGCATGATCCTTGTGGCGCCCTCATCCACGTCTGAGGACCTCGAGTGCACCTGGAAAGCCCAGGGCAGCTAATCAGCAGCCTCGGTCCCGTCTACAACCTGCTTCCCTCTTGCCCCCCACTAGGGCATACCCACGGGTTCAGGGATTGGGGTGTGGACCCCAGGAGGGCCCTTAGCATTCCTGCTGCACCCCTCACCCGTTTTGTTTCTGTGTTTTTGGATTTTCTTTTTGGTGGAAAGAATCATGGGGCATTCGTATTCCATGGAACTTTCTTTTATTAAAATCCTGGATTAGACAATACGTTACAAACTTCTTCCTTGGTAAGACCCGTTAATGGGACCCGCAGCTTCTCCTCTGGCCTCAGTGCTCTCACCAGGCTTTCCACGTCTGGGGCGAGTCTGAGCGCTGCCTCGGCTTCCTGTGCCATGTTCCCCCAGGACTTGCCCTCTCACTGCAGCTTTGGGCACAGCTGAGCCTGGTGGATCCCTTACAGCAGTGGAAGTGGTTGCCGTCTGGGTCTTGTGGGGCGTCATTTAGGTGCTGGCTCTTCCAGGCTCGCACCTCCCACGTGGTCTTCGGAGGAATCGGCGAAGACCCCTCCCGTGGCTTCTGTTCTCAAGAGCTGGAGCTGTGCTGTTCACCCCTGCGTCCCAGGGGCTGGCATCGAGGAGGTGCACACTAAGTAGCACCTAGTAGGCACGCAGTCAACGTCACTTGAATAATTGCCATTCACAAGGCTTAATTATTTTTTAAATTCAGGGATGCTCTAATTTTTTGATATATGTATTTTGTCCGTGTGCATGATGGTATGTTTTTCTAAAGCGGTTTTGAAAAAGTAGTTGTTTTCAGAGGACACATGCAATGTTTATTTTTGGGCTCTGATTGTCAAATAGTAGGAGAGGAAAACATTTCTTCAAAATAATAATTTACACTGTCTCTTGAGGATTAAGTGTGAGAATGGTGCCCCCCCCAACCTTATTTTTATAAAATTGTTGCTATGTACTGTTTTATTGGCCAAAGTGATCTATTTTTACTAGTCCTTCCCAAGCTAAGCCGTCCCACTTAAGACAGCCTGTGTTTAGCTATCTTACATCTACAGCTTACTCTATAAATCTTGTTATACTGTTAATATATATAGTATGTAGATGCACATACATATATTTTAACTACGCAGTGGCTGCTTTTCTACTGCTGCAAGAGCATTGGCCTTGGATCACAGAGACTGCTGCTGAAATCTCACCTCCATGATTACATCAGTTAGCTATTGCCATAATAATGCTGCGTAACAAATTACCCCCAAACTCAGAGACTTAAAGCAGCAAACCTTGATTAGTCCACAAATCTGTGGGTTAGAGATGTAGGGATCAGCTGGGAGATTCTTCTGGCCTTGTGTGGCTTACTCATGGACCTTCTGGTCCTCTTACTGAGGTGGCAGAGGTCACTGGGCCATGCATCCTATCATCCATCAGGCTATCCCAGGCTTGTTCACATGATGGCTGGGCAAGGTTCCAAGAAAGAGAGAGGAAGTGCACAAGGCCCTTGAGGCTAAGCTCAGCCTGACCCACTGTCATCTCTGCTCTATTATGTTGGCCAAAGAGCATCACAAGGCCAGCCAGATTCAAGAAGTAGGGGAGTAGTTCTACTTCTTGATGGCCAAGGGTATGAATACAGGGGCAGGGTGTGGTGGCAAATTGGGGCTATTTATGTAGTCTACCACCGCTTTTCACAAACTGACCTGGCACAATTTACTCAATCCTCACCTAGGTATGGAAAGAGGGGTCACACTTTCCTTGTCCTTGTTTGTGATCTCACGGATGGTAAATTACTCTTTTGAAATGAAGACTTCTCACACACAACCAAGGCATGCAAGTGAACTAGTATAAAATATATCACTCTACTGTGCTGGGATGTAAACATTTTGACTGCCTTGCTATCCCAGGATTTGGCATAACACGTGGCACTTTATTACTAAGTGCCTGATGAATGAATGAATGTCCTCCTCTGTATGTCATCAGCAATGAACTAAGCGTGCTTTTCAAGTTAAGCTCTTTCAGAGTAATGTAGACACAAATGTGTGAAGTTCAGGATTATGGATATTGACTACAAAGCTTCTGAGAGTCTAAGTCACAGCAATTAATACTAGAGTGTTTGTTAGATGCCAGGCTTCATTCTGGGAGCTCCCTTGTATATTAATGCATTCAGGTTCATAAACATTGATGATCTTGCTCAAGGTCACAGCTACCAAGTGACAATGGCAGACTTCTTCTCAGTTAGGGCAGCTCCAGGCTCGTTGCCCTAAACTGCTGCTCTGCAGCTGCGGTTTCAGCTAGGGCTTCCGCCTGTGGTCACTCTTGAACTTGTGGTTTCCTTCCTTTAACCCAGCTCTCAGGGAAGCCAGAGCAGGGCTTGCTTATCATTCTGTGGGCATTTCTCATCCAACACGGGCTTTGTCCTAATCCCTACCCGCTTAAATGTCTAATCAGACTTCCCTTTGCTATTTACCCACATGCTTACTAAGGAATGAAAGACAGTTTTAATATTAGCAGAAAAGAAAGGAAGAAAAGAAGGAATAAGAGGAAGGAAACAGCAATAAGGAAAATTAGGAAAGAAAGGAAGAAAGGAAAATAATCAAAGGAAGCAAGTAAGAAAGGAAAGATGGAGGGAAGGAAGCAATGAAAAAAGGAAAGAAAGAAGTAAAGGATTGCAGTAATTTTCTGTTTCCTTAATTTTGGGCTCATCTACTCATCACACTGTACTGCTTGGTTAGCACATGTAATTGAAATAAATTATTTAGGTGGTAAGCTAATTCTGCAGTGTTCCAGAGAAGATGGTATACAGTACTTGCAACACAGAAAATGATTCCCTTTGGTGTTTTTTATTTTTATGGGTATGTACATGATCCCTTTTAGAGCAAAATGTAAACATATGTGAGAGGAATTCTGACTCAAAACAGATTTTAAACCAGGCAGTCCTTTTGCCTGCTCTTAATTGTTATTCATCAAATCTGTTATTGTCGTTCTTCAAGCACTTCATAAATTTGTTTTTCAGTGCTGTTTCCTTATATAAACTTTCGAGTTCCACTGCCTATGTGTTTGGTATAAGTTAATGCAAATTGACTTTTAAAATAAACATCCTTGCTATCACGGAGGTTGGGGGAACCTTTGAAGCCATTGGAAGGGTGATCTGGATCCTGGGATGGGGGCACTGGGCTTCTGATATCAAGCCAACAAGGGAAAAGGGTACTTTAAACATTTTATTGGTATTCCATAGTTCTCAAAAATCACAAATTTAAAAAAGCTTCATTGGCACAGGATCAACAACAAAATAAGACCAGCTTTGGTAAAAGTACATAGTCTAAATTGTCACCAAGTCATCAAGAGTTCTCCAAATAAGTAAAAATCCCAAACTTAAGGCCACTGCCTTATAGCTGGTCTACCCCAAGTGTGGTACCTGAGAGCGCTTTGGCCACTGTAGCAGATGTGCCAGTGCCCCTGCCGTACTCCCATAGCATCTGTATATGCTGACAGCTTCTTGTTACCGTAGTTGTGACTTTCTGCCTAAGAGATTTTTCTGGCTTCTGGAATGTTCTCAGCCTTGTGTAGGGCAGGTTGAAAGTGTCAAGGAATTAAAACCTCTGGAAGCCCTCCATCAAGTACAGCTGGGATTTAGTAGATAAATACCCTGGCTCCCTCAGCTGAGTTGGACCAGCTCGAAGACATGTTCTCCTCAGGCTTCCAGAATCCCGAGTACCTCTGAGTTCTGTTACAAGCAGTGTTTTCTATTTATTAATCTACCCTGTTTTGGCTTCATTCACTCCCCTGTGTTGCACCCCCACACACCTGTCATTTCTTCGTGGGATCACTTTTCCCAAATTAACTCCTTACCTGACAGCCCTTGTGTCAGGGTGTCTTCCTTGGGGAACCTGGTTTAGGAAACCCACCAGCCCATTCTAAAAATTAAATTCCTGAAGCCATCCTGATTATTTTTATTAGACTTTCCATTCTGTAATTTTCTTTCTGTTATCACTAGCTTCCCATTTCTCTTTTTTGCCTGCATGCCAAGGTCAAATATTCCCATCTGACAAGGTGAAGTTCTTGGCATACCAGTTAAGGAAGAATGTATAAAAATCTGAAAGAAAAATCGGTAGGTAGTTATGACACTGGAATCTTAATAGTTCTTGAAGATGGTGCCTTTAAGACATATATGTATATATATATACTCCAAGGTAAAAGATGGTTTTAAAAAGAGCCTGGAAAGATAAGAAATATTCTACAGGCATTTCTTAAATTAGTCTTTTAAAAGCATTAGATTGTCAGACATGAAGAACAAAAATTCTTCTCCAACAAAATATATTTCTGAGAAGACAGAAGAGCCCCAAATTTGTGCACAAATTTTGGACTTAAAGTTTGGAAAGTGGCATACCTTTGAAAAACGTTCTCACTCTCCCTCTTCACTTGACAGAGAGGGCAGCCTTCTTGGTCTGTCAAAGGAAGGCAAGTAGCTATTATGGAATTACTGACCAGACAGGTGTTGAATTGTTTGTGGCTGTACAGAATGTCAAGGTTTGTCAGAACTGACATAAAAAATATACCTCACATAGTGTTGGAATTGAAAGGAATGGCTTATGTTGGTTAGAGAGGTGAGGCTTGTCAAAGAAGCTGCATGCCACAGTCAAATCTCCGTCTCGCCGAGTGAAAAATGTCTTCCGGTGAAACTGTCTGTTTTGGAAGCAGATTGGAAGCCAGAATGAACTTTACTAACATACACACTTGCAGAATTGGCCGAGCTCTTTCCTCATGATGTTTTGTATCTACTCGAAAATGAAGTCATTGATACTTTGTTACATTTAAGGTCTTTGTAGGAAAATTTATCTACACAGGACCAAATTTTATTACAAAGTCTAAATCATCCCAAATGCCTTGGTGTAAAACAATATCAATCTATTGTAACTCTTCTTATCCACTGTGGTTCCAGCAATGGACTCCATCCAGCTAGGGAGTGATCACAGCGTGTCTCCCCAAATCCACACTCAGAGGATGGCAGGACTCAGAGGCTTAGCTCAAAGGCTTCCTTCCCGACTCAGGTATCTGGGTTTGGGAGACCCTAACAGCTGGCTTCCAGACGTGGCTTCCAGACGGCTCGGCTTCTCATCCCGTGCCTCTTGGCTCCCAAGAAGCGTGTCCCAAGCGAGGAACTGTGCAGAGGCTGAGCAGCCCTTTACAACCCAGACCTCTGTAAGTTCTAGAAGCCCGTTGTGGAGGCAGCTCACATTCAGGGAGGAGACGGGAGACTTGGGGGAAGGATGGCAGGGAGCTTGCGAGCTTGTTGAGCACCATGACCTGTAAGGATTCCTTTTCATCACCGAGCCTTCCTGACGTTTGTCACCCACCACACGGAGCCTGGTCAGACCCTGCCGTTGCTTGGAGAAAAAAGTAGTTTTGCTAATTTTTATGCTCTGCACAGCTGTCTTTTAAATATATCTGTCTAGAGGGAAGAGTTAAATGAGAGAACTGGAGATTTCTTAAGTGAGATGTTGACTTCTAAGTCAATAGAAGCGCTATTGATCTTGTCACTGAATTCAGCTGGTATCTCCAGGACTGCTGCCCTGTGGGAGGCCAGGACAAGGTTTTCCGCGGTGGAGAGGGCTCAGAGCCAGGTCCTTCAGCAGTCCACCATCTGAAAAGAGGGGTGTGTTTCGGAATGTAAAATTAATTGATAAAGATAATTTACCCACCATTCCATAATAAAATATTACCGAATGACAGAAAGCCATTTTTGACATTCTGCAGAGTCAGACGACATTTTCTGACATTCTCCTAAATCCATAATTAACCAAAAGGAGATCAAAACAAAAGGCTTTGTGTATAGAGAGTGCAAAAGGGACTGATCGTATTAAGCAATAATTACATGGTGGATGGTTTTATGTGCCTATCAGTTATGATATAGGCATCATGGAGAGCATGCAAACGTTAGTTGAACCAATGAGATTTCACACAGCCTCATCAGGCAAACCCTGCGATTGGCAGGCCTGCTCTGGTGTGGGCACTCCACGTGCCCGCATCTGGGGATGGGAACTTCCTGAACTACTTTGAGGTGAAAGAGTGCGGATTGTGGGTGTAAAGATGAGGCTCTTAATTTCCCTTCACTTCATGTCATGCAGGTGTTCATTATGCCAAGGGGCATTTTCTTATTGGCTTTCTGTGTTATTTTGGTCTCATGCATTCACATACACGTCAGCATCCCATCCTATTTCCAGAATCACTTTCTTGAGTATTCGGACACAAGGAGGTATTCATTTGTTTGGCTCTTTCCCCATGTTATTGAGCTGTTTCTCGCTTTATATTATAAATGAACAGAGGGTGAAGTAGATGTAGCAGCTGCTCTCCATGCCCTGCCCTCATCCCTCAGACTTCTCAGCCTGCTCTAGTCCATTTCTGTTAGTACCTGAAATGTGCACCCAAAAGCTCTTCTTTTGGTTTTTTGGTTTTTGTTTTGTTTTTTATTTTAAACCGGCTTTTAAAAAATTGTTTCTTTTTTCTTTTTTTATTTTATCTTTTTTTTAAAAAGAGACATAGATAACACTAAAAGTTACATTAAAAAATATAAGAGGTTCCCATATACCCCACTCCCCACAACCCCACTCCTCCCATATTGACAGCTTCTTTCATTGGTGTGGTATATTCATTGCATTGGATGAGCACATTTTGGAGCACTGCTGCACAGTGTGGATTATAGTTTACATTGTAGTTTACACTCTCCCCCAGTCCATTCAGTGGGTTATGGCAGGAAATATAATGTCCTGCATCTGTCCCCGCAATATCATTTAGGACAACTCCAAGTCCCGAAAATGCCCCCATATCATACCTCTTCTTCCCTCTCCCTGCCTTCAGCAACTCCCATGGCCACTGTCTCCACATCAGTGATACAATTTCTTCCATTGCAAGAGTCATAGTAATTCTGTAGTGGATTACCAGTAAGTCTACTCTAATTCATATTTTATTCCTCCATCCTGTGGATCCTGGGATGGCGATGCCCACTCCACCTCTAAATTGAGAGGGGGGCTTAGATCCCGCATGGCTGATGGATGAGATGATTATTCTTGCAGCTGTAGACTCTCTAGGTTCCTTGGTGTGGTGATTGACCATCTCACCTCCTTGTTAGCAGACCTGGATAAGTCCAACGAACTGGAGAGCTCTTATTTTCTTGAACCTGTGAGGTTTGCTTTGCTAGAGTGAGTTGCAACTGGAAATGCCATTGAATGATTGGCCCGAGGAGCAGCCCTCAAGCAGTGGCTTTTGGGACCTGGAGTTCAAATGCCCCAGCAACCTCAGGTCTTGGATGAACTAACTCTGGCACATGCTCTGCGCTGGCTCCCTGAGCTCCCTGGAGGTCTAAGTGGTGCCTTTTGGATACCACCCACCCACTGGCTTTCTTTCCTCCCCTCTCATTTTCCACGCCAGTCCCAAGACTTCCTGAGGTCACTTCCTCAAATAAATGAATTGTGTTCAACTTCTTGTCACAGGCTCTGCTGCTGTGGAGACCCAAAATTAGACACCATGAATGAGGTGCTGAGTATTTTCCAGGTGTTCATAGGGACTTGCCACTTGGGAAGAATTTCTCAGTGATTTCCAGAGAATGGGAATGTTAAATAATTGTTTGATAATATAAGGTACTGATACTCTATGATAGAAACAAGTTTTCAGATACTTTTCTTGTGAAGCTTTGTATTTAAGCTGATGTTCTCTTCTTATGAAAATCATGGTATAGTCTACTAGAAGACACCAACTACTCAGTGGAGGAAATGATGGATGTTAACAGGTCAATCTAAAAAGAAGGGACATTTCAGAAATTATCTGTAATAAGTGTAGGAGTAAAACCTCCATTTTCTTGGTAGGTCAATTAAAACATTCTCTGAAAACTGGTGTTTTGGATTTCAAGCTCTAGGTCTTCAAAGGAAAGTCTATGATCCTGGGCTAAGATTGATGCATTTTAGACCATTATTCTAGAATCTTCTCTGATAAGCGCTTGAGTTAATTTTGTTGGGTCGTGACCATCCCAATGTTTCAGTGAAGTTATGTTTCCATTACAAAAGTTTTAAATGTTTTAACAAGCAACACTTGCCTGTTAATTTGGCCTGTAAGTGTTTCAGTCTACCTTTCCACGCAAACAAGTTTTTATCAGGCACCTATGGGGGTCAGGGACCGGTTTGGCCAGTAGTTATATGGCAGTTACCAAGCGATAGGCACCTTTCTGAGTACTGTGTAGGTTTTAACACATTAATGCTCACAGTCACCCATTTAATGATTTCCCTATTTTAAAGATGCGGTTCAGAGAGGCTAAGTAACTTACCCAAGAGCACCCGCACATCATTTGTGGCAGCGAGGATCTGAGCCCTGCCTGCCTTGGTTGCCATTGCCTTAAACATAGGGGAGGCTCCGATGCTAGCCGTTCTCAAGGCTTTCATAGTTAAGAGGGAAGGGGAAGGGGTGCAAACAAATGATGACAGCGCTCATTGGTAAGTAGAATGTGCAGGAAGTGCTAGAGAGCACAGAGGATGACGGATTTGACTTTGCCTGGGGAATTTGGAAGTTCCGCAGAGGACAGTACACTTGACCTGAATTGGAAAGGACACAGCCCATTGGAAAAGCTGCTGTTTCCAGGGAACAAGCTATTTTAGAATATTTTGAAAGCCTGTGTGAAGCTACAAGTACTTCAACCCACTTTTTCTCTAATCTAGGTAAGAGTAATTAAATGTTGATTTTTTTAAAAGGACATTTATCCATTAGGGCTCTCTAAGTAAATATTTGCTCTCTGTTAAGTGTCCCTCCTTGGAAGTATAAATATCTTTTGATGTGTTTACATGGGCCTCTCTGGGTTCAGAAAGATTCCTAACCTATTTTCTTCTCATTCTTGTTGCTAAATATCAATCCCTGAGAAATGATGTAGTGAAATATTGACCTCCGCAGAATTGACTTTTAAGACAAAGCAGCTTATTCAGTTTCGGTTTTGTGTTGTTGCTCATTTGTCTAGCTTGTGTCTGCTTAAATCCCACAAGTAGGATTCTGGAGCTAGGAGATTTCCATGCCATCCTCTTCCGACAGCATAGCAAACCAACACTGAAAGCCAAAGCCTGGGCAATTTTCAATTGTTTTTAAAGCTTTCTAGGAATGATATGCTATGATTTCCCTTGGCCTCTGATATAATCAGTCTTAAAAATATATTTCTGCCCATGACTCACATGAATTGTTCTTTGTGTAAGTTATCTACAGCTACGGTTTTGGTGGTGACTTGGTTCCAACCCTTAACCCGTGAAATCGCTGAAGCCACCAAGTAGCCCATCACGAATCATATCTGTCTAGGCATGTCTAGGTAAGCTCCCAGGCCTTTTCTTTCTTTCTTTTTTTTATTTTTCAATCAGAGCCAGGTTGCATCCTCATTTTTATTTTAATTCTATGGTCTTCTGCCAGTTTCTCAAAAGTATGACTGGTTAGCAAGACTGAAACACAACACTGAAACAAAAGCTGATCTCTTCCAAAATATTGATGTGGCCGGAATATGGGTTTAGGACCCACACAAGAGTGGCTTAAGCAAGATGGAAGGTCCATGTCTTTTTCATGTTTAGATCTGAGCCAGGGCCGGTTTAAGGGTCCCTACTCCACGTGGCGGTGCAGGTGTCCGGAGTTCGCTCATCTTGTTCCACTCTGTTAGGATATCCATATGGCTGGTGGCAGCACCATGATCCCTTCCAGCTGCTGGAGGGGAGAACGAAAGTGGAGGCTAAGGCAGATCCTGATCTCACATCCTATTGGCCAGAACCATGTCAGATAACCATGTCGTCTCTAACTCGGTGGCTAAGGGCCCAGGCAACACTCAGAGATTCTTACGTAAGGGAGGAAGGGTTCACGGATACTTGAGAAGAGTTAGCAAATTTTGCCACAGGAGGCCGCTTGTCATAGTTCAGTTCAGTAGATATCAGGGCCTTCTGAACTTTACTTTAGGGCAGTTCTGCATTCTATTTTAAAAATTAGCTTGTGTTTCACTTAGGCCCCAGGTATTTTTTCTCAGGCTGCTGTGGCTGGCAAATTATTTCACACATATTGCTTTCTAGTTGTCACTGGTTAAAACTGATTATATTGTAGTTCCCTTCACTAACTTCAAAGATATATCTAAAGAGATATATTGTTTTATGTATAGTTTTACATATAGATACACATACATATCTAATTATATGTATATAGTGGCATATACATATATAGTGATATATACATACGAACATATATATACATAAACACTCATCTATGTGTATTCATAAAAACTGACCTGATGAAATTTTTTTCTCCTTCACCAAGTCTTTGTTTCCTCTCATGCCACTTATGGAATTCCTCTCTCATAGCTTGAATTTAAATTCTGCTGCTTCTGCAGACTGCTCAAAATTGAATGAAGCAGCAGAGCCAGGAGTTACTGGCGTCTGCATCCAGTTGCTCTTGACATGTAAATATATTACTATTTTGTATATAAATTATAAAAATTTTATCAATTAAAAAATGCACATGCATGAAATAATACTTTACTACCGCTCTATTATGCTACTTTGAGCATGTTGAAGTTGATGCTGTTTTGAGTTTTCATCGGCTTGAAGACAGATGCCCCCGAGTAAAATATCTGAGACAAGCCTTGCTGTTCCAGGGTTCCTATAAGACTCCTGGGGGACCACTGCTTAGAAAGAAAACATGAGCCATGAGCAAAATATTATGTTATGGCCAACTAATCACTCACATCTCGTCAATTGACTTACCATATGTACATAAGATATTCCACTGGATGCAGAATCAAGGAAAAGTGATCAGTCTTTGATAGGCCCAATATTTTCTAAATCCCGCATCAAATAAGAATACAAAATTCACATGATGATCTTAATTCAACATTAATACCCAATTGGTTAGCTCTAGGGAAGTCTTAAGTGAGAAATTCTACACTCTTTAATTTCTATATTTATATCCAGTAGTCTATAAAGTAGAGGCTTGGTAAGTTTTACCTATATCTTTATCCATTAAAACAAATCCCCGCCTCTTTTGGAGAGGATGCCCTCTAAAATCTTTACTTGCTTTTCTGCTAGATGTGTGTGGAAATGGTTGAAGTTCTGTCCTGCCAGCTGCAAGGACTTTGGGTACAATGATTTGTCCTATCAGCCCAAAATAAAGGCTTGTTTTTATCAACCACATTTGCAGCCATTGTTTCCCATCACCCCAGCGTGCAGGGAACTGAGACATTTCCGTTCTTCAGCTTCTTTTGAGCTGAAAGAAAATCTCAATCATCCCCTTTCCTCTCAGCAGCTACTGTAGTGTTCTCTTGGTGCAATGACAGTTGCCGCTCTGGCAATGATGACAACTTGTGCTCTGTGGAGCGTGCAGCCCGATTTATGGTCAGGCTTATTGACATCCTGTAGGCGAATCACCTTTGATTTGAGCTATGGTTTACTTCAAGTGTTTGCTTCAGAATCCACCTGTGCAATACTCAGAGCTGTGCCCCAGTTTGCCCTTCAGTTAGAGTCGGGTCACTGTAACCCTCCTCTAGCTCACCATACTGGGACTTCCTGAGGACTCTGCCTTACGAATGTCATGAAATTCCCTACACAACAGAAATGTTCATTAAAGTCAGCATTTGCTCAAATATATGGAAAGGAGCTGTGCTTTGAGTTTTCCTTGTTGTAATTAAATGCTAACATATTTTGCATATTTTGAAAATAAGGAAATAGGTAGGTAACAAGCAGGTGTTCAGGAATAATTCTTTCCTGGGTCAAAAACCACTTAAGTTAATGACCCTTCCTTTTTCCTAGTAAATAATATGGGATACAACTTAGAATGAATGGAAACAATAACATTAGCTATTGTCTGTTGATTGCTTATCCAGACATTACTCTTACTACTTTACATTAATTCATCTATTCAGCAATCATAGGGGGTAGTTACTGCTTACATTTTCTTTTTTTTAATACAGAAAACTGAATCACATAGAAGTTAAGTAACTTGCACAAAACCTCACAGCTAGTAATTGGTAAAGCTGAGATTTGAACCCAAGCAGTCTGGTTCCAGAGCCCATATGTTCAACCACTGTGCAAGAATGTAGTTCCTCCAAGAGGTGCTAATGAATGTTCAAGACACAGTACTTCATAGCCATAGAAGAGACACATTGCCTTAGTAAAGACTGTTTCTTAGAAGGCTCTCAAATGTTCAAGAGCATAGTGGATTGGATTATCTGCCCTCCTTCTCACGGTTCAGTTGCATTGGGCCAGTGCTTATATCTCACATCCAGCAACAATTACAATCTGTAATTAGAATGAACTCATGTCCCTCTGGGGAGCTTTCCTGTTTTTGTGGAAGAGGCTGGTTCAGCATTCCTATTTTCTTGAAAGCACTCAAGATTTCCTGCAAAGTCAGCAGAGTGTTCTACAAATCTACTTTGAGGACAAATCCACTGGCATGCAGCAGATTCGGAAAGACTGTGTCTGGGCATTTTGATGGCATTTGTTGCTGGTTGAGTGTAAGGCATAGTGTCAGGATCAGCCACAATAACCTTAGGTCATTTGCTGTGCTGTACAGTGTGCATGTGTAAAATAGAAGGAACTGTCAAGGAGAGAGATAGGAAGTGTTGGGTCACATTCTTGGGGGAATGGTTGGTTTTCAGTATACTTTGCGTATTTATTATGCATGAGGCACTTCCGGAATATATGAAGTTGAGCCATATGAAAGAGCTATTTTTGTAGATCAGATGCAGTCAACTAGCAGAAATTCCACATATGAAACTTATAAACAGTCTCACATGTGTAAAGATATGTATGCTGCCATTTTGGTCAATAAAAGCAAATAGAGCAATGCTCATAATACCCAGTGATAACTGGCCTCCAGATTATGGGAAAATATTACTTAACTGCAATTAGGAGGTGACTCTGAGGACACATTGTTGAGATTCTATCCAGAAAGAGTGTTTTGCAGACACAGACCTGGTTTGGCACCAGATTCTCAAGGCAAAATCAGCACCCTAAAGAGAGAATCTCAATGCCCATGAACTTGGTTTTTGTATTCAAATCAGTGGACTGTTCTTACACGAAGTTGATATTTTGAGATTTTCTTATGCTAGTCTGCTGAAGGCAAGGCCTCTTCTCTTGGCTGGCTGAGGACGTCTGCAGCGTTTTGTGGTTAGGGGCATTCCTGTAAGCAGTTTTTCCTGCGCCGTCTTTTTGACAGAAGGTATGGAATCATGTTGCCTGAGTCCACCAAACCATTATGTTTCCAGTTATTGTGCACCCAACTGAGAGATGGGTTTCGGAATATTTTTATACTAAACAAAGGGAATAGATTAGTGTTCTTTGTTTTCCTTTCTTTTTTTTTTTAGAAGATGGGGAATTGTCTTCAGTTTTGGAAAAATGTCTCCAATTTGAAGTGGTTTTATATGGAAAACACTGACAGCTTTCAGAAAGATCATCTATAGACATCACTGTTTGCCTCATGTGGCTTAATATCAAGTCACTCTGTAGAATTTTGGGCTATAAAGCAACACGTATATGAAAGCAGTACAGGTAAGACAATTGGCCAACAGTGGTTTTGGTTTTCTACTTAACTGCTGTCCCTTGCTAGGTCTTAATTTCCTCATCTGCCAAATCAGGTGATTGGAGACCAGGAACTGTAACGTGAGGCTGCATGTTGGGTATCTGTTCTTGGCCCTAGCGTTTCTGGCCGCTGAACTGGCAGGAGAACATTGAGTTAGTTGACCTTGCCTCCCCTTTCAGGTGCCGTGCTGCCCTTGGTATTTAAATGAACATGAGTCTCCTGACTTCCTGTCAGTCAGGCTGGCACGCTGGGCTGCTTTCCAGTGGTAGAGATGGATTTACACTGGTTCATTGACACTTTTTCCCAAATGCCTCCTCTCCTAGTTTCTACTATAGAATTGAGCAAATCTGCCACAGTCAATGACAGAGCTTATTTGTTCTTTGTCCATGGGCTAAGACGGAAAAGCCTAAATATACCCCCAAATAAACATAAGCTTTGTTAGCCAGAAAATTCTGTAAATTGTAGGTTAGTTATTTCTTGTGGAATAATATCAGTAAACAAAATTTATCGGACACTGTTTTTAAGTGTGTTGCATATGCCAAGTTGTTAAAACTTCATAACAACCCGATAGTATTGTAACTGTTGTTATCCCCAGATGAGAAAGTGGAAGTGCTGAGAGCATGAATTACTTGCCTAATGTCACACACCACCAGCCAGTGGCAAAGGCAAGGTTTGAATCCAGTCAGATTCTAGGGACAGTGCTTGTAACTGCTCGATTATATGACACTCCCTACCTCTCCGAGAATGCTTTGCCTGCCTTGTACATTAGAAACTCTCAACTCAGAGCAAAAGTCTGGGGTTCCAGATGTAGTTCTTATCACTCCCAAGCCAGAGGAACTATTTGTAGCCAAATTTTATCATGTATACAATGGGGGGAAACATACACATGACTGGGATCATATTTGCCTAATCTATAGGGTTCTTATTAGACTGAAGAACTGACGGAGCTGCAGTGGAAGGCACACGGCTGTGGCACAGATGGCAAGCAGGCCAATGGAAAACACAGATGTTTCTTCCATAGTTTAGGGTTATTGCTGGAAAAAGTCTTCCAGGGAATGCTGCATGGCCCCTTCTCACCAAGAGGGTGCGAGATGAAGTGGCAAATGGTGCGTTTATAGAGAGAAAGCACCCTCCCCGTCTTTTTCCCCCACGGCCTTTCTGAATGGAGAGATTTCCAGTCACATGTTGAAGATGGTGGAGCCAGAGCTGTGAGGAGCCTGGGCTCCTGACGGCCACCCGGATGCTGGAGCCATCTGACCAGGTGCCCACACTGGACTATGCCCCGAGAAAGAGAATCTTGCACGGAATGCAGGCACTGATACTTGGAGGCCTGCCTGCCACAACCCCTAGAGTACTTAGGGAATTTAGCCTAACTGCTACGAGAAGCATGGTATAAGGTGTTGTGTCTTAAATCTAGGTCCAGCATAAAGTACTGGGGAGTCTATTATTGCCCAGCTACTAAATTGCAGAGCAAGTCATTGAATTTAGTGGTGTCTCCTTACCCTTCAATAAAGATAATTTCCGTGCCTTGGCCTCGGCCGTGATCTTCAACTAGGGGCAATTTTGCCCCCAAGAGGCATTTGGCAGTATCTGGAGACATGCTTGTTTGTCACAAGTCGGGGCAGCGTGCTGCTGGCTTCGAATGAGAAGAGGCTGCAGATGCTGCTTAACATCCTGCGACGTGTAGGACAGTCCTGTCCAAGAGAAAAGCCACCCAGTCCAAAGACCGGTAGTGCCGGGGTGGGCAAGCTCCTGAGAGGCAGGGTTGGGGCCACGGATGCGCACGCCGTCACAGGCTCCTGTGACCTCCAGCTCCCTGCCCTCGTCGAGACCCTGCCCGGCTGCTCCTCTGTGAGTTCCTGTCTACCAGGTAAAGGGCCCATGGAGCATGCTCTTGACCACAAGCCGCAGGGAGTGATAGAAGGGGTGTGGGGTGCAGTGGGAAACTTTGTCTTTGAAGCCAGACTGTTCTGTTAATAGACGTATGATCGAGTTAATAGAACTCTCTAAGCTTCACTGTCTTCCTCTGTAAATGGGAATAATAACATCTACCTAATAGGGTTATAAGCATTAAATAGGATGAGACACATGAAATAGTTACTGCAAGTTTTGACGTCTTACCAACAGTCTAAACGATCTTTTCATTAAGGTGACAAAATAACAGGTTAACAAGTTCTGAAACCACACAGTGGAGCAAATCAGCAATAATTTACTGAATGGTAAAATGTGTGGAACCCTTTATTTGTGTGTGTTTGTTTCTTGACTGAGTAAATGTCTGACTCATATAGGTCCAGTTTTCATTCCAGTCCCTCCTTGACAAAGACTTGGTGAAAGCCTCTGCCAGCAATGACTGAGAGCAAAGTCGCTGTTCTGATTGAGGCCAGGTCCTCTCCTCCGCGGTCATCCGGGCTCCGTGTACTCTTCTCTGCCGCTTGGCATCCTGGGGTAGGCCACGGCCACACCCGCCTCGGCCGGGCTCTTCCACGCAGCCTGCTTGCACCCTGGAGTTACGCCCTTGGCGAGGCTGATATGCCAGCATGGGCTCAGTGTGCGTTGCCATGGCCCAGAATTCAGCCCTTCGCCCACAAGGTGTTCACTGACTTTCCTAGAGCCATGTTGGTGCTGTTTTGTAGTGGCTTTATGGGGACAATCACGCCCCCCCCCCCAAGGCAGTTTCAAGTCCTAACAGTGGTCCCGTGGATACTAGCCATTTATAAAAAGATCTTTAAGGATGTTAGTAGTTAAGGTGAGGCCCAACTGGACCAGACTGGCCCTTAATCCAACAGGGCTGGCGTCCTGTTAGGCTGAGGAAAGGTGGACCCGGTGGTAGGAGACAGGTGGGGAGAGAGACAGACGTGACGGAGCAGGGACCGCACACACGAGTGCAGCTCCACGCCTCGGGGAGGGGTCTCCTCCCCAGCCCTGCTCTGGAAACCTGGCTTCTCTGGTTTCCCTTGCTCCACTGCTGCAGTCCAAGTTCTCAAACTGGCTCTCACCCTTGGCAAACAATGAACATCTTCTCTAGCCATGCTTCTAAATATTTTCTTGGTGGTCTAGCACACATGGAAGCAGAGGCTAGCCCCTTGGTGCCGGAGGGACCAGCTGGGAATTTGTCCTGGCCAGGCCTCACCCAGCCATGCCAAGTGGGCCAACATGTAGGCAGACCCAGGGCCCACCGGCTGCTTGGGGAGCTCTGTTCTAGAATGCCCTGCACTGAACCATCAGAAGACAATTTTACCACATAGTTCTAGCCACCCCCCTTTAACACCCAGCCTCCTAAATTGTTCCCATGAAAGTCTTGTCTTTCACTTTTATTTTTCTGTCCTGTTAATTGTCAGCCTATCTGGAGCAGCTAGAGTTTAGCATTCCCCCATTTGAGGATTGTTCATATTCCGTGCGCTTGGGTGCTCCTGATGTGTGTGCACAGATCTGCGCCCCTTGGAGCTCGATTTCCCCATGTAGTAAGACACGAGGGCTGCCTTAACAAAGCACCACATACTTGGCTTAAAGCAACAGATTTTTATTCTCTCTTACGGAGACTCAAATCTGAAGCCTCAATGTCGGCAGGGCCATTCTCCCTGGGAAGATAACAGGGAAGAGTCCTTTGTGTTCCCAGCTTCAGGGGGTGCCTGGCAAGCCTCATCATCCCCTGACTGGTCGCTGCCTCTGTCTTCGCAGCCTTCCCCTATGTGTCTCTTCTTAGAGGGACACTAGGTGAACTGGATTAAGCCCTACTCCAGGATGACTTGGATTTAACGAATTGTGTCTGCAGTGGCCCTAGTTCCAAACAAGGCTGTGTTCTGAGGTACCGGGTTAGGACTTCAGCGGACTGTTTGGCGAGACACAATTAACCCATAACACCCTGTCTTCAGCATTTCTGGGTACCTCTGCACCGTCTTCCCTTAAATGAGAAGGCACAAGCACGGCATATGTGGTAACTAGTCTCTTCTGCGTCAGAAATAAAAACTGCGTTCTGTGCCATTCGTGCCCTGGCCTGATCCAGGGCCCTTCCTGGCATCTCCAGGGCAGTTGGAACATTACAGAAGGAAAACATTACCATAATTTATGTGACTTAGGAACTAATTTCTTCCCATCACTTTAAAAATGACATTTTAAAATGAAGAAGTTATTAGCCAAGAAGAAAGTTCTCCTGGAGATCAACTGATTGCTTTTAATAATGCGAGTCAGAGAAAACTGGGTTCTGGCACTGCTTCTAAGAGGCCTGTTGACAGCATGGAAGGTTCCAGAAGGGCGTGGAAATGGGGGTAGAGCAGCAGGAGATGGTGGGAACATTTGGAGTCTTTAGCCTGGAGAAAAGAAGTCCAAGGGGAGGCAGGAAGCTATTTTCAGCTCTCTGAAGAAAAATTAATAAACCTGAATTCTTCGGTCAACAGAACTGAGTCTGAAGGGTAAAAAAAGATAGTCACAGTAAAAAAAAAATCACACGTAGGTAGAAGTATCACGCACACAGGTAAAATTTACGAGCGCCAATGTTTGGGTGTGTGTTCTCCCAGAAGTTTTTCTCTGTAAACCTAAACCTGTACACACATGTACATATATGCATGTTGTATAGCATGCATATATATTTAAGTGCCGTTTTACATAAATGGCGTCACGACCTAAATATTTTTCTAAAACTGGAGGGACAAGTTTGGACTCCATGTAGTTAAGACATTTAAGAGACGGGCACATCTGGTTGCCCCGTGGGGTAGCGAGCTTGCCATGAGTACAGGTATTAGAATAGCGAGTCTCCAATGCAGTGTGGATGGCAGTCCCCTGGGGAGCTTATTAAAAGGAGCTTCCGACTGAGCAAGCCTGGACTGAGGCTGGGTCACCCTATTTCTAACAAGCTTCCAGGCAATGGTCTGGGAACCACACTTAGAGTGTCCAAGTGATCCTCACTTGGGGTGCTTGGAAGAGATGCCCGTCTTGGGTAGAGATGAAATCCAGCTAAGTGACTTTAGAGCTTGGAGGTTTTATTTTATATTGCTTACATATTTATCCATGGAAAAGAATGTTGATTATATATATGTGTTTCCATTTATGGTCTCACCATTACTCACCAGTTCTTCTCTCTTTTCCCCAGTACAGTCTTCATTACCAGGATAGTAATGATAATCATTCTTATTTTAACATTCAAAGCAAACATCATGTTCCTTCACCTCTACTACTTCTGTATATCTTTATTTAGAAAAACATGTATCTTTGTAGATTTTGGGATCATTTCCATGTGTCTAAGCTAGTTCCCATAGTAATATGTAATATAAGGCTTGCATTTAGTTGGTGTCCCTCTTTAATCCTAACAGAAGGAACCACAATTAAAATAATAGTAAATAAGAATGGTTAAGAACAATTAAGTATATCTTATATGCTAGGAAAATTTTAAGGGCTGTGTAAGTGATTTAGTCTAAAGTAAACACCTATGAAATAGGCACGATTATTATCCCATTTTGTTCATGAAGAAAATGTGACATAGGGAAATTAAGGAATTTTTGTAAGGTCACATATCTGGTTACTGGTAGAGTTGGGATTTTAATCCAGGCCATCTGGCTCCCACATCAGCACTTTCAGCTATTATAGCCTTATTGGGACAATGTGAAAGAAGAAATTACCTTAAACTTATATTAAAATTGGGTTTTATTCCATTATTATTAAGGTACCATTATTTTGGGTGATATGTTATTCTTTGCATCTATGCTACATTTTGTAAATTCTGGCTTGTCGAATTTCCTTAAACACATGGAATCTGCTAGAATAAGCAGAATGAATTGCATGAAGCTTAAGCTAGCATTTGTAAAATACGTATGAGTCTTTTGTAAATTCAGAACTATAATTTGCTGACACTTGCCAAAACTAAAGGATACCTGAATTTCATAAAATTACACCTCAAGCCTAACTTATCCCACATCGTCATTAAGGGAGAAGTTGACTGAGGTATGCAACTGTGCCAAACTTTTGTTTTCCAAAACAGCCTATTTACATAGTAAATAAACTATGCTTGAGAATTAGTAGTAACCCTTTTAGACTTGTTTTTTTCATTTAAAGAGGATCAAGGTGAGTATTTAAATGACCCAGAGTGAGTTCCCTACATCTTAAGCTGTAGGGTTGGCTGCTGGAGACAGCTGCCCCCTGGTAGGTGTGGCCATGGCTGTGAATGGACAGGGGGTGAGCAATGGAGTTTGGACTGTGCTCCCCCAGACAGGTGCTCAGGACACGAGAACTGCAAAGCCCGGTGGTCGGGGGGGCAGTGTGGAGTTCCTCCTGGAGCGGTCATTTCTGAGGATGAGTGGGGCTGTCTGCTTCTATTTTCAAAATACTCAAGTGTAGTAACTTTTAATAATAGCTACTATGGTCCATGGTTCAGAGGTTTTAACAGAGAAGCTTGCTAACTAGCCACGGAGCTGGGCACGCTCCGAAGGGCAGCCGGGCATGGTCTTGTTCCTCCGTGGGGGTCTCTTCTGGCACAGGAGCCCCAGCATGAGGGTCACTCAGCCAGTGGCAGTAGCATGCATGTCTTTTTATCCATCCCCTCTTGCAGGGAGAAACCCTGAAAAGGGCTGGGCCCGGGATACTGGTGCAGCAGGAGGCACGGCTGTGATGTGCCCTTGCTCCCTCTCTGGTTATTTGGTGATGGGGGGCGGGTGGCAGTGCTGGAAGGGGAGTTCCACATGGGGGACAAGCCTTGACATGGAGGATGCTCTCGTGCAAGCCAGCCGGGAAGGGTGTTTTGCTCAACTATGAGAACAAGGACTGGGTTTTCATTTTGTTTTTTACCCTGATGGATCTTTTTTGTGAGATATAATTTACTTGTCTTAAAGTACACAGATCTCAACCATCTCACGCAGTATGTTTTGAGAAATGGATGCACCTGTGTAGCCATTGCCTGGCTCAAGACAGAACATTCTCACTGTCCCCTAAAGTTCTCTTGTGCCGACTGCCAGTCACTCTCCCCCCACTCCGGGCACACATGCACATACAGATTCCCCCCCACACACAACTACTCTTCTGTCCCCCGGGCTCGGAGTGACCTCTTCTCACCCTGCGTAGTTGGAATCACACGGCATGTGTTGTCCTGTGTGTGTCTGACTTATTCCATCCATGCCTTGAGGTCTGTCCATGTCGTGCACGTATCAGGAGCTTGCTCTTTTGCATTGCTGCATCGAATTCCTTTGCGTGGCTTCCTCACAGTTGGTTCATCGGTTCCCCAGTGTATGGATAGTTGGGCTCTTTCCAGTTTTGAGCTATTATGAATAAAGCTGCTACAAACCTTCTTGTCCAGGTCTTTTTGTAGACATACATTTCCCTTCCTCTTCGGTAATTACTGAAGAGTGGACTTGCCGAATCCTAGGGCAGGTGTCTGATTAACTTTACCTGAAACTCCCAATTTCCCAGAGTGGTTGCCTTTATACTCCCATCAGCACTGTATGCGAGAACAAGGCTGTCCCTGGCCACAGGGACGTGCTGTCACCTGCTCTTCAAGTGGGCATTCACTGACCTAGAGAGAGTAGGCGAGTCCCAGCTGGGGATGGGAGCCGTGGAGCTGCAGAGCACGTGCACTGGAGAGGGATTGAGTCATTCCCTTCCAGAAGGACGTGCTCGTTTCTCCCCAGACCGCTCCTCAGCCCAGCGATGCCTGCCAGCCTTCCATTAAGAGTTGTGCCAAGGGCAGATGGTCTGCCTTACATGATTAATGCTGGGCCTGTCTCTCAGCTCACCTGCACCTTGACCTCATCTCTGCTTGCTCTCTCTCCGCCCCATAGCATTTTTGTCCAGCTTCACAGAACTCTGTCCTTCTGTCTTTGGTGATTTCCTTGGTAAGTCCTCTTATATCATTGAAGCTTAGAGTGAAGGTTTCTTTTACCTAATAGCTGTGGGACTTTGGGCATGGTGCTTGGTGCTTATTAACATCTCCTGGCCTCTGTTTCCTCATCTGTAAAATGGGAATAAGAATGCTGTGAGCATTATAACAGTTCGTGCAGTTAAGGCACAGAGCATATGCTCAGTAAATCTTACTACTCTTGTTCTCTGCGTGACCCTCCTGCTGGATTTCATATACACAATTGGCTCTCCATCCACCCACAAGCCGCATTAGTGGATAATTCCCATAAAAGACCTTCCTTGGAACTGTCCTGGAATTCCAGTCCAGGCAACTCTCTTTCTATGGCTGAGCCACAACCCATTACTCTGAGGCATGGCTTAAGGTGAAACTAGATAAAACTCTAGTGCAGAGTTTTTAAGTTCCTGCCAGCTTAACCTGGGCCCTTGGATTTCCTCTTCCATGATTCCCAGGATGAGGATTAAATTTTAAGAGTTGTATGCTAAAAATAGGACTCTGTTATGCATTTTCAAGGACTCATTTGAAATACATAAACTCATTCGAATGCATGAAGAGCCCCTCCCCATTACAAATGAAATGCAGCCCTATGCCAAGGCCCTCAATACTCTTATTCTGTGTTCCTGGTGTCCCCATGATCCTCTGGGATGTCTAGGTGCCCTTCCCATTCACAGCTGATAGTGCTTAGTAAGCCTTGGGAAGAGAAAGGTCATTGATTTTTTAAAAATTTTTAATTTTAAGGAGGTAACAGGGACTGAATCCTGGACCCCATACATAGGAAGCAGGTGCTCAAACCACTGAGCAACACCTGCATTATAGCTCATTGCATTGATTTTATCTCAAATGATATCCTCCAGCAGCTTCTCACTTTCATCTAAGCTCTTGTCTTGCAATTTTCAGGCACGATGAACCAGTTTTGCTCATCATACCCACTCCCTGCTGCCGCATGCTCCCGCTTCATGCTTGGGTGTCACAGGCCTGCATGTGGATCTCCCTCCTTTCCTTTCCCATGCACACACATGGCACTTCTTCTCTCTGCCTGTACTCCCGGCATCCCTCTCGCTGGTTAGTGCATCCTCTACTGGGCTGAATTCACTCTCTACACCTCATCTGTGACTTTGCTGCCCCTTCACATCTGGAAACATTGGTCCCTACTCGCCACCTCTAGTTCCTCACCTCTCATTCTCACCTCCACTCATTCCATTCCCAGCTTCTTCCATCCCCACTACTCTACAGAAAGAGCTCTTATCAAATGATGCATGTGCATCTTGTCATCTGCATCATCGCGCTTGACCCCTCAGCCTCATTTGCTACAGATGATGAGCTTTCCTCTTCCATGATGTTTTTTCCCCCGTAGCTTCTGGGCCACTGCCCTTGCTGCCTGAATGTTCTCCTCACAGATCTTAACACGTGCAGCCCATCTCATCACGTCGTAACCTCCTCACGGGCCTCCCCAGTCTGCAGCCAGCCTAATCGAAGCAGCGCCCCACTGTTCACTTTCTACCTACGTTTTGTTTTTTTTAAACAGAATGTATCTATGTCTGACATTTTAATTTATGTATAGGTTAAAATTCTGTGGGATAGTTTTGTGGTTTCTTGCATTTTTTTACTTTTTTGTTTTGTTTTTTAACTTTCTTTTATTTATTTTTAAAGGAACTTTAGATTACATAAATGTTAATCTGAAAATATAAGGGATTCCCTTCTACCCCACCCCTCCCCCTCCCACACTTTCCCCCATTAGCTACATCTTTCATTTGTGTGGTACATTTGTTGCAACTGATGAACCCATATTAAAGCATTGTTACTATCCATGGTCTGTAGTTTACATTATGTTTTATACTTTGCACTGCATAATTTTATAGGTTTTGACAAAATGTTTAATACCTTGTATCCTTCATTGCAATATCATGCAGAACAATCCCAGTGTCCCAGAAATACCCCATGTTTTACCTGTTTTTCCCTCTTCCTCACCTCAGAACTTCTGGTGACCAGTCTTTATATCTGTGTTACAAGTTTTTCTATTACTAGAATAATAAGCCTACTTTAGTCCGTAGTTGCATCCCCTCCCCCCTTATGTTTATTTGTTCTTTAATTTTGAGGATTTGGGGAGGTAATGCCCACTCTGTTTCTGATTGAGAGGGGGCTTAGATACCATGGGGCAGATGGATGGCACTGCCTTGCTTGCAGTTATAGATACCACTTTGTGTTTTTTTTTGGAATGACTTTGTCCATCATCATCCTTTCATTTGTTGTCCTGGGTGAATCCAATGAACTGGATAGTAGGTGTTACAACTCTGCTGAGATACAGGGTCAACTGGCATATGAACAGCTGGAAGAGTTTAAGTCTCTGGGACATGTACTTAATGGGTATAGTGCTAATTCTAAGTGCAGATAAATGGGGCAGAAGAACCATGTGTAGGAAAACTATAAATGAGTGTGACTCTGATACATTGGGGGGATGGGTTATCATGTATTCCAAGAGAAACCCACCGACAGGGTACTGATTTCCTGAGATTGTCTGCTCTGCCCATAGTGTCCAGATGTCTCTAGAGCCCTCAGGAGCACCCCCTCCTTGAGGCACTCTTTACTGTGGCAGTCAGTGAGATCCTCCTGAGACAAGCACAAGTGTAACCTCTGGAATGATTTACAGTTCACTTTGAAATCTCTGAGCCATAAAAACTCATTTGTATTTAATATTTCCCCCTTTTGGTCTAGGTCTTTTTCCAAGTTCATCATTAGTTGGCAGTTGGTATTAATCCCTTGGTGCCAGGGAGGCTTATCCCCAGGAGTCATGTCCCACATTGGGGAAAGGTAGTGAATTTATAAGCTGAGTTTGACTTAGAGAAAGGCCAAATTTCAGCAACAAGGAGGCTTTTCAGGAGGTCACTCTTAGGCAATGTATATTACTAAGCTAAGTTTCAATTTCACAAGAACAAGATTTATAAGTACAAGCATCAATATCAAAGGCCTGGTGTATTGCTCTGTCCTCCTTTGCTAGACACAGCCCAGGTACTCTAGAGATTCTTGCCACTCTATGAGAGAAAGTAGCAGGATTCCCCAGGCATGGAACAGTTTTTAACTACCAAATTGCCCATTTGGCAATAATGATAACTGCCATTGATTGACAACCTTGCTTTGTGCTAGTCACTGCACTAAATACTTTGCATACGTTAATTTATTTAATGAAGTGGGAACTACTATCTTCATTCCACATTGTGGAAACTGAAGTCCAGAAAGGTTAAGTAATTTGTCCATGGTCCCACAATAAGCTGCATAGCAAGGATTCAGTCCTAGCTATTCTGACTTCAAGATCTGTGATAACAATCATTGCATTGAAAACCACTGAATTAAGCTGCTTCCTGATGTTTTCAGAAAGTATAAAGAGAGAGTTGATGTGATGGAATAGCTAACTAGAGAGGATTAACATTTTATGTACTGTCTGGAACTCTAAGCATTTCCAGGTTTGACTTTGTGACAACTGAAGAAATAATAGATCCCACACAGTAAGGTATTCATCTTAGTTTTCATTGAGTGTGGCAAACATTCACCAAATGGTAAAGAAGTGCACACTGGGTCTTGTATAAGTCTTAGCAAAGAATGTAAATTTTTAAAACTTGATATATGTTAGTTTACTTGTCAGTGAATCAGTAATTTGGGATTAAATGGAACTAGCTCCCAATTAAAACAAAATAAGGAAGTGGAGCTCTAGATTTTCTTTTGCCTTTGACTCTCTACTTAGTCATTGAAAGAAGGCTTTCATGATTATTGGCAGGGGAAAGCAGGTTTTAATGTATTTTTTGACTAGAGAGAGCAAATGTTTTCCACCTGTTTGATTCCATCACCCAGGCTGAACTTAGCCTTCTTCATACTAATCCACAGCACACTATTCCAGCTCATAGTGTGCTGGCAAACTGTTGATCCATTGCTGGCAAGTCTGCCTAGCCCTGAGCTGGAGCCAACCTGCTCAGAACCTGTTTTCTCCAAACCCCATCTCTGCATCCCTGGTGGGTTCCCAAGATATCTGTCTCCTGCTGCCTGCTACTATAAAAAAAGGAGACCAAAAATCTCTTGAGAAGTTTTATATTAATACCTTCCTATGTAGCCCCTCCCAGAAATGTTTGCATCTTTTTTAAGAGGACAATGAGAGCAGCCAAACCAAACAGGGTAAACCCCATACACATGGGTATCTGAGGGGTAGTTTGTTTTTTTTTTTAATTACTTTTTTAAATTTAAATTTTTAAAAAATACTTAGATTACATAAATGTTACATAAAAAGTATAGGGGTTTCCCATTTGCCCCACTCCCTACCCCTCCCACACTTTCCCATATTAATGTACCTCCTTCATTAGTGAGGTACATTTATTACAATTGATGAATACATAATGGAACATTGCCAGTAAGTGTGGATTATAGTTTATACTTTCTCCTGCACAAGTTTGTAAATTATGACAAGATATATAATGGCCTAATTCTGTCTTTGCAGTATCATTCAGGACAATTCCCCATACTACACCTATTTTTCCCTTTCCCTCCCCTGAGAACCTCCAGGGTCCATTGCCTCCACATCGATGATAAAAGCTCTTCCATTGCTAGAATTGCAATAAGTCTATAGTAGCATAGCAGTAAGTCTACTGTAGTCCATTGTTCATTCCCCAATCCTGAGGATTCTGGGATGGTGATGCCCACTCCACCTCTAATTGAGAGGGGGCTTAGATCCCATAGAGCAGATGGATGGGACTATCTTGCTTGCAACTGTATATTCTCTTTGTTCTTTGGGATAGTCACTGCCCATTATCATTTCCTTATTGTACTAGGTGAATCCAATGAACTGGAGAGTAGGTGTGACATTTCTGTTGAGATTCAGGATTTGACTGGCACATGGAAAGCTCAAAGAGTTAAGTCTCTTGGGCATAAACCAATCAACTCTAGTACTTAACTATAGGTATAAATAGAAGGTACAGAAGAGTCATGTGTAGGGAAACCACAACTGAGTCCAACTCTGTTACACTGAGGAGCATAAATTCCCAAGTAGGGCCCACTGTCAGGTCACCAAACTCTTGAGCTGCCAGCCCTGCCTGAGTGTCTGGATGTCTCCAGAGCCCTCAGGAGGCCTGTTATTTGAGTCAGTATTTATGGTGGCAGTCAATGAGATCTGCTGAGATGTGCATAAGCACAACCTCTGGAATGACCTCCTGACTCACTTTGAAGTCTCTTAGCCATATAAACTCATTTGTCTTTACCCTTTCCTCCTTTTGGTCAAGTCTTTTTTCAGGTCATTGCATTTCTAGTTGGTGCTTGGTAGTAATCCCTTGGTGCCAGGGAGGCTCATCCACAGGAGTCATGTCCCATGCCAGGGGGAAGGTAACACATTTATATGCTGAGTTTGGCTTAGAGAGACAACATTTGAGCAACAAGGAGGCTCTCTGGAGGTAACTTTTAGGGAACCTGTTATCCTAGGCTAAACTTCAGCTTCAAAAGTAAAGGGTCATTAAGTGCAGTTATCAATATCAAGGTCCCGTCAGTGGTCCATCCTCCTTCACTATCACTGCCCCTGTACTTGGGGGATTCTTGCTGTCCCATTAGATAATGTGGCAGAACTTCCCAGATGGGAATTGGATATTCTTTCAGTTATTGTGTGGCTCTCCAACCACCATGACAATACCTCATGAACACTTGAACTCTTTCATATGCCTTATAGGTATGCCCCAGGTGAACCTCCTTCCATGCATCCCCCAACACTGACACCCCACACCAATGATCCTCCCCTGCTGCAGTGGTAACCCTTCTATGATCCAAAGTTCTTAAACAATGAAGCCAATAAAATAACTGAATAAAATTAATAAGAAAATGAAATAATAGTGATAGTTTAAAAATAACAAATAAAATACAAAAAGTTAAAAAGAATTTGAAATAATAAAATATAAAATTAAAAAATAATTCTGGCATTATGTCTTTTAAAACTGTAAAATCTGTTCTTTTATATGTACAGGTGGCATTTTCTTCCATTTCATCCCTCAGTGTCTTATTTTTTTCATTTTATCTTCAAAGAAGTGTTAGGTTACAGGAAAGTCATGTGCAGAATATAAGGGACAACGAAATTACAAGTGAAATGTCAGAGTGGGGAGCTGTTCCTTAAACCACCAAAATGTTCCTCCATCTGTGACCCCCCCCCCCCCATTCCCACAGCTGCTTCCTCTCTTAGGACCTTATTATCTCTCTTCTAGTTTAGCTACAAAATACCTGGGGCTGTGGATAAGCTACAGATTCCAACTTTCTGTATTTCTCACCAGCCCCCAGGGGATACTGAGGCCCCTGGATCACACTTTGCATAGCAAGATCCTAGATTGGCACTTCTTAAACCAGAGTGAGCATCAGAATCACCTGGGACCTTGTTAACATGCAGGTGACAGGGCTGGAGATTGTGATTCAGGAGGTCCTGCAGGGGCCAAGTGCTTGCCTTTCTGGAGGCTCCCAGGGACACGGATGTTGTTTGGTTTGGGACCCCACTTTGAGGGCCGTGTTCTAGATTCCCGTAGGAGCCCTGACTTCTCTCTCTGGCCCCTCTGGGTTGTTATGTCATTATCCACCAGAATTATCTAATATCTCTTACATTTTCTTCCCTAGTTTAGAAAACTGTTAAGGGTTCTCAGTGGATCTCATAATATACTCCCAGAAACACAGAAACAAACCTCCCTAAGAATGTTGTCAAGGACCTGCCTCTCTGGTTATTCTTCATGACAACTACGAGACGCAGCCCCTAATCCACATGTCCATAGTTAACTGTGCCTTAAGGGATTCTTCATGCTATTCATTATTCTTCTTTCAACCCCCACATCCAATTTATAGAAGACCTGGCCTCTGGAGGCAAGCCAAACTGCTCATTTCTCCTCTGGTCTGAACTCCTCTTTGCTTTGCCCTAGATGTGTTGATTCTCTACTGTGACCCCATGCCATTTCCTTACCAGATGCAAGGGTTGCTTGTTGTTTTGTTGTAGGGATCTTGGTCCTGTTTTTTCCTTTGCATCTGTAAATAATCCAAGTGCACACCATAATGAGGCTTGACTTAACTCCAGAATGCACTGTGAGATGCCAGCTCCCAACTTTACTAACTTAACCAGAGAGATGAATTTTGTGGGTTTTTTGGGTCTTAAAGTTGGTGCCAACAGGGCCCTGTGTCCTTAATCTACCTTCTTCCTTGCACACAAGTATAAAGGGGAACGCTTTATGCTTCTCCTTTGTGTGGGAGCAATGACTTTATAGGTTATGGGCTAAAATTTGATTTCCTCCCATTGCATGATGCTCTGCTTTTACCTATGTAAATCCAGTCCTTCACCAAAGTGCCAGGCCCTGTCTAAGGTTCTCTAGGCTTCCCATGTCATCCCAGGGCCTCGCGTCCTTGATCTGCCCTTCCTGGCTGTGGTGTCTGGCACTGTGCTCCTCCCCTCCACCTACTCCCCACTAGGCATGGACTCCCAGACCTCTTCCCCTTTGCTTACATCCCCTTCCCCACATCTCTCCTGCTATTACCCCTCTAGATCCCCACCCCAACCTGGGGAAGCCCCCGTATGTGAGAGTGATCCCAGACCTTAAATCAAATCTGCTTGAGCCCAGTGAAAATCAGGTGGGGTGTCCCCAGAGGCAGTCGACTCCAGCTCCTCTCGGTTTTCTCTCTGTCTGGTTTTCCTGGGAATGAGTGTGTGAGGCAGGGGTGGGATTTGCCGCAGGCATATGTTTGAACATTCAGGGCCAAGTTGGCGGGAGAAAGGACGTAAGGGTTGGTAAATCTGGGTGCAGTTGTTCCAGGTTTGGCAAGCTGGAGGGAATGTCTGCCCTGAAGTGATCTCTGTGTTCTTTTTGGGAGTGACCACAAGCTATTAAAAGCAGAAAAATAACCAAACTGACAATTATTTTTTAAATGTACTTGGTACACTGTACTGACTCTCCATGCTTTCAGAGTTTTGGGGAAGTAAAGCTGGTTCTTTTCCTTTTTACAATGCCAAAATTAGTAGGAAAAAGGAAAGCTCTGCTGTGTTTGCCCTGGGACCTTGATGGTTGACACAGGAGTATCTGAAGGGGTGGACACGGGTTGCAGTTTGAAACTTGGGTTCCTTTTATTCTTTGTTTCCTTTTGTGTTTTCACCCATTGGTCTCCTTGGCTGATACACATTGTTCACGTTGGGAGGCAGTGCACAGGTTCAGAATTTTGGCGTACTCAGGGAACGCTGCTGAAAAGGTCTGGGCCTCAGATTGCTGCAGCTTCCCCAGGCCTGATGTTTACAAGCCATGCTTTTTAGTCATGTCAGTGTTGCTGATCACAGCTCTCCTCTTTAGGACGGGGAAGCTGGATGTGTAGCGAGCCCATGCTGCCGGGCCCGTTCCTGACGAGCGCACCTGCTGCAGGCGCCGTTCTGGGCGTTGAAGGGCACTTGGCCTCTGCCCGCTAGATGCCAGGAGCTCCCCACCAGGTGGGACGACCAAAATGTGTCCCGACGCTGCCGCCAAGGCCACCCCCTGTTGAGAACCCTTGGTCCACGGAGTACCCGACTTGGCCTGGGCAAAACCTAGCTTTGCGCTCTAACACTCATCCAGCACAGAGGAGAGTGGAGATGTTCTGTAAAATCAAGGCTGTTATTTTCATGATGTCACCATTTCCCCTTCACGGAATCTCAGCTGAACTTTGGTAATGACATCTTTTCCTCGAGCATCTGGAAGGAAAGAAGGAAGAAGACGTCATGTCTCTCCACTCTGAAGAGTCCTGTGAGGTCTGAAACGGCCCTGGCCCAACGCAGAGAGTCCAGCGATATTTGTGTTGATGTCAGATCAGGGTAGGATGCCAAATTATGAAAGAGGTTTAATGATGTCCCAGACTTTTAGTACGTTTTACAAGAAAATAATTGATCAAATATAAATGCTTGACATTATAAAGATGGAGACAGTAAAACTATTTCAAAATGTCATCCCCAACCCATTGGCCTGCCTAAACTCATTTCAACATTTTCCTTCTGATAAATTTCTCCCCCCATGTCCCCCCACCCTCTTTTTTTGCTGACTAATGCAACTCTACCCCTCTCCTTCATATTTACTATGATGGAAGGTCTCTATGTAATAAAGTTAATTAGGTAAATCTGATTTTCAAACTTGAATAATTAATAACTCTGATTTGTACATTTTAAGTATATTATCTTGACCTTCTGTTTACTTGGTGATGAGAATTAGATGTAAGGGATGTGCATCAGAATAAGGCCCCTAATTTAAAAAAGATATAATTTCTAATGTTGCCTAAAGTTACCTTCTAGTCTGCATAATGCACATGATGCCATTTCCCAAAGTCATCACAGGTTTTTATTTGAACTATTGAGCACAAACCTCCTTAATATTTTTTTTCTTTTTTCTTTCTTTCTTTTTTCTTTCTTTCTTTTTTTAATGTTACATTCAAAAGTTATGAGATCCCTATATACCCCACCCCCCTCACCCCATTCCTCCCCCCATAACAACAACCTCCTCCATCATCATGAGACATTCATTGCACTTGGTGAATACATCTCTGAGCACCGCTGCATCTCATGGTCAGTGGTCCACACCATAGCCCACACTCTCCCACAGTCCACCCAGTGGGCCATATATCTTATAGTACGTTCTTGACATCGATCAAGGCAGTGACAAGAAAATTCTGTCCCAGACTTCCTAACCTGTTTTAAAAGAAAAGCAATGCTCTCTTTTTAAAGAGCCATTAAGTGCATCCACTGACTTCTTGGGTAAAAAGCCTCCCCGGGTCCCAGGAGCCAACACCTCCATCAGGGTGCGTGCCTTCTCCCCTGGAAGCAGCTGCAGGAGCAGCTGTGGCCCCTGGAGACCCCTTCAGTTCCCAGTGTAATTTCCTTCCTCTCCAGCACCAAAGAGGGGAGACAGGAGTCACCTGAGAGAGAGCTCAAAAAGCCAAGTGCACAACTCTGTGAGAAGCTAGCTATCTAGAGAAAAAGAAGGAAGTATGGAATTGCGAGAGAAATGGGAATTTTAGAGTGTGTGTGGGGTGGAGGATTGATGACTGTAAGCAAAGCCACGTGTTAAATATAGCCCAGGCGCCCAGGATAGCCTGAGCTTTCAGGTTAAGCAGTGAGGCCGCCACAAAAGGGTTCCGGTATAAAGCTATGAACAGGAAAGGATTAAGGACGTGCTGATTAAGGAAAGCAAACGTGTTTTACCTGTGCATATTGCTATTTATGGAATAAAAGGTAAGCATGTCAGAGCAAGGATTGTTTATAATTAAAGTTCTAGAGTTTATAGTGCAGAAGTGCCATACAGTCTTGAAATGTATACTTTGTTTCAAGGGGCTTTAAAAAGGTAGACGCTTCTTTCAAATTGTGCTAGCTGACTAGTAAAGAAGCTGTGAGAAATCATGGACATGAGCTCTGTTGAGAAGAATCAAAACCAAGCCGGAAGGCAGAAGAGAGAATGAAGCTAGAATCTAATGAGAACTATACAATGCATCTAAAATGCACCTTATATGCTCTTTCTTTGTCATTTCCTTTGGATCTGTGTTTATGAAAATTCTGATTAGTTTTGAGAGGCTGGATAAACACTGGATAGAGAAATTTAGTTTATTTGCTGATATGTTGACCATGTGGCAATAACAGGGGAGTTGGAATGGTCAGAAATGTAAATGAAACTATAAGTCAAAGTATTCACATACAAAGTTGAATATGGGACCTGGCAATTCCACTGCTAAGGTACATAGCCAGAAGAACTGAGAGCAGTGACACGAGCAGACATCTGTGCACCAACGTTCACAGCAGCATTATTCACAAAATTGCCAAAAGGGGCAATTGTGTCCTCAACTGATGAATGAATAAAGAAACTGCTGTAGTATATACACACAATGGAGTATTATGCAGCTGTAAGGAGACATGAAGTTATGAAGCATATGATAATGTGGATGAACCTGGAGGAGATTATGTTGAGTGAGGCAAGCCAGACATAAGGACAAATACTGGAAACTTGTGCCACTATTAACTAAATACTTTGTGTAAACTCATGGAGTTAGAATATAAGTCATCAGACAATAGAATGAGAGTAATATTGCATATATATGCCTTTTTTTACAAAGTATAAACACAAGTAATCTAGACAGATGGAAACACAAAACAGCAAAATATGGCAGGGGAAGCATAGTGAGATTGAGAGCTGATGAGATTCTGTGGGTTTTTTTGTCTTCTTCTTATTGGAATAATGAAAATGCTCTAATGAATAATGAATAATGAATGCAAAACTATGTAATTATACCAAATACCATTGACTGTACACTTTGGATGAATTTATGCTTTATTCATATGTATCAATAAAATTGACTTGTTAAAAAAATATTCCTTGCATGCTTTTTCTTTTAGAGCTGTTTAGATGTTACTGCTAAGACAGGATGGGCTTTCAATCTCCAGGCTGTAGAGTTTCAAGTGGTCAGAAGATAAACAGGACATGACTCCTTACGGTGCCAGGTGGAATGATGGTAAATCACTCTAAGGAGAAGAAGACTGTGAGCATTTGGGGGGAAGCTGAGGTTACAGACACCTTGCACATTGAAGAAGGGTTGACATCATGACTCAGAGATGACACTCTGGACCAGAGGCCTTGAAGAAGCAGGTCGCAGGAGGATGGGAGAGAGAGAGCATCACTCACTCAGTGACTCGGTTGTCTTTCAGCAGCTGCTTGCCTGTTTCCTGCTGAACATGCAAGTCCTGCTGATAGAGAGGCACTGCCTCTAGATAGAGGTAACCTACTAGACATTCAGCCCTTTTCCCCTTCTACCTCCCAAATCCCTTGCAGCCGGGTTTGCTTATAAGACTAAAATCTGGCATGAGGTATAAGCGGGCCTGTGAGATTTCTGGGATACGGAGAAAGGCACGTGCTTTCTCTGCCTTCCCCCTTTGCTGCAGCCCTCAGTGTCACCAGTTTGAACTGTATTTGAGCAGCCATCCTGACCATGAAGTGTACTGCCAAATGTTGAAGACGGACTCTAAGATAGAAACATAGAAGGAGGAAAAGAGCTGGAACCCAGGCAGCCTTGTGATACAGCCTTACCAGACTGGAATTGTACTTCTGGGCTTCTTTTTTATTTTAATGTGAGAAAGACTCTGTTCTGTCTAAGCTACTGTTATGTTATTTTGACTTTTCTTGTATTTGTAGCTGAACTGCTGATACCTATTCACTGTCATGATAAGTAGGATTAAAATATTTTAAAAATTCTTATGTAGGAATTTGTATTATTTTCTCAATTCCTGCTGAAATTAGAGCAATATCTTTGCTTAATAGCATAAATCAATCAGTCAAACTAATTGATGGTGTATGGGATACAAAGAAGTGACAAAGGGAGTTTTGGCCCTTAAGAGACTTTCAATCTAGTGAAAAGCAAAGCATTACAAGTATGTGTATAATACATACGTACATACAAATACGCAAAACAATATAAAACATTCCATGTGTAATAGTTTAACCCAATAAAACTATGTTGCAAAGATCAAAAGGAAATGAAATCCTCAGGAGAGCGGGGGAAACAGCTGAAAGGGACTGGGGTGATTTGGCAGAGGAGGCTTGAACCAAGCTGTGAAGATCAGAAGGGGTGTTTAGGCAGGGGACATGGGATACAGGGACTATGGTGCCAACCAAGTGAGAAAGGTTATCTTCATAGGACATATTTGCAGTCGAAATTCTGACTAGAGGACCTTTTGCAAATGCTCAGTTCCTTTAGCTGTTCTTAAGATCAATCTAACAAAACACTTCTAAGGATCTATATGTGGAAACTCTAAACCGTTGATGAAAGAAGTCAAAGAAAATCAAAATAAGTGAGAGATATTCCATGTTTATGGGTTGGAAGACTCAATATTTTAAAGACAGCAGTTCTTCCCAGGTGAACTTAAATTTCAATGTAATCCCAATCAAAAGTTCAGCAAGAGTATTTTTCCCCTTTAGGTAGCAACACAATTCTAAAATTTATATACAAAGAAAAATAACCTAGAATAGGCAATGCAATACTGAAAATGAAAAATAAATGTTGGAGAACTCAAGCTATCTGATTTCAGTACATACTGTAATGTTACAATAATCAAGACAGTGTAGTATTGGCAAAAGCTTAGGAAAATAGAATCATGTTATAGAATTGAGCACCCAGAAATAGATCCACAGAAATACAGACAACTGAGTTTTGACAAAGGTGCAAAGGCAATTAATTGGTGAAAGGATAGTCTTTTCAACAAATGCTGCTGGAACAACTGGGTGTTCATTTGTAAAAAAATTAACCTAGTCACAGATCTCACACCTTAAACAAAAATTAACTAAAAATGAAAAAATAAAAATGGTCATAGAACTTAAATGTATAATAAAAAACAATAAAATATCTGTAATAAAGCAAAAGAGAAAATCTGTATGATCTTGGATGGGGATGTATTTGTAGATATAGCATTAAGAGCATGATCCATGAAACAAAAAATATGAAGAATTGGACTTTATTTAAAATTTAAAATGTTTGCTCTGCAAAAGAAACTGTTTAGAGAATGAAAGGAAAAACTCAGACTTGGAGAAAACATTGAAAATATTTTTTTTCTGGTAAAGGAATTATATCCAGAAAATATAAATAATTCTTAAAACTAACTTTAAAACTGGCATAATATTTGATCATATACCTAATCAAGGAAGATAATACAGGTGGCATGTAAGCATGTGAAAAGATGCACAGTATCATTTGTCATAAAGTTAAAATCAATATGCTTGTTATTGTCAAATATCTTGCAAAGTGTATATTAGAAATAAAAACATACTACATTAAAAAAAATATGAAATATCATAACATAGGTTTTTCAGAGTAACTGAAATCCAAAAATGCTGACAGTACCAATTGCTGACAAAGATGCACAGCAAAAGATGTTTTCATTCATTGCTTGAGAGAAGGCAAAATAGTGCAGCCACTTTGGAAGACAGTTTGCAGTTTCTTATAAAAGTAAACAATTGTCTCACTACACGATCTAGCTATGGTGCTTCTAGGTTTTTACCCAACTGAGTTGAAAACTTGTGCATAAATGCTTATACCAGCTTTATTCACATCACCCAAAACTGGAAGCAATCAAAATAACTTTCGACAGGCGAATGGATAAACAACCTGAGATACATTCATACAATGGAAACTGTTCAGCAATAAAAGGAAATGCAAAGACATGTATGAACCTTGATGCATATGAAGTGAAAGCTCTGAGTTGAAAGGCTGCTGTCCCTTTTATAAGACAAAACCGCGGATTCAGTAGACAGATCAGGGGTTTCCCGAGATTTGGGGGGATGGGCTTAAAGAGGTGGAGAACAGGGAACTGTTAGGGTGGTGAACTATCCGTATGATACTGTAATGGGTTCATGCGCTACGCATTTGTCAAAACCCATAGACGTTTAGTCCAGGGAATACCAGGATGGAAAGGAGACAAAAGAATCTAACTATAGTACAAAACAACCTCATTACAGGGGGTGGGGGAGTTGCTGAACTAAGTAACTTTGAAACTGAGTGGACTCTGTGAAACCAAAGGCAAAAGGAACTGTACATAAAGAACACTGTCTTTCCCCAGTTAGTGAGGTTGTTTCCATAAGGGTACAGGTTAGCAGTTCTGAAGCCACTGTACATGTATACCAGGATTGACTAAGGAAGTGGGTGACAGCTGGTGGAAGCAAAGGTCCTTACCTTTGGACTGGGAGGTTACGAGCAAGGGAAGAGGCTCAAATGATCGCTGCGGTCAGGGACTAGAGAATCAGAAGGGACTCCCGTATTTAGCTTATATTGATACAGATGGATACATGGAGACATTCATGGATGCATGTGTACATACGAGCAAGCAGGCACACATACGTTTCCCACCGCCGACCACTGAGAGGATGTAGCAGCAAGTAACAATGAGCCTACCCAGCTCTCAGAAAGTGGTTTCTAATAACATTCTCCAAAACAATGAATAGGGCTTCTTAGAGAAATGGCTGATTCTGTAGCTGGAGTAGTAAATTTACAAGATGAGCCTGGAGCGCCTTATAATGCCAGAAAGTAATAACGAGGTAAAAACAACAACAACAAAATGAAATCAGAGGGAATGTATCAAAGGGACGCTGGAGCCCAATGAAAGAGCTCCTAATTGCTAAAGCTGGAACAATTTGAGTGGCATGATTAATAATGTAATATTGGATTACAACTCCAAGTATAAAATAAATACCCAGAAGTCTGTACTGTTATAACGGAATGATTGAATAAATAATTGGGGAGAATGGACAATACTCCCATGTAGAAGATCCCACATAACTTATGTAGATACTGCCCCCTCAAGGAGGAGGAGCGAAACTTGCTACTCAAGTGTGGGCTTTGCTACGACTTCCTCGCAACTGACAGGCACTCCCTTAGCCAGGTGATGGTGATAAATCCATCAGTGGTAAGTCCTGTTGTTGGTATGTGCCTTTAACAGGATGTGATAGAGAAGGTACTTGATCTCTGTGGCCTTCCTCTCCTAAACCCATAACTCCGGTCTGAGAAAAACCTCAGACATATCCATATTGAGAGCCATTCTACAAAATACTTGACCAGCACTACTCAAAACTGTCCAGGTCATCAGAACAAGGAAAGCCTGAGAAACCGTCCCACAATAGAGAGTCCTAAGGAGAAGTGACAACTAAATGTAATATGGAATCCTGGAACAAAAGAAGGACATTAGGAAAAAAAAGTAAGGAAACCTGAATATAACATGGACTTTCGTTCATAATATTGATATTTGTTTATTAATTTTAACAGATGTATCATACCGATTGTAAGATGTTAATATATGGAAAGTTGGGTGTGGAGTATATGGGGATTCTTATATCATCTTTACAACTTTTCTATAAATCTAAAGTTCTTGTAAAACAAAAGGTTATTTAAAGAAAGAACCAAAGACACAGAGAACTAGAGAAGAAAATCATCAGGACTGAAAACAAAATTAAAACATAGACAAAAGAGAAATCCGTAGAGCTGGAAGGAGTGATGGATGAGACCCAAGGGGGAAAATATTCCCATCACTAAAACAGAAAAAAATCTATGAAGAAATCTCAGAGCATAAAATAATCCTTCAGCATTTCTTTTTGCATACACCCTCCAAGAAACAAAGCAAAACAAATCCTAAGATAGAAAGGAAAGACAACAACTCTTTGTTCATAAATAAATCAACGTGCTGTTGAATGTGGAGCGGCAGAGAAAGTGGAGGCCTGGAGGACTGGCTTTCTAGTAGGAAGAGAGGTTAGATTTATGGACTGGCTTTCCGAAGCCAGGCACTGTGCTTTTCTATTTTATGTATTATAGCTAACCCTCAAAACAGCATTGTATGCTAACAGCGTTATTTCCTGCCATAGGGATTTTATTGCTCTCATAGTTTTCTGTCAGTGAGTTGAATTAATCTGTCGCATTGAAAAGGCATGGAAATACAGCAGGATATTCAGGGAGTCTAAAATTTAAGTGATTGTAGCAGATTCGACTCACGCTCGACAACACTTGCTCTGACTTCAGTGGGATTCTGTAGCTCCTTAGATTTGGTCTACCCATTGGAGAAGTGAGTTAAGCCAGTTGTTTGCATGTATCTGGGGGATTAAGTCCACAGTTACGAAATGGAAGCCCAGTTGTACAATTCACTAGCTCTGGGATCTCACTTCTGTTATTTAACATTCTATGGTCTCAATTTCACTGTATATAAAATGGACATAAAATTGGTTCTTTACAGGGTCCTTTTTCCTTTTTTGTTTTTATTTTTGTTGTGGTAACACATATACAACATAAAATGTTCCATTTTAACCACGCTCATGTAAATAATTCAGTGATATTAATTATGTTCACAATGTGCTACCATCACTCTCATGTGTTACCAAAACTTTTCCATCATCACAAACAAATGGTGTGCTCATTAAGCAGTAACTTGCCATTCCTTCAACCCCTTAAGTTGTAATCTACTTTCTGTCTCTATGACTTTATTAATACATAAACTAGTTATTTCATATAAATGAATTCATGCCACATTTGTCCTTTAGTGTTTGGCTTATTTCACTCAAAATGATGTCTTCCAGGTTCATCCATGTTGTAACTTGTTGGGAATGCCATTCCTTTTTGTGGCTGAACCATGTTCCATCATATGTATATAGTACACTTTGTTTATGCATTCATCTGTTGATTTAACACATTCTTTTCTTCAACTTTATATTTTGAAATATTTTCCAATTTACAGGACAGGTGCAAAAAGAATCCAAACCCCCTGCAAAGAACTCCAGCCACTCGGATACCCAGATTTACAAATTTTAACATTTTACCATCTTTGCCTTTTTTTCTTTCTTTCTCCCTTTCTCTCTCTCTCTCCCCTGCTTCCTTCCTTCCCTGCTCCCCTCCTCTGCTCCCCTCCTTCCCTCCCTCCTTCCCTCCCTCCTTTCTCTCTCTCTTTCTTTTTCATCTGTCATCATCTAGCTTTCTGTCTTCCGGACATTTGAGAGCAAGTTGCACAAATCCTCCTCCTTGAACACATAGTACTTCTCTGTATGCTTCCTATGAATGAGGATATTTACTAATGTAATCCCCTCAAGTGCAGTTATTAAACTGAATAAATTTAACATTGATATAAAACTTATATTCCATATTCCAGTTTTTCATATGTCCCTGTAATATCATTTTGATCCTTTTCTCCTCTGCTCTTAGATCCCATGCAGTATTATATATTGTATTGAATTGTCATTATCTGTTTCCAGTCTCTTTTTTTTTCTGTTCTTTTTTGTTGTGGAAACATATATAGACCATAAAGCTTCCCACACCACCCCTCCCGAGCATGTCGTTCAGTGGGATTAGTCGTGCTCACGGTGGGTTTGTGCCCTCACCACCATCCAGGCCCTTCACTGTACCTTCTCCCTACCAGAAGCCCCCTGCTCATTGCCCCTGCGGCCCACTGCTTTGCTCTACTTTCTGTCTCTGTGAGTTTGCATATCCTCTGATATTTTCTTTGTGGTTACCATGGGGCTGAAATTTAACATCCTGAATCTATAAAAATCTTGTATACTTTAATACCAACCTAACAATTTCAATAGCACACATAAACCATGTCCCTACACCCCTCCATCCCCTCCACCTTTATGTAGTTCTTGTCGTAAAGTACATATTTATACATTATGAGTCCATGCCCATTGCTTTATTGGTACATTTTATGAATTTGCCTTTTAGATCCTGTAGGAAGTAAAAACTCAAAATAAAAAACGCAAAGTTCCTGGTCTTTATATACGTACCCACATCCTTATCTTTACTGGAGATGTTCATTTCTTCGCGTGGCTTCGGTCAATTGTCTGGTGTCCTTTCCCTTCAACGTGAAGAACTCCCTTTAGCATTTCCTGTCCAGCCAGTCTAACACAGCAGAAGAACTTCTCCTTCAGTTAAGAGTCCAGGGTGCGTCTCCACCTGGTGATTAAAGGATCCAGGCCCTGTCCAGTCTAGTGGCTTCACATCTAGCGCCATCTTGTCCTCTGCATAAAGAAAGGGAAGAAAAAGTCCAAAAATGACCACCATCCCTTTCATTCGCATTCCTTTTGTGAGCATAAGTCACACTCCACTTTTGTAAGTGCAAGTGGTGCTGTGATATGTGGCTCATGATTGGGCAGCCAGTTCCCTACAATTTTCTCTGTAATGCAAAGTGGCATTTTGGTGGAGAGTTAACCGCCTCTGCTTTCAGCGCTGCCCAGAGCAAATGCACTCACCTGTGTAGAGGGCAGCATGGCGCCTAATGCAGGCTCCTTGGGGGGTCACTGGTGGAACGGTGACAGTTCACCCCCTGTTGCAGTGATTTAATAATAATTCCTTCAGAAAATGTTTTTAAAGCTCTTGGAAATGCTTATATATGATTAAAATAATAATAATAACACTACTTATAGTCCCAGCATTAAATGACCTTTTATGTAACAAAGAGCCTTTTCATGCTGCATTTTTCTTCTTAACTTTAAAAATAAACTTGCAGAATGGTTCTGCTATAAAGTGAGACTCCATTGTGTCTGGATTTTTTTCTTTGTATCTTCCCTGATATTCTCTCCCCACCACTCTTCCCTCCATCCTACCATCACCAGCATTGCACATTTTCAGTTATTCACATATTTTGTTTAAAAATAGCATCTGATCATCATACCCATCAATTATTTTCTTTAAATAAGAGAACATGCTTTTTTTCTGAGTGCTTTAAAGCAAGGATGAGCGTTTATAAATAAGTTAATTATTAAGAACAAGAAACTCTGGTATAGCCACATGATATTTGTTAGCAATATTGGGTGTTCTTTCCAGTGGTTCTCAAACTTGCACACATATCAGAATCACCTGGAGAATTTCTATAACACGTGTTGCTGGACCCCACCCCTGGAGCTGCCAGCTCAGCAGGTCTGGGAAGGGACCCCAAAGTTTGCATTTCTAACAAGTTCGCAGGTGAGGCTGATGCTGCGAGTCCAGGGACCACACTTTGGGAGCTGCTGACCTTTTGATCAAATAATATCAAAGGATATAAGGAGAAAGGGGTCAGATCTATGCAGCTTCTCTGAGGCTGGACTATTTGGCATGCCCCAGCTTCTGTACTAAAAAATATGTAATGTCAACAGACATACAGCACTTAAGACTCAATTTAATCCTCTAATCATAAGGCAGAAAAGCACCAGTTTTGTTCTGTGGAGACTTCTGCACTTAATTTTGACTGGCCTGTATAGCCAAATGTGATTCATCTGACTTGAAATTGAACATACAAACAACCTAGGGTGTGAAACACAATAGGTTTTCATGATGGGGCCCAAAAGGAAACAAACGGGCTATTAGAGAGATTGGGCCAAAAGTGTGTGAGGAATACTTTGCCCAGACATTAAGGAAATGAGCAAGAAAATCCAGAAAACTTTAAGGAAAAGCAAGGTAGACTATTTTCACTTGACAAATGTCCAGGTCTGAGCTAAAGAGATTTGGAATCTGGTCCTAGGTATTTTCTTTCTTGATAACACAGGGGAAATAAAAGAACATTTATTTTCAGGATTTACTTCAGCTCAGCAGGAAGACATATATTGTGCAATAATGGAAGAGATGTCTATCCTCTGAGTCCTCGGTGACCGTCTTAAGGATTCAAGAACGATTTATTTAGAAAAATTATATACTCGGGCACACCAACCCTGGTCAACATTTAGGCTTCATAAGAGATGATAAACTTCTGTTGTTTTAGCCCTAGAGAATAAAGTAATTCATCAAAACATTATAAATTGGTGAGTTAAAGAACCAAAAATTCAGAGTGAGCCCTTTATGGCAAGTGTGGCAGGCTGGGATCTGCTGGGCATCGATGTCAAGGGCTCTCTTTAAAAGGTGAACAATGGTGCTGATTAATATTGCAATTCTTGGGGGAGATGACATGGAGCCAGAGGTAGTTTTCAAACCAGAAAGGTAATATTCACTGGTGAACGAAGCTAAGGACTATTTCTTCAGACTATTTTGACCTCCATGAAAAATTCAGATACAGTTAATGTTTTTTTTTCTCAACTGTATTTACACAGGAGGCATTTACAGTGAGAATGCCTTAAAACTTAGAGGAGTGAGAGGTTGCAAAGAAGAAATCTCCCTGGTTTCTGCTGGTGGTGATTTTATGTGGCAGCCATCCACTGTCAATTCTTGCATATTTCATTATCCAACTTGATAGTTCAGAAAACTGGATTTGGGGGTTGTCTTTCTGGCATGACTCTGTGATTTCTCTTGAGACCCCCGTGTATTCTTCTGCCTTGACAAGGTGAAATTCATGCCTAAGCGTGTGCAGAACCCACATGTCAGGTCGCTCGCTCAGTGCCCTCAGAGTGAGCTTTTCAGGTGATGTCAGAGCTGCCACCAGCACCTCGTACAAGCCCCTGTCCCCTGAGGGCCAGTAGGGGGACAGCTGCACGGCCATGCTGTCTCCTTCCGTCCGTCCCCACTCATCCCTGTGTTTCTCTCTCCTGGCCTGACTCTGGCTAGATCCCAGCACGTCTGCTTTCTGTGGACGCTACTGCCATAATCCCGTAGAGCTATGGAATACCATGCCCCAGTGTACATCCTCCACCATCTTTCTCTTCTCTTTTTCTCTCCCTTCCTTCCTATCTTTCTGTCTAAAAGTACTGTTCAAAATATAATAGAAAAGCATAGAATGTAATAAGAGACTTTTTCTTAAATTTTTTCCCTTTTTTTGTTATTGCCTCAAGAACCTGATTCATTCACACACTTTGTCTTCAGGGTGCAATTTTATTCCTTTTATTCTTTGATCTTTCTGTCACTTGTGCTGCCATCCTCTTTCCTCACAGCTACCTTCTATTCTCCGCTTTTCTAATTTCTCATTCTTTAACCTTTGATTCTATATTTCTTACCATTTATAGAAGTAAACTGTACCGTCTTGCTGCTTTTCAACCTATTTAATTTGTCGTTTAGGACAAGGTTGTATTGGAAGATGACAAATGTCTTCTCTTTGTTACCCTTCTTTGTTTTGTTTCTTTTTATCTACTGTTCCTAAGCAGTAATTGGGATAAACATAATGCCTTGCTTGCAAAGAGGTTTTACATGATATTTCTTTCATTTCTCTTTGTTATGGAGTACAAATGTGAAGCACGTAGGCATGTCACTCCATCGTTCCTTTTCAACTCCAAAGCTAAAGAACTCCAACAAAATCGTTTACTCACCTTTCCCCTAAAAAAAGTCCACGTCTCCATTTGGTAACTTTCCTCTGTTTTAAAAACACTTCAGTTCTTAATTAACTTGCATATAGTACAAAGGTCTTATACCTATAAAAACCTACAGTTTTTTGTACTTGCATCAAGTACGGAAGTCTTGCACCTATATAAACGCACGACCTGTTGTCTTTGTCGTCTAAATCCCTGCCATTCCTGAGTTCACCTAAACTTCTGGAGGGTAACTTTTTGTAGACATTTGACTTTGCCTTGAATTGTATCCTTTCAGTCGATATTTAGTGTGCTCCTTTAACGATGATTGGTCTTTTTCTCCTTCCTCTTCCTACATGGTTTTCCTCTCGAGAACAGCCACTTTTGGACTTGGCAGTCTTTCCACGCATCTTCTCTCAAATCCGTCCTCTCACTGGGTCTCATTCTGATTGTTCTTCACTTACTCCCTCTCCATTCACAGAAAGTCTGCAATACCCAAGGAATAGTGTTTATGAAAGGATCCAGAAGAGCAATGGTTCTTACACAAAGGCTTTTAAAGAATCATAATAGTCATCTTTGTAGTTAAGTTTTGTATGTTCCCTTAGAGATTAAAAAAAAAAAATAAGCCACAGGGAGGGTAGTGAAAAATGGAATAAATTGTTACCAAGGAGAAAGTGACCTAAAATGTAGTGAATATAAACAGATTTCTTTTTAGCTCTGAATATGACAGAAATGAATTCTAGTTGGGGGATTAGGTTAGCTTAATGCTTTTGTAGCTTTTATTTATTTATTTTTATGCAGAAAGGAATATTCCTTCTTTAAAAACAGGCTCTGCCTCTTGGATTAGATGATGATGTAACAAAGATTTAGAGAAAACTATTTGCATTAGGTTAGATGATATGTACCCAGATGTCTGTTTCTCAGGAAATGGTCACAATATTTTAAAATCTGACTAAGGAAGACAAACTACAGTGCAGTGACAGAGAACTCAGTCTCAAAGACTGCTCATTTAATGGGTGTAGCCTAATGACTAAAGTTGCTGTCAAAGAAAAATTTTAAAGAAATCTAATAATGTGGAGAAATATATCAAAAGCCCAAGAAAATAATGTTCAACCTGAAATTATTCTGAAGCCCATATATACTATTTTGAAAAACCACATTTATTTTATATGATTTTTCTAATTTGATTGTGTACAGATGATGGTGGTTTTGGGTTGTGTTCTTAAAAGAAGACCCAGTACATAGGGAAGCGTGCAAGTGTCTTATTGAGGAAGGGCTCCCAGGGACACCGTAAGAGAGAGGGGAAACAGGATGGACAAGGGCAAGAGGTTAAGCCAAGGTGAGCTTTCAGGTGAAGTCATACCTGATGCTTACCTGTATGGAGAGCTCCAGAGCTTAACTTTCACCTGGTCTTTGTTCTGCCCCAAGGCAAGTGAGCTGGGCTCCCATACTCCTATATCTCCCAGGTAAGAGCAATCCCCCCCTCCCACCTCTCCGCCCCCCCCCCCCCCCCAGCACATCCTGCTCTCTGAGCATCTGAGTGAAGTGACTCCAGTAGACCAAAGATTGCAAGTGTCAGGTGTTAGGAGAAGCCCACAGAAACTGGGGTGGTTGTCTCACCAAGTCAAGGGGACTTGCAGGGCTCCAAGTAGAATGCATAGAAATTATTACCATATTGTATTCAAATGTTCTGAGTGTCTGGGAAAATGTCCCTAGATTTAGTGGACTTTTTCAGTCATTTGTAATTGTTGCTATGAACAGCTAGCCTCATTCGGTGTACCTGATTTAGTGTTGAGATTGTTCAACAGTTCAATGAAAAGGACTGGCAGAACCTTAGTGCTGATTCATCAACTGATTCAATGAAGGCTATTGTTCTCAAGAAAATTCATTAAGCATGATACTTGAAAACAGATTCAGTTCTCACCCCCACGAATTAACGTTGGAAGACACTCAGCTGGATTCCCTTCTGTCTTGTAAGAAAACCAAAGGTCGTCTTAAGAAGCAGTTCTTTGAAAAGAATGTCATTTATATATTCTTCAAAAAATACGGAACCAGAGTTGCCATGGCTGTGTGATAAAAGGAAATGCATCGGGTGCCAACCCAGGTGTCTCTCATGCACCAGGTTGAATCAGAACATCTGGAAATATGCCCAGCATGTTTGGAGCTTCTCATTGACTTTGTCCCTGAGGCCCATGTGGAAATTGCCACTTCCATCTACAGTGATAATTGGTGCTAATGATGAATGGCATAGACTGAAGCACTTCCCTCATTGTCATTGAGAACGCTGATGCAGATTAAGTGTATGTAGGCAACCTGTTCAAGTGTCAGAGTGCCCTGCAGTGACTTCTAGCCCTGATTAAATACTCGTCTCCATGGACAGCCACTGTCTCTGTTAAGTAGCCCGGGCAGAAGTTCGTACATGGAAATCACCTCGAGGCCTGTTAAAACACAGATAGCTAGCTCCATCCACAGTTGATCTGATTTAGTAGTTCTCGGGTGGGGCAGTAAATTCACAGTTTTCACACATTCTCAGATGATGCTCATGCTGTTAGCCCAAGGGCCACACTTAGAGAATAACTCATCTGGGGAAATAAAGGAATTCAAGTCATAAGCAGTTAAGTGATATATTTGAACATTACGTGAAGATAAAATTAAGGGAATAGAAACAGCTGGCTCTTCTAGATTTTTAAAAAATACCTGACTGGCGGTTTAGCCCTAGTGAAACAGGTAGAGACCAATGATAACATTTTTGATGATTCAGAGCAAAAATCTGGCTACATTTAAACCATCTGGACTTCTCAAGTGGAAAAACCTTGCTTGCCTGATTAATCTATACCATTTCCATATTTCTTTTCAAGAGATCTTTTACCAAGATCAAATGTTATGTTTACCCAAAATATCCATGAAGATAGTTTTCAGCATTTATTAAGCTATTTGCAAAATGATGGATTCTGTTTCTAGTTAATCTGATTAGCCTGCAACAAGGACCTTTGCTTAGAACAGCCAGGAATAGAAAACTGCCAATGCCAGCGCCCATGCCATCTTTATCTTAATGGTTACTATTTTTTTTTAACTCTGAGTGCTTAACAAATGTAGTATCATTATATGTCCATTAAAAGTGTGGTGAGTACATTAAAAACGTTGTAACAAATAAGAAGTATAACAATAAATATTTTTCTCATAAAGATCTAATATTATTGGTATTATTTATCTTTAAAATTTATATAGCTTTTCCATGGTGAATATGAATGTTTTTCTCATTTTTTTTCGAAATATCAACCAAGAAAGGTTAAAATAAAGCAAGTTACTATCATTTTAAATTTCCCCTGTTTTTTTCATTCATCGCTTGAATAATTTCTAAAAGATATTCTTTAATACAACACGCCTAGAAACTTCGAAGAATGTGTGGCAGTGTTTTCCCACAGAGATGTATCAGGTTATTCCATAAATAAATGCCTTTAGCAGTTTACTGCATCAACTTTCACTTAAGCAAATTTTTATTTTTTGTTTTGTTTAAGTAGGAAAGTGAATGTTTATTTTAAATGAGAAAATATAACACAAGTTACGAATTTTGAGGTAGACAAGGATACAAAAATTACCAGATTTGAACCAAAAAGCTTTATATTATTAACTGCATTCCTTACATATATTTGTAATTTTTTCCCAATATTTTCTGGCTGCTTACTCCTTTTTTTTTAATTAGAGAAGTTGTAGGTTTACAGAAAAATCATGAGAAGATACAACGTTCCCATTTATCATCCTATTATTAACATCTTGCATTAGTGTGGAACATATTTTGCAATTCATGAAAGGCCCTTTTTATAATTGTACTATTAACTATATAGTCCATTTAAATTGGGGTCACTGTGTTATACAGTCCCACATTTTTGTTGTCATTTCCATTTTTATTCTAGTAATGTACAACCTAAAATTCCCCCCTTTTAGCCACATATAGTTTCTCAGGATGTTCTCAGGAAGGAAGGAAGAAGTTCAGTTTCCTCATCTGAGATTTCTCCCCCCTCCAAAGGTCTATGATTCTATTATTGTAATTGCTGCCCGATGGGCACATTCAATCAATTTGACAGCATCGCATATATTTTTATGCTGGCTAGGGTGCCAAGATATGTAAATACACTTATATTCCTTTTTAATTAAAACAATGGGTGGTGTGTTAGTTCTCTAATTACTAATTAGGTAATTACTGATTGTGACTTAAAGCAACATGGATTGTCCCATACTTGCCGGGTTAGGGTCTTGTGCTTCGGTCTAGAAGGCTTCAGTCGCGTGTCTGCCGGGCTGTGTTCTTACTGGGGCTTGGGTTCCTCTTCCAAGCTCTTCCAGGTTATTGGCAGAATTCCGTTCCTTATTGTAGGGCACAGGTCCCCAGCTCCTAGAGGCCTCCTCCTCAAGGGCAGGGCAGAGCGTGGTTGTTTACGTCCTCAAAGCCAGCAGGGCACTCTCTGCTATGTCCAGCCTCTCACTTCCACGTCCTCTTGTGAAGGACTTGCCCGGGATAGTTCTCTTTCCATGAGCTTTCATCCAACTGATTAGGGACCTTCATTACAGCTGTCAAATCCCTTCATAATCATGGGAGTGAGAGCCCATCCCCTTTGCCGTATTCTCTTGGTTAGAAGCAAGTCGCAGGCTCTGACCACCAGAGGAAGGGCGTGCCAGGAGGCAGGGGCCATGGAGACCACCCTAGAACTCTGCCTACCACAGGGAGTCCGAAGAGTTGGGATGGATGATGGTGCAGCTGTGCAGCCGACCAGCCACGGCCACTTAACTTCTCAGTTTTCTCATCTGTAGAATGAAGGAATATAATACTCAGGTTACAGTGTCGTAAGGATGGAGTGAAATGATAAATGCAGATGATCTCTTAGGGGTCTTGGCACATTGTTGGTTCTCTATTGTTAGTAGTCATTATAATTGCGATTGTTCCTATTAATTATATTAGTGACTTTGCTTTTTTAAGTCAGACACCTTTAGTCTCAACGTAATGTCTCTTCGGTTTTTATTTTATTCACTTAAACTCTCAACAGCTTTCGATATTGCTTACCACCCTCTGCTTTCGGATACACTCTTCTCTAGGCCTCATGGCAAAGGGCTCTTCTGGTTTTTCTCCTACTTCGCTATTTCTTCTCTGCTTCCTTGCAAGCTCATCCTTTCCCATCCCCTCCAGATATGTATGTAAACATCACTAAGTCCTAACCGTTGAACTTCCTAACTGCATTTCAAACGTGTTTACTTCTCATCTCACCACCAACCCCCTGGTTCAGGAAGCTCTCGCTCTCCTGTTTTCCCTTATCTCTTCCTTGGTTCCTTCTGCAGTCAGGTCCCTACAATGCAGCTGCAGTGATCTTTGCAAACTGAAGATGCGTCAAGTCAACCCCTTGCTCAAAACACTGCAACAGCGTTTGATTGCTTTTAAGATAAAGCCAAAAATCCTTGCAGTGGCCGCAGGGTCTTACATGGTTAGGTCTGCCATGCCGACTGCTCTGCCCCTTCTGTTTTATAGATGACCTTGTTTCTTCTGCAGCAGCCTGGAGCCTTCTTCTGCCCCGCTATCCCCTTTGCTTTTTCTTGCATAAATCTACTCTGTCGTATAGTTTTCTTGGAGACCTTTCTGCCTGAGGCAACTCCCGTAGACTCTGTACCTTTATTCAGAGAGCTCATCCAGTTGAAATTTTACGTAGGTTGAAGTCTGTCTACTCCATGAGTGCATGGCCTGTGTTGGGTTTTGTTTGCCATTATATCCCCAATACCTAGCTGAGTGCCAGATACATAGCAGATGTTCAATAAATATTTGTTAAATAAAAGAATGAGAATAAGTTTAGAAAACTTATACACCCTTAACAAGTTTCCTGTAAACCAAACCTTAGTCACAGATGTTATATGAATGGACACTGCACATGCCTTCTGAATATTTCTCTAGGCTCCACCTTTTTTCTGACCTCTCTGTTTTCCATCTAGTTGTGCTGTATAAGATTTCTCCCTTTCTGAGAAACCCCTTTGAATTACAAAATATACTAAGAGAGGTTACCTGTCTTTTGATTCAGCATCTTCCTGTAGCCTGACCTTAGCTCCTGGAACAATGCATTGAACTCAAGACCTTGACGGAGTCAATATGAGTCTCGGAGAGGCAATGGGAAAATAAAAGAAGGAAGGAAAGAAAATAAAAAAGACACCATCACTCTCCACTGTATTGACCATATACGTGCAAATACAACTGTGCCAGAGAGTTTGGAAGTAGTGCCATGGGTAATATTTGTACTGAAAATTAGAAGAAACAACAGCAGCCAGCATTGGGTCCCCCACTTTTTCCTCCATTTTTTCCATGATATTTTAGAGCACATGTGGGTGTGGAGGATAGTTCAGACCACTTTGTCAGCCAAATTGCTATATCCCTAGGATGCTCGTAACATTTAGAAATCCCAGTTGGTTCTCTGGGTAAAGTTGAGTCTGGTTGATATTTTATATACTGCATTCATGTTAGAGACCAAAGTCTGGCAGCACTTAATATGTTGAGCAGGACATCGTTCATTCAAGAAACTGGGATGGAGTATAGCTTTCTGCTGGGCTCCATGATAAACACTGTACAAACAGAGATGATAGAGCAAGGTCTTTTTGTCAAAGGATTCACATTCCAGTGGGGAAATTCCATGTCAGTAGACAGTTGCAGTGCAGCCCATAACCCATGAACTGTCTCTCCTTTTCCTCATTTCGAATGTTAATCCGATTTTGCATTTAACTGTGATACCTACTTATGAAAATCAGTTTTCTCTAGAATTTGTGCCTTCTATTTAGGTATTTGTCAGGAGGGTCAGTTGGGCGACAGTGCAGGGAATTTTGAGAGGTGTGCTGCATAGATGTTCATCTCATAGTGGAATCAGGTCAAGGAACAAAGAGCTTGAATCTATTCCATCTGCTTCTCTTTAAATTATAATCCTTCATTAAAGGACTTTTTAAAAGTTAAAAGAAAAAATGGGCATTTTAGAGGTGCTTGGTAGTCAATATAACGTCTTATGTATTCTACCCTTGGTAAACCGAAGTTGAACAACTTAATGGATGTAACACTTGTGTATATAGTTGCCCCCACACACTCAGCCATTAATATCTTCTCTGTGAAATGTTTCTGAACTGCAGTTGCTGCCCTGGTTAGTATGCATTGTGTGCACTTAAAGCCCATTATTGTACTGGGTAACTAGTGGAATTTGGGGACAATGTGCAGCAATTGGCCTACTTGAAAGAGTTGACTTTGAAATTGTCTTCTTCTCTGAGTTTGCAGTGGATTGCATGGCTCATGTACGTCACAGTGCATTTGTTTTGGATGGACTGAAATCTTTCTGCTGAACTGTAAAATCAGAGACAATCTGGTTTTCCCTTAAGCTTGTCCATTTCAGTTTTCTCATCGTCACGCACTCAAAATGTCAAGGGAACTCTTTGATCACTGTTGATTCACTTTTATCCAGACAACCCTTGGCATATCAGCAGGTATATCTGGGGTTGGGGAGTATGGTCTCCAAGCTTTGGGGGAGCCGTGTAGGTCTTGGAAATAAAGGGGTTTTGTTAGTACATTGTTTCTTTATGGAAGCAGGTAGTCTTCGGGCTTTGAATGCTGCCACCCCGTTTCCATTGTTGGGTGGGCTTAGAGATGACCAAGAACAAATTTCCTTCGTCCACTTTTCTAAAGATCTGAGAGAGCGGGGCTTCTCTGCTATTATGAAGTGCAATGCTAAGGTTATGTGGTATAGCATTTTCAGCCAACACAAAAATGATTTCCATGATTACTTGAGAGTCTGAACACTTAGAGGTGTTTGTTTGCATAAAGTAAAATTTAATGCAAACGGCACTTACTATTAAAATAGGAATTGTTGGCTTTTGTCATTAATCGATTTTCTTCAATTAAATTCAAGCGTAGGTTTTTCACAATTAGGCACACTTTTGTATTCAGTATGTATAATAATTTTTGACAGTTCTCTATATAAAGAAATGACAGTTACTGAATCTTCATGTACTCTAGCATAATATATAATGGTGATTATAGTTTTCTCAATCATATTACAGCAACCCTAAGTGTGGTCCAAGGCACAGCAACGTTGACATCACCTGGTTGCTTACAAGATGCAGAATCTCAGGCCTGCCCTGGGCTCACTGCTCCAGACACTCAGCTGGTGGCCCAGCCACTCTGCGTTTTAACAAGCCTCAGATGACTCCAAGTCTCAGTCTAAAAAGTATCATCATGCTCATTTGATCGATGACAAAATGGACACTGAGAGTAGTAAAATGCTTGACAGAATTACATGGCCAGTTCCTTTCAGGACCCCTTTTCACACCGAGGTATTCTGCTTGGAAATCATGCAACCTCCTTCCTTTAAAGAAAGGCAGAAAGCAATAGCGAGTTCCTTAAAGCTAGAAAACAGTAACTCTTAAATGAACTGAGACAGGGATCATTTCCCGGCTTTTTCATAATAGGAAGAGTGGGTGGTTAAAACTATTAACACAAGAAAATTAACCTAGAAAAAGTTTTAATGACACAAGTAACAATTTTGTGGTCCTGTTCATTAGGTTCTTCATTTTCCTTTTAGTGAAGGAGGAAAGGATGGAGTTCAACCCCGGAGGGGGCCGCCGCACGTTAATGGAATTGGGATACGCTGCTTTAATCATCACTTTCTAGCAGAAGGAGTCTATGGGCAGTTTTCCACCCGGGTGTTTCCCATGCCACATTACCCACGGTGGCAGTGCCCTGTGGTTTCTCTGCACATGCTATTTTGCACGCAGTGAGAGGAGTTTCTTGGTAGCTCTCGTATCAGAATGAATCCCTAGGGCAGCTGGCATTAATACCCCTCTGTGGCTTGGAGAACGAACGTTCCCTCTAGAGCTGAAAGTAGAAAATAGCGTTCATTATCTGTAATGTAGAAGTCTATATAATGAGGCCTGGTAAGATCTCGTTCCTTTATGAACTCATTTTGGGCTCTGTTTGTATAAATGAACAAGTTTAAGTCTATTGTTTGTCCAACTGGGAGGAATTTCCTTGAATAGAAAATGCTGTTATAAAACTAAGTAAACATACCGCGTGTGCGTGTGTGTGATTTTAAGTCCATATATATGTTAAACAGCATGTAACGTGGGTTGAAAAGGACATAAAAAATTCATGGTAATGGTTTTATGAATAATCATAAACGCCCATGTAAGGACTGCTAAATCAGAAGGAGAGTATTACTAACACTCCATTAGCCCCTGTCGTGCTCCAAAGTGCTGCTGGTTTCCCCACACAAGGCTGCTCTGTGCACCTGCACTCACTGCTCCCTCTCCCTGGAAACCCCCTTCCCCAAATTATAAGGCTGGCCAATGCCTTCTCTTCCTTGGGTCTTGGCTGAAAAGGTAGCTCAGTCCACTGTAGCCCTTGTCTGCAGTGCACTTTGAAGTGTCTTCCTTGAGTGTGTTGTTATCTGCGAGCACCTGGAAACAGGGACCTTAGCTTTGTGTGGTTTCGTCCTCAGAACCTAGCGGCTGTGGGCACTGCTGCAGGCCTTCACTACACGATGACTCAGTGAATTAATGGCTGGCCTTTCTTCTTAGATAAAACTCTTCAAGACCCTGTCTCAAAGGGCACCGTCAAGTTCCAGAACTCTCTTATGACACCTATTTTCAATCACTTCCACCTCCGGTCTTCTCTCCCATCTCTTTTCCTGTTACCTCCACCAGGATTTGGCTTCACAGCTCTCGTCTCTCCTCTGAGTTCCTGTCTTCTACTTCAAGTTCAAGGTGCTAATTCACGCTCCATGCCATTCATGTTTCTCCTCCTCCAGCAAATGCTTCTGCTGCTGCTGTGGTGAGGAAGAGCTTTGGGCTCCAAGGAGAGGCCCCTCGGAGCTGCTTTTCCACAGCCACCTCAGTGAGGTCTCTTCTGTATGCTTGCCCAAGTGATGCTTCGTGCTCTGTGGTTGTTACTATTGTTTCATGTCATTCAGAAGACTGTCTCCAATCATGTGGGTTGTGTGGCCTTAGGGGAATCTTGGGACCAGTTACTCTGTGTGGCAGGGCAGGTCCCTGCTCCATTGCTACCTGTCATGCCCCAGGGATTGGGAGCCTTTCCACAGAGTCACCTGCAGCATGGGATGCTTTGTGGGCTTGGCTAGACTGGGAGAAAGAAAACTTATGAGGCCGGAGAGCAAGAGAAGACTCACTCTTTCCGGTCATTCCCTCATCCCACAGAGGGGTATCCTGGGGCCTTTGTGTTCTGTTGGACCCCTGGGTGGGTTTACATTTCAGTGGCGAGACCCCACCTCCCATTTGGCCCTAATCAACTTGCCATCATGGGATTAGCCTTCGGTGCAGGAGAATAATCAGACCATTCTGCACCTGACGTTTGGATTTGGTGGCAGCTGTTTGAAGGAATTGTGTGGGAAAAGCAGCTGCTGGGACTGGGGAACTTTGGGGCCTCTGAGAAGTTACAGCCACTTTGTCCAGAGTATGGATGTGAGGCTGAATTACGGCGCAGAGCCTTCTGCTGGGAGAAGAGAATTCGATTCTCCATTCCCAACTGACTCGTCCAGGAAGCTATAGGGAATGGCCTGGAGCCCTCGTGGACAGCTCTGCTCAGTGTGCCCCTGGCCTCGGGGCTCTGGACAGAGTCCAGGGGAGAGATCGGCGACGTGTGGCTCACAGACCTCATGGCTCTGTGGCCTTAGCTGTGCTTTCAGGGTTTCCATCCTTCGGCTAAGTAGCCCTTTCTGGTGCATTTCTCCTGACTTCTGGCTCTGGGTTCTGTGTTCCATCCCTGTGCAGTTCCGTGTTGCCCCATCAGCCCCTTCGCCTTGGCTCTTCCTTAATCCTGGCACCTCCCAAGCCTTCCCTCTTCTGTCCCCTTCCCCTCCAGGGTTCTAGTCCCCAAGTGGCCAACAGCCATGAACACGTCAGGGTCCTCCCTTTCTCATCCGGGTATTTGCTGAGGTTGCACCTCCAGCTGGACCGGGCCCCTTCCCTCCTCACACCCACCTCTTCTCCTTGCTCAGCGACTCCTCGGTGACCTTGTCTCTGCTGCCCCCACAGCAGTAAACCTTAGTTTGGCCGTTATGGACTGCCCCTTGTCTTGCACACGTGCACTTATTTACTCTCCAGCAAGTCCATCCAGGGTAGTGAGTGTTCCCTGCGCATCCTGTGCCCTGAAGTCACCTGCACGTCGTGGGGATTCACCCATGTGCAGTGAAGAGATGACAAGGTCAAGGCATGAGGTGTATGTTCAAAGGGTGGGGAGGGGAGGCAGGTGCACCTCTTTCCCTTGGCCAGGTGAGCCGGGTGCATATGTGAGCCTTGGAAGCTTCTCCTTCCGCCTCGCCCCACACCCCCCTCTGACGGGCAGAGGGACTCACGGTTATTTTCCTGTAGTAAGGCCTGATTCCTTTGGACTTAGGAGCGGCTTGTGGGATGCTTCCAAAATGTGTTAGCGTAGGTAGTAAACTCGGCAATTCGCTATCTTTTTGTTTCCATTGCAACTCAATTGATAAGGGGGTAATAGAAGAGTAAAAATATATCCCTACCACAGAAAAAAAAATTCAGACAGGTCTCAAGATAAATCTTATTTTGGAAAAGTGAAGGCAGTGACCTAAAACAAAGTTCAAGTACAAAGATCTGGGTATATGCTTAACAGTGTTGCATTTTTGTCTTCCAGGAGACCGAGCTGTTAGACCTCAGCCTTGTCAAGGATGCCAGATGTGGGAAACATGCCAAAGCTCCTAAGGTAGGGGTCAAGCTCTGTGCGCGCCAGATGCTGTGTCGAGGCCTTAGCTCCGGCTTGGTGTGAAGTTGTCCCCGTGAAAGTTTCTTGGTTGTAGATGTTGTAAAACACAATAAAACAACCAGTTCTTCTAGAAGCCCTTCCACTTTTTTTTATTAAAGTAAGCAACAGTATCTGGGCAGTTGGACATAGGAGCTTACTTTGTTCCCTCTCATTTTTCTTCTCTTTGAAAAAACAAAAGTAACTATGCCAAAGTTACTGGGTATTTCTAAGTTATTAAAATGTGTTTAAAATTATTTGAAAAAATGCCTTGAGCCTCATAAGCATACGTAGACTAACCTTTTGGGATGGCAAATGAGGTCCTATAGTTCAAATGCTTTGCAGTTGAAATAATTCCATCCATGAGACCATAGAGTGTAAAAGAGCCTTGTTTCTGCAAATGTTACTAGTGAATTCTGGCATACTTTGGGATCCATTGCATGGAATGCCATTTGATTGGGTTGAAAAAAATTTGCTGTGGAAATATTCAAAGTAGCATTTGCAGTTTATTTTTGCAGATTTTAAAAGAAATGTAGAATGAAGTACATACATATATTCTTTTAACGTACATTATGTGGTATGGTGTAGTAGCAGGGTATGTTGCCCTGCCATAAAAAGTCTGGAAAGTATTCTTTATTGTATTTAAAATTGAGGACTTCATTTCAAGTGGAGTTAATATTGGCAATTAGGGAAGTACAGTTCCATTCAGGGACTCTGCTTCTTTCCATAACTGATATCAAATAGGGAAATTACTATTTGAGTATCTGCCTGTAACTTTTTATTCTTTAATGCTCCAAATACTTTCTTTGACATAAAAAAAAAAAGATCTCTTGCTTTGGAGGTGCAGGGGTAATAATCACCTGGAATGATTATTCTTTCTGATATATAGCAAGGGAGGAGGTGCTGGTAAATTCTAGCACGGAGCAAATGCCTGTTGCCTGTATTACTGAAAGAGTTAACATGAGCTACAGGAAAAGGAGAAAAATACAAGGAAAGAAAAATCAGAATTTTTTTAAGAAGTGTGTTTCATGTGAAACTAGTCAATTATTAACATTCATATCTCAGTGATATGATTCCAAAAGTTTGGTCTTTAGTCTCATATCAGATAGAGTTGATGTAATTAATGCATTGGTGATGATTCAAAAATTTTCACAGTTTTCAATGTAAGAATCTTCTTTTCCTACTTCTCCCAACAGTCTATCAGCCGTGTTTCATATAAGTCTGTTGGTTCCACGGTCTTTATTGATTATCTAACCATAAGGTTTGCCTTTTGATGCAAGATTATTGGACTCATTTAGAATTCCAATATCATAAGTGGTTAAAGACCGCTGCTAATACCTGTCACACCCCAGTTTGTCAGTAGGCCTTGGGGAGTCAAATGAAGTCAATTCTTGTGCCGCATGGAGGGTTTCCTTTAGGCGCGAATCTGTCTGGTTTATTGCAATACACAGCTTGCTTATCAGTTGCTCCATTCTTGGATGCGGTTTGATAAATGACTATTGAATGCTGATGAATGAGCAGAACCAGGGTCTGTATAGTGCAGAGATGATAAACCACAATTAGATCCTGAAATGCTTTCCTTAAGGATGGACTTTAGCCATCAAAATATCCTGGTTTTTACCGTTTATCCTTCAATTCTTTCTTGAGGGAACAAATGCTTTTTCTGTGATTATCCATGCACTTGGCTCCCCCCTCCCCATCCTATTCCTTGTCTACATTAAAAACACACACACTGCCTTAATATTTTCAAGGCCTTGTTCTGTGGCATATTACTTGTGTGACCTTCCTGAGCCTTTTTCCTCATAGTTGAAATGGCGATAATAATAATACCTACTTCATGTGAGTTGTGCTATATGGATGAAATAAAATAATTCATTAGCAAACCTTTAGCACAATGGTTCTCAAACTTCACTGCCCATGGAATCATCTGGGGAGCTTCAGAAAAGGCGCATGCCTCGTTTCCACTCCCAGGTGCCATGAGAATTTAATTGAAATGGGTGTGGCCTGAGCATCAGGGTTTTGAAAAGCACATTTGCAGCCAAATTCAAGAAGCACTGCTGTAGTGCTGTAGTAAGTGCTCACTAAATGTTTGCCCCTCCTGGTTGTATTATCATCTCTACTTTTGTGATTATTTTGAACATTTTAAAGTCTGATTTGTAGGAAGTCAGTATTCATTTCACTTACTTTGGAAAAGTTTATATGATAAAGATGGGTTTGAGCAGGGGTTATGCTGAAAGGGGCTTGCTGGATTGACAGGCAAGAAAGAAGTTGTCGAAAAATCTATTTAACTGTCTTTTATCTGCTAAAAAAACCATTCACTTGCAAAAGAAAACACCAGGTCAAACTGGCTTATGGCCTAAAATATAATTTATTGAAAACGATTGGAATTTGTTGAGAATTTAAATGAAAATGCTGGTTTTGTGTGCAGTTCCATCTAGCTGCTCAAATAATGTCACCAAGGAATAAATGCCTCTTTCTCTCTCCAGTCTGGCCTCCAAGGAGCTGCCTTTTCACCCTTAGCACATAGCACTCGCGGCTCCCGACCCCCTCATGTGACGGCAGCAGTGGGCCAAAAGAGAGACTAGCTGTCCACCAGAATGTTCCAAAAATAATTACAGTATAAATACCTAGAGGACAAAGGCCTAGAGCCTGGCGGAAGAAAACTCAGTGAGAGGAGATCATTGAGTGATCTAGAAGGAAAGTGGCAGGACTGAAAGTAGATTAAAAAGTCTGAACACATCTGTAGGGAGTGAGGAAAGCTGGGGCACTCAGGACAAAATGGCGATCTAACAGGGGGCAAGTTATGTGGAAGACTTTCTGTGGGGTTTGAACACTGTAAAGGAAGGAAGAGCATCTGTGGAGCAGATATTAGTTCTCAAAAGAACCCAGCACCCACCAATAGTTACCCAGGTATTCCTATTATTTTTTGTTTTTCTCAGCATCTCATTACATAAAATTTTGGGATGTAATTGAAAAATGCTGGTTTCTGTGCCTGCTGTGACTTGAAATAACGTTTTTAGGAAATGGAAAAGCATTTATGGGTTGCCCTGTTAATGAATTTAAATGTCGGCTCTTAGTTTAGTTCCACGTCTGCTTTTCTATGTGTAACATTTGTCCGAGTTACCAGTTTTGAAATTTCTCACCGTGAGACATTGGGAGATTTTTATCCAAATGTGAAAACCAAAAGGGAAAACATCTTATCCTTGGGAATCTAAAAATTATTTATTTTTCCTTTCTTGCTATGTTCCTGCCTCCCTGCTGGGTTTAAAAATCACATGTAAGAGAGCAAGGGGCTGAGGGATGAACATCTCGTCGATGCTGGATGCACCTGCTCCTGAATCTACCCTTCCAAAGGAGGTTGGCTTTATAAAGAGACCATATCCCCATGCTTTCTCATCTCCCCGTGGTTCCCAAACCAGCAGCTCAGTTTAGTGGCTCATGTACCACATTAGTGAAATGAAATTGATTTCACCAGAACAGAAAAGATCCTGTGCAGAGCAGGTTGTTTTTTGAACCTTTTATCATATGGGTGAGTGTAGGCTCCAAGTCACAGCACAGCGTAGATTTTTAACTATGGGCCATGGTCAAATGTTTGAAAAATGTTGCTAAAAAAGGTAATTTCTTCATTTCCAGGATTCTCAGTCAGTATTGAATCCCTGGATGATTTGAAAAGTAGATGGGACCGGGAAGTGGAGATGGGGGTTCAGGGGCCAGTTCTGGTGCCAGCTCTGCCGCTGCCAGCGCCAGGAAGTTCCTCCTTCTTCCTGTGCCTCCATGTCCTCATCTGTGCAATAGGTGTAAGCGGATCCTGAATTCAAGGTGTGTAAATTCTGTTAGCCGGTGGCTCCAGCTTTTAAAACTAGACGGTATCCAAGGCTCCATCTTACAGATGATAAGATGGGCGTTGAGCAAGCCTACATAATCTAAACTTCTTAGCTTGCTCAAGATAAATCAGGTGAACTTGAAATAGTGGGGAAGCGGACTTTGGCCCAGTGGTTAGGGCGTCCGTCTACCACATGGGGGGTCCGTGGTTCAAACCCCGGGCCTCCTTGACCCGTGTGGAGCTGGCCCATGCGTAGTGCTGATGTGTGCAAGGGGTGCCGTGCCATGCAGGGGTGTCCCCCATGTAGGGGAGCCCCACATGCAAGGAGTGCGCCCCATAAGGAGAGCCACCCAGCATGAAAAAATGTGTGGCCTGCCCAGGAATGGCGCTGCACACACGGAGAGCTGCCACAACAAGATGACGCAACAAAAAGAAACACAGATTCCCGTGCCTCTGACAACAACAGAAATGGACAAAGAAGAACATGCAGCAAAGAGACACAGACAACAGACAACTGGGATGGGGGAGGAGGGGAAGGGGAAAGAAATAAATAAAAATAAAAAAAGAAGACTACGGTGACTTAAAAAAAAGAAATAGTGGTCATGCTCCAACGAAGGTAAGGTGTCCTATAAGCAGGAAGACCAGGAAGAAAGGAAGACTTAGGTCAAACTATTTTGAGACTCCTGGCCGGTGGTTCTAGAACTGCTTTCGGACTCTAGGGGCAGCAACCCATGGTTCAAGAGGGTCTCCACACAGCTACATTGACTTGAAGACTGTGTGCAGCCTACCTTCAACATCCACTGGTGCATGTGGAAATACTGAAAAATAGTTGTGTAGTTCTGTTTCCAAACTGTGTTTGACAAACTACTTTGTGTGCTTAACTGACACAATCAGTTCATCCTGTTGTGAAGGGCAGCTTGTTTCTGGTATGTGGTGGTCATTTTAATATCGAGTCCTCTTAAATATCTAGATCAAAATTACATTTGTCAGAACTATCATCAGAACCACGTAAGATAGATCACAGTAAAATTACATCTTAAAATTGATTAGATTTTATGTCCCTCATTTAGAAAGCCCTATTTAAAGAGGGTGGTTTTTAATTTCATTCTGTACTCATTTAGTAAATAGTAATTGGGTACCTCTTTCTGCCAGGCACTCTTCTAGCCACTGAGGAAACAGAAAAAGAAAAAAACTACAACAAGCCATCTCTGCTCTCATGGAGCTTATATCTGCTTAGGCCTGGGAAACTGGTGTGCTGTTAGACTGGTTCTCAAAAAACGAAAAATAAACAAACATAAGTGCCTTGATTTTTGGGTCTGCTAATTTTCTTTAGTTAAATATTTCCATCATGGTGAATTCCAGCCCCCACACTGCCGTCGTTGAAGGAGGGGTTGAAAGGCAAAGCGTCCCCTAGCCTCGGGTCCTCTGAGCAGGCCCCAGGACCCCACCGAGTGGGCAAAACAGTTTGCAAGGCAGAGACAAGACCCACAGAGAGAAAGCGGATCCGTAGACGGTAAAGCCTGCGTGGTGAGAGCCACGGGGCCTGGTGGAATCAGGTCTCTGGATGGGGTGAGGTGTGTGTGAGCAGAGAGCCGACCCGCGTGATAGAGAGAGCTGCGTAGATGTCCACGGGATGAGTTTCCCAACAGCACGAGCAAGGCCTGAGCTGGGGACATGTGGCCCGGGAGGCTGAAATAGAGGCGGGCAGAGAGGAGGGCTGAGGCAGATTACGTGGGGCCTCGTAGGTCCTCTGAGGATGCGGGCCTTTCCTCGGACGGATTTGAGAAACCACCTGAAGTTCTGAGCAGAGAAGTGACAAGGTCTGACTTGGCCTTTAAAGGTGTCCCCGGTGACTGGGTTGAGAACAGACTGCAGAGGTCAGAGGTGGAAGGCGGAGGCCACCTGAGCAGCCACAGCACCCCTCAGGGATGAGGGTCCCTCTCGACCGAGGTGGTGGCTGTAGAGGTGGGTTAAAAATGTCGGAATCTGAGCACATTCAGAGGTGGAGGAATAAAGTTTGTTAGTGCATTGAATGTGAGGTATGAGAGAAACAAAAAAAGGATTCAAGAACAGCATCTCATGTTTTGACCTGAGAAACTGGGAGAATTGTCCTGTTACATCCTTGACATGGAGAGGAGGACGAGAAACATTTAAGCAGAAAAATCCAGGGTTTGGCTTTGAATACTTTAAGTTTGAGATGCCTGTTAGACTTCCCCCTATAATGTCAAGAACACAGTTGGTACTGCTGAAGGATGTTGTTAATGTGGGAAAGTGTGGGAGGGGGAGGGACTGGGGCATATGGGAATCCCTGATATTTTTTTATGTAACAATTATGTAATGCGAAGCTTCTTTTTAAAAAAGTCTATACATATAAAAAAAGAACGCAGTTGGAGACTCAAGTCTGGAGTTCAGGGGAGATGTGGGTGTTGCAGGGGAGACAGTGCTGGAGAGCTGACTTGGGCTTTTTAGAGCCCAGTCTCCTAAGGAAGGTAGAAGAGGAGAGGCCTGCGTCTGACCCTGGGACCCCCATCTTTCCAGCCTGGTGGACGAGGCGGGGCCGGCAGGGAGAGCCAGCCAGGAGGGAGGGGAGCGTAGGGGGCTTATCCCAGACACCAGAGGCAGACATGTTTCAGGAAGGAGGCAGAAGTCATTGGGTCAAACGGTGGGATTCCTTCTAGCCCTTTCTTTTTACTGAGATTTCACTTTGGTTCACTTGTCATTTTACTGAATATACCATTTTTACGTGTGCTTTAAAAATTTTCCCTGTATCATGAAACTTTCCTGTTCATATTCAAAACCTGCTGTTATTTAAGGGATGTCCTATCTCAAATAGCTCAGCATTGAATCTGGGTGCCAATATATCAATCTCATCATGAGGTGTTATTTGTTTGTTGTACAATCCTGCATTCCACGAACCATCCGTGAGGCTGGTGAAATGACCGTCTTACTTATTGTCACCTTTTGCTGATTTTAAGCCATTTCCCTCACTTTGTACCCATTTTACCATTAAGCTGCAGGCCTAAGATTTGATGTAGATATTTGAGGTTGAGGAAAGAAGAAGAAAACTCTTATTCTTGGTTCCTACTGTTTAACCTGTCAAGGCTGCAGGCATCTTTTTTTTTTCATTCTCTTTCCAAAAAGTGTTTGTTTATTTACATGTTTACTAAATTGGGCTAAAAATTTCATAAAATTATGTGTGTGTGCATGCGTGCATGGAATGGTTTTTTGACAGGTATTCACATTTAACTCCAGATGTAAATTATATGGCATAGTTCCTTTTTATGTTCATTAAATTCCATAGATGTCAGTGGTTTCCTTGGAAACAAAAAAACCTTATATAACTAGTCAGAAATTTGGTAGCAGAAATATCAGGATGCTGGAGGGGGGTAAGGACTGGTTCCCTTGGTAGATATTTACATTTAAATCCCTTTCACCTCTTCCACCTGCCCCTCAGCCTTGTGGCCATTTAATTGTGCATGAATGAAGATTTTTAGAGCTAAAGGTATAGAATATCTTCCCTGATGGTTAAAAGCCTTTTCCTTTTATTTTTTATGCTATCACAGATAAGCTAAGGCTTTTCTGGGATGTCGGTATAATTACCCAAGTTTGAAAAGAGCTCGTTGGTCAGTCTCTTTCAACAATTCACTCTGCGCGTTTGAGCACTGCCTACATTATGCAGTATACTTGTGTCCATCTGCAAAATACAATAGTGTATGTGCATGGCTGAATCAAGATCCTGTTCTTTATAATAGGAAGCATTGTCTTAGCACCCAACAGCCCAAGAGTGGAAAGGGCCCTTGAAGAGTTGGAAAGAGGGTGGGGGGGGCACAGTTCTGCCAAGGGATGAGAGGCTTGGCGGCCACCGACCTTCTCTCCTGGTGGTCCTGAGTGGACCCCATGTTGAAGACAGGATGAGTAACGTGACTTAAATAAACCGCAGGCCTTTCCAGCCGGCCGGGACTCGTTTTATATTTGCTTCTCTCTGGTGTGATTTCGGTCTAAACCGGGTGTGTTTGCAGGCACTAGGACAGAGGTGCAGTTTGCAACCTTTTTCAGTGTTAGTTCTTTCCGATGCAATGATACGCCATCTTGTGGATGCACCTGGTAGTTAGGTTCCCACACAGTGACCATTCCCTCAGCCAGGGCCTTTCAACCTGGGATTCTAATACGGACATAGGAGAAACTCTTGGGCAGCTTTACAATCGCCAGGTCAAGGCCACACTCCAGATCCATTCAAGGAAAGGTCTGAAGTGAGCCTCAGCGGATATTTTCTCTAAAGCTTCCCGGGTGATTCCCGCCTTAACCAAGATTGAGACCCGTTACTCTAAGTAAAGACAGTGCCCACTTAAAAGGATGGTTTCTTTTTTGCAACATGGGGGTTTTATGCAATAAAATATTGATAATTTTCCAACAGTAGTCACAGGTTCTGCTTTCCAGCTAGTCCGCCTTAAGCCTGACCAGCTGTGCTTCATAAGGAGAGCAGTGGGCCGTAGTACTTCCTCACTACCGTATCCAGCCACATTTATGATTTACTGCTTTATAAGGAGAGCATGGTAGGGTTCTTGCATAGGTGATCTGATATAGATAAATAGTGTTTTTCTTGTAATTAATATGACTGCCGAATGGACAGAAATGTGCAGCCGCAATCATTTCTGAAATAGCATTGCCCTTACTGAGTGGCTCTGTTTAGGGACAGGTTGCTTTCACATCATCAATCGGGTACTCAGTTTTGTATACCTTGGAGCACACAGCACACATCCATGTGCATCGTAAGTGCCTAATGGAGTGTAGTCAGAGGTTCCTAAACTCATGGGGCAGGCAGCTTAGCCTTGAAGCCAATTTCTAGCCGAATAACCCAGCAAATTATTGCATATCTCTGAGGTTTAGTTTCCCCGTCTGAATTAACTCTGTATGTGTCTCATCTGGTTGCTGTAAGGTCTCAGTGATAAAAATGCACATGGCACACTTAAGACAATGGCCACTTCCATTGTACCTGCTAAATTCAGTTTAGCACCATTGTTAGTGAGTTTTATAAGGTATATCAAATTCACAACTGATGGTCACGTGATGCACTGCAGTAGTCAATAGCAAGCTAAAGTGCCACCTTGACCTTGTCACAGTAGAAGTCTGTGCACTACTGAATGGATTGCCTCACATTGAGACAGTTGTACTTTGGTGGCTGTGGTATTTAAACCTACCTCTGAAAATCTACTTTTAACATATTCAATGTAGAAACATACCTTTGTAGCATATGTATTTTTTCTGCCGATACCTACATCCCCAGAGAACTGTCACAGTGATCCCTTTGTAATAAGGCTTATGGTTCCTATTAGAAAACTGTCTAGATTTGCAAACAGCTAAATATATTTGCCCAGCAATCAAAGTGATTTTAGAGGCGTTTACGTTCAGGTAAGAACATGCAGATATCTTTTTCTGCATTGTGAAGCCGTTGATGCAAAATCTGAAGCGCCCTTTTGAAATGGAAGCACAGGGTTTGGGATTCGAGAGACCTGAGTTCCAAACCCAGTGCACATGTGAGCTGAGCGACTCTGGGAAGAGGTTTCTTAGTTCCTCAGTGGGAATGATCATGCCTGCAGCATGGGTTGTCCAGTGAGTTGCATGTTTGGAAACAAGAAATGAATCCTAATAATTGAACTTCTTATGGGGTCACTCAGTGCGCCTTCCCTCCCAGCCTGCTTAAGTTGACATTTTGATTTTCCCTGCTTAGCACCCTGGGAGCCTGATAGAAAATTAATGTAAATATACAATTAATAAATAATTAATTATAGTCATATTATCATAGATAATAGTTATAGATAATCATTTCAGTTACAGTAATTAAGGTCATTAGTAGGTCGTGGATGTGGAGGTTAAGTTCTACAGTTACTTATACTTGAAAAAGTGCCGTATTGGAGTTCCCAGACTCTTAAGAAGTCGATCACAGCCAGTTTCTACTCCTCAGAGGGAAAGAAGTGGCTTTCCTTGAAGAGCCCTTTCGTGTGAAACTCTGTTTTTAGGCACTAGATTCACACTGTACTTGGTGATAAGCTCACCGGGGGAGGGGTGTGTGGGAATGAAACCCTGTGAAGGAACTGGGGTGTTCATTGGCCTTCTCACCTGGGCACCTGCTGGTTGAGACAGTGGTGGGACTCTTTTGCTGATGCTGTTTAAGTGCCTGCTTTGCCTCCCTCACAAGGATCAGTGCAGTTGGGTGCGGGTAGGTTAAGTGTTTGCGGGATGTCCGTCCGCTGTCCTGAATGAGCCCATGTGTTCTAAAAGCTGGGAAAAGACAGTGGGGCCCTCAGTGGTACTAAGACATCCATGTCTGTTCCCAGTATAAATGGTAATTCCTTACGCTTACTGTGCTGTGTGAAATGGGCATAATTTTTTATGATCCTGTCACATATGCTTGTGAGAGAAGTGAAGGAGGCACGGCTTCCTGAGCCATTGCTCCTGGAGACCTGACTTGCCCTGAACTGTGTTTTGGCCTTTGGTTCAAGAAAAGGCATCAGTCAGAGTGAATTTCGGGATTATTTTTGCAAGAAATTTTGAATAGGTGCTGATTCCCGAGTGGTTCTCAGATTTTGAAGGAAACTTGGATTTCAGCAGTGCTCCTGACTTTAGGTTGAGAAAAGCAGATCTGATCTGTCAGTACATGGGAGTTTTAAATGCTGAAAATCCTTCTGTGGTGCAGGGGCCAGCATCAGAAAAGGAAACCCCAAGAGTTTTGTGCCGAATCACCTGCGATCACCACACCTGCGGCAGGGGATTGGGGTCAATGGAACCCGCGCGTCGGGGGCTGGCAGATGCTCTTTCTCGTGCCTTCTCTTACTTGTTCTGGTATTGGAACCATTCACTCTTCTCTTATGCCCGAACTAGGATGAATTTGACATGTGGTATAACAGGAGAAAAAGTGTAAAATGGGAATACTCCCTGAAAATATCAGGCATGAATTCCTTTTCAGCCATGGTACCCCTACGGACTGGGCATTGAATGAGTTTCCAGGCAACCAGGGATTTAATGTGGGCTCTGCAGCTGCTGGAATCTCCTTGGCAGAGTGGTATCATATTTTAGGGATATCACTTTCCTGGTCATTAAATGAAGGAGATCAGCAAGCTGATGTCTGTGGACTGGAGGTAATAATTATACCTGCCATAGAGTTAGTGTGAGCATTAAATGATGGACATATCTCAGAATGCTTTGCCAACCCCGAGGTGTGATTATAGTAATATTAATTTGTGAGGCAGCTTGGTAGAATGGAAAGAACCTAAGGGTACATACCAGTGTGTTCTCGGAAGTTCATTCCTGGGTCTTTGAATAGGAAATGGTTGATATTCTTAAATTCCTTCCATTTACCATAAAAACGCCGCCTTTGGAATTTGCAATACCTAACAGGCAGTCGGACTTTTCATGAATGAAAGAATCCATCCACCATAATTTTCCTCTTTCCTGAATGTCAATACAGCTAACATTCTTAGCTGTCTACACTGAAATTTCAAGTATTAGAAGAAGTAACATTGATTTTATTTAAATAGTGGAATTAAAAGTCAAAATAATGTAGAAAATATCTTTTACTTGACAAATATTTGCTACAGCAGAAATAAAAATCTCAGTCTACTGGAATTAATTGTCATAGAAATTTCTAGGGGATGGAATAAACCAACTAATTAAAAAGAACATTTATTGGCATTTAACTATGGGACAAGATCATTGGAACCAATGGGGCAGAACATTGAACTTGCTGCCTCAAACACTAACTCATCTTCTCCTGCCTTTTGACACTTGAGCATCCCAGTGTTGCTTGACATTTTCCCTTGTATCCGAGCACTACCTACTTCAGGTAAGATCAGTGGGACTGGAAGAAGAGCATAAACATGTTGATGACTGTTGGCTCTGAACTGGCACAACCTCGGAATAGTCACTGCAGCTTCCCTAGGGAAGGGAATCCGTTTTTTTTCATTAGAGAGTTGTGAGATTACAGAAAAACCATGCATAAAGTACAGGGCTCCTCTCTACCCTCCTTTTATTAACATCTTACATTGGTGTGGTTCACTTGTTATGACTGATGGAAGCACATTTATATAATTGTTCTAATAACTATAGTCCATATTGTGAGTTAGGGCTCACCATTTGTGTGGTGCAATTCTGTCATTTTTTTTTTTTTAGTTTCCATGCTAGTACCATACATACAACCTAAAGGTCCCTTTTTAATCACAGTCAGATGTAAGTAATTCACTGCTATTAATTATATTCAAAATGTTGTTCTCCTATCATCCCATCCATTACCAAAGCATCCTAAATAGATTTTAATCCTTACCTCCCTGTTCGCTACCCACCCAACCCCCAGCCACCTGGTAACCTATATTCTAGATTCTGACTCTTTTAGTTTGCTTAATTATTTCATGTCAATGAGATCATACAATATCTGCTCCTTTGTGTTGGCTTATATCGCTCAACATGATGTCTTCAAAGTTCTTCCATGTTGTCTTATGTATCAGGACTTCATTCCTTTCTAGGGCCGAATAAGTTTCATTGTGTGAGTACACCACATTTTGTTTATCCATTCACCAGTTGACAGACACTTGGGTTGCCTCCATCTTCTGGCAATTGTGAATAATGCCGCTTTGAACATCCATGCTCTGGTCCTTGCTTTCAATTATTTGGGGTATATATCTAGTAGTGGGATTGCCAGGTCGTAGGGTAATTCCATATGTAACTTTCTGAGGAACTGTCAATCTGTCTTCCACAGCAGCTGCAAAATTTTACATTCCCATCAGCAATGAATGAGTGTCCCTGTTTTTCCACATCCTTTCCAACACTTGTAATTTTCATTTTGTAAGCAGTAGCCATCGTAGTGAGTATGAAGGATATCTCATTGTAGTTTTTATTTGCATTTCCCTAGTGGCTAATAATGTTGAACATATTTTCATGGGATTTTGGCCATTTGCATGTCTTTGGAGAAATGTCTATTCAAATCTTTTTCACATTTTAAAATTGGGTTGTTTGTCTTTTTGTTCCTGAGTCGAAGGATTTCTTTATATGAGAGTAAACCATTATCAGATATGTGGTTTCCAAATATTTTCTCCCATTGTGTAGCTTGTCATTTTGCTTTCACAATAATGTCCTTTGATGTGCAAAAAAAATTTTTAAATTTTGATGAGGTCCTGTTTACTTATTTATTTTGTTGTTGCTGTTGCTTGTACTTTGGACTAAGAAACCATTGCCTAGTACCAGATCCTTATGATGCATCCCTGCATTTTCTTCTAGGATTTTCTTCTAGACCTTATATTTAGATCTTGGATGCATTTTAAGTTGATTTTTGTACCTGGTGTGAGGTAGAGATCCATCTTCATTCTTTTGCAAATGGAGATCCTCTTTTCCCAGAACCATTTGCCAAAAAGACTGTTCTTTCCCAATCAAGTGGTTTCTGTCCCCTTGTCAAAAATTAGTCAGCCATAAATGTGAGAGCAATTTCTGAACTCTCAATACAATACCATTGGTCTATATGTCTGTCCTTGTGCTCTTTTGATTACCATGGCTTAGTAATAAATTTTAAGATCAGGAAGTGTAAGTATGTCAACTTTGTTCTTTTTCAAGATGGTTTTGGCTATTTAGGGCCCTTATTCTTCCATAGAAATTCAGTGATTGGCTTTTCTAGTGCTGCAAAGAAAGTTCTTGGAATTTTGATTGAGATGGTGTTGAATCTGTAATTCTCTTGGATTAGAATTAATCTCATATCAATATTTAGTCTTTCAATCCATAAACACTGAATTTCTTTCTGCAATGTTTTGTAGTTTCCTGGGTACAAGTCTTTTATACCCTGATTAGGTTTATTCATAAAGATGTGATTCTTTTAGTTGCTATGAAAAGTGGAATTTTTATTTTGTTTTTTTTCTTCTAATTGTCATTACTAGTATATAGAAACATTACTGATTTTGGGATGTTGATCTTGTACCCCACCACTTTGTTGAATTGATTTATTAGCTCTTGGAGCTTTACTATAGATTTTTCAGGATTGTCTGTATATAGGATCATTTAATCTGCAAATAGGGAATGTTTTGCTTCTTCCTTTCTAATTGGAAGCCTTTTATTTCTTTTTCTTGCCTAATTGGTCTGGCAAGAACTTCCAGTACAATGCTGAATAACAGTGGTGACAGTGAGCATCTTTGTCTTGCTCCTGATCTTAGAGGGAAAGCTTTCAGCCTTTCACCATTAAGTAGGATGATAGCTGTGGGTTTTTCATATTTGTGCTTTGTCATGGTGAGGAAGTTTCCTTCTATTTCTAATTTTCTAAATGCTTTTATCAAGAAAGGGTGCTGGATTTTGTCAAATGCCTTTTCTGCATTGATTGAGATGATCATGTGGCTTCTTTTCTTCATTCTGTTAATCTGGTATATTTTATTAAGTGACTTTCCATTTGTAGGTCCAACCTTCCATCCCTGGGATAAATCCCACTTGATCATGGTGTAAATTCTTTCAATGAGCTGTTGGATTCAGTTTGCTCGCATTTTGTTGAGGATTTTTTTTTCATCAATATTCATAAGAGATATTGGTCTGTGATTTTCTTTTCTTATGGTATTTTTATCTGGCTTTGACATGAAGGTGATTTTGGTCTCAGAGAATAAATTAGAGAGTGTTCCCTCTGCTTCAATTTTATGGAAGTGTTTGAACAGGATTGGTATTTATTCTTGGAATGTTGGCTAAAATTCCCCTGTGAATACCTAAGCCCTCTCTCAGTGTGACGCAATCAGAGCACAAACATCATCCCAAATGCCTCAAGATTGAAGAATGAACAAGCATAAGGTCAGGAGAGGGTGACCTTGAACCCATGGAGATTTTTTGGTTACTGTATGTATTATCATATGGTAACAGAAGAACTTGTAACATGTATATAAAGATAATGGTTACCAGAGGTTCAGAGGGGAGGAGGAGGGATGAATAGGTGAAACCAGGGCTTTTTTAGGGCATTAGAATTGTTCTATATGTTACAGCAGTGATGGATATATGACATTATGTTTGTCAAAGCCTATAAAAGGTTTAAACCATACAGCACAAAGTATAAACACAAACTATAGATCTTGATTAAGTAGCAGTGCTTCAGTTTGGTTCATCAATTTTAACAAATGTACCACACTAATATAAGATGTGAGTAACAGGGGAAAATGTGTATGTGGGTGGGTGGGGTTATATGGGAATCCCCTATACATTTTTTTTTAAGGAGGAACCAGGAATTGATCCTGGGACCTTATACATGGGAAGCAGGTGCTCAACCACTGAGGCATGTTCTCCCCTCCCCTTTACTTTTGATGTAACTTTTCTGTAATCTAAAGCTTCTCTAAAAATAGTTTGTAATGATTTTTTAAAAATTCCTCTGTGAAGTTATCTGGGCTTGACCTTTTCTTTTGTGGCAGTTTTTTGTTTTGTTTTGTTTTGGTTTGGTTTTAAGTACTGATTCAATCTCTTTACTAGGCATTGGCTTTTTGAGATTATTTCCTCTTGAGTCAATGTAGGTAGTTGGTGTGTTTCTAGGAATTTGTCCTCTAGGAATTTGTCCATTTCTTCTAGATTATCTAATTTTTGACATACAATTATTCATAGTAGACTCTTATAGTTCTTTTTATTTCAGTAGGCTTGGTAGTAATGTCCTCCTTTTCATTTCTGATTTTATTTGTGCCCTCTCTCTTTTATTTCTTTGTTAGTCTAGCTAAAGTGTTGTCAATTGTACTGATTTCTTCAAAGAACCAGCTTATATTGATGCTCTCTATTTTTAAAAAAGTCTCTATTTCGTTTATCTCCCCCCTATATTATATTTCCTTTCTCCTGCTTGCTTTGGGTTTAGTTTCTTCTTTGTTTTCAGTGTTGAGGTTAAGTCTCCAGTTTGATATTTTTCGTCTTTTCCAGCGTAAGCACTTAGAGCTATAAATTTCTTAGCACTACCACATCCCGTTAGTTTGGGTATGTCGTATTTTCATTTTCATTCACTTCCAGATATTTACTCATTTGTCTTGTGATTTCCTCTTTAAAGCTTTGGTTATTTAAGAGTACATTATTTAACCTCTTAATATTGGTGAACTTTTCATTTCTTTCCTGTTATTGATTTCTGGCTTCATTCTATTGGATTCAGAAAGATTAGATATCTTGTATGAATTCAATATTGTTTAATTTATTGAGACTTGTTTAGTGACCGAAGACATTTTTTGCCATATTTTAAACCCCACCGTCTAAATCAGGAATTAAATGAGGACGTTTATTTTATTTTTTAGAACTCTGAAATATGCTTCTGTATTATTAAATTTCCAGACTGTTTTGTTTGAAGATTAAAGATTAGTTAAGAAGACATTATATTGATATTTTTCTTGTATGTGTGGATGTAGATCAAAATCGAAATAAAGTTACTTTAAGGTATCTTATATTTGTTTTGGTCCTCACACAAACTGAAGAAAGTGCAATGGCTGAATAATGAAAATAAAATTTTATGTTTACAGGATTTTAAAGCCAATAATACTTTCAAGTAAATTATCGATGCACAGTATCTGAAAGCATTAGTCTCTTAGAATACCTAACATTTTTTAAAAAGATTGGGGTGACTATTTCCTCTGAGTCAGTGATTGACAGAAATTTGGAAAATATGCTAAAAATAAATAGTATAAGTAATAGCAAAATAGATTCAATATTTAATTTTATGGCTTCCGCTCAAAATTTCATGGTTTGAGTTGAGTTCTTAAATCAAATACTTCATTTGAAGGATACTGTTAAGCACTTGAAATACTACAGAACTGTAACTAGAGCACTTACTTTTTCATTGTTTAAAACAGAAACAAAGTACGTTGTTATTCTAGTCTGTAAAATATAGAAAGTCATTTTAGATTGATTCTCTACTCTGTAAACACTTTCCACCCAACTTTCATTATAAATTCTTTAAGGCAATTCATCCAGCTTCTTTAATCATGTCCTTAAATATTCTGCTTTTGATTTACCAATATTCATGTCCAACTCAAGGCTGTGACTTGAGAAACTGCAAAGTTGCAACATAATAATCATGCAGTGAGCTGAAAGGTGCCTTGCCTTTTTAAATTGGGCTTGTTTCCCTGGCAAGATGTTAGGCAATAAATCGTGTATCTAAAACCATATATTTGCAAAGGAAGTGGGAAAGAGGAAGGTCAGGAGTGCCATCTGACTGTGTTGATAAAATCCTGACTGCAATTAATAAGGGGTGATGTAATTTACTCAAGAGCAGAAATTCAGGCTGTGGTAAACGCAAGTCGACTCAAAATACTTCTTTTAATCCTAACGAAACATGTTGTTTGAATAACATTAGTTGGTATTTGTTGCATGTGGCAAAAATCTCACCCATTACTAATTCCACCACGACATTGGAACTCTAGTATTCTGCATCCTTGACATGAAATAAATCCTTCTGGCAGTATTGCTGAGAAATGGCAAGCCAATTATTTTAGGGTCAGTCCTGAATTGTTACCTTAATAGAGTCCAAAAACAGTGTCCAAAACCAATTTCCCCAAACAGGAACTTGAATAAAGGACTGTTTAACAGCAAGGTGGGGACGGGATTGGAAAGGACCTCTGTCTTTAATTATGCCGGCAACTGAAGCGGCCACGCACGCCAAAATACTCTGAAAAAAAAAATAGTAACATAATAAATTGACATAGAGCTTGAATATTTTAAAATATACAAAGGAAAGCCCTAGTTGTGTATCTGTCTTCCAAAGTATCGAATTGTATTCATCTATGCATTTGCATACAGGATGATTTAAGGTTTGATAACTTCTTTCATTTAATGTGACCTCATGGCCAAGATGTAAAATATGAATAGTATTTATCAGTTTTATGCCTGAGTAATAATCCATTGATTTTAAATTATAGCAACTATTTACCATCCCTTTTCTATTGAAAGTTAGTGAATTTCCAGTTTATTTTTGATCTTATACGAAGCTGAAGCAAAGATCTTTCTCCATTTAGTATTTTTCTCCCTTGATATTATCTCTGGAAATTGTAATCCTAGTGGAGGTATCATTTAGTCCATTACCAAAGGTTCTTCCCCATTTTCCCTCATTCCATATGGGCATTTCCCTTTTCTTACCTGACAACCCTGGTTCCACATTGCCTACTTCCTTCGTTAATACTGTGTTAGGCACAAAATAATTCCAGAATAAAAACACTAGTGACCCAAATAACAGCTAATATATGAGGTCTAATTCAACATTTCTTGGCAGTTCTTCTTAATCCTTAGAATATTTCCTACTGAGAATATATTAATATGATTATAATTTATCTAAATCAATTATTTTCTCTAGAAATATGTTATTAATTTGCTATGCAGTTAGGTTCATTTATTTATATCTATTTAATTTTAGAAGTTCCTAATTTCATCCTGTTTATTCGTTTTACATTTTGAAAATTAAAGTACGTGCATGCCTCTCAATTCAAAAGTACATGAGTAGGAATACTCAAGAGAAGTCTGATTCTCGTCTATAACCCTTTCACTCCATTCTTATCTACCTTCTGGTATTCCCTTCCCAAGTTTCTGTTGGAAAAAATAGGGAAACACAGAGACAACAATCCAGTTCTTTCATTGTCATTTAATCAAAAGCCTGTCCTTTCTCAAATGATTTGAGATGCCAGTTTTTTTTTTTTCTTCAAAATATATTTAAAATACCCCTGGCTTTCTTACACAAAATGTTGCATACTGTCTAATGGGGTTTCAGCTCGCCTTTTTTACTGAATACACTTCAAAACCACTCCCAGTTGGTGACCGAGCTCTTCCTCGTTCGTTTACACAGCAGCCGCATGCTCCGCTGCCTGGGTGTCCTGTTTGCTCACCACCCACCTGTCCCCAGGTATCCATGTTGTTTCAATCCTGGGCTATTAGGTCAAGTCTGCAATAAAAACTTAATGTCCTGCGCCTTGTTTTCCTTGGGCAAAGGTCTAACTTAGGGGTAAATTCCTCAAATTCTTTGTGAGTTTTTGCTTTGTTCTGGTTTGGTTTTCACTTACAGGGTCTGATCTCCTTTTACAACCCCCACCCCCCACCCCAAGTACAGGGGGTTGACTCCTGTGCCCGAGCTTGGATGGGCTCTTGGTCTTGACCTGGTCCTGGCGGGCGTAGGCTTCTCTTTGCTGTCACTCTAGTTACAGTGTGGCCCCCCTGGGGTCAAATCGGGCTTTCTTGTGGATGACTGGAAACTTTTATAGGCAGAGTGGAAGTCAGAGAGAGAGGGAAGCCAGGAGAGACCACCGTGTGCCCTGTCACGTGACAGAAAGCCAGGGACCGAGGAGGGTGGGAGCAGCTCCACAGCACCGCGACTTCAGGGAAGACCGCAGTGTGGGACTGCTCTGAGCCTCAAAACCACGAGCCAATAAATTCCCACTGTTCAAGGAAACCCTTGGTATGGTATTTGTTTTAGCAGCTAGGAGACTAACACATCCGTTTTTATCACAGGGTGTACTGTGGAGTTTTTTTTAATTGGCAATTTGATAAGAAATGCCATAAAAGTATAGCAGTAACTTGCATTTTTCTTATTATGCATGTAATTAAGCATCCTTTCATTTGCTTCAGAGCCATGTGTATACATTTTTCCGTGAATGTCTGTTCATGCTCTTGCACATTTTTAAAATCAGGTTTTTCATCTTTTTTTCTCTCCTTGCATTTTAGAGCTCTTTATATATTGGAGGATTAGCTCTTTATCCTTCGGAAAGGTAGAACAATCTTCTAGTATGGCTTTTGCCTTTGACATTGCTCATGATGACTTTTGTCATAAGAAGTTTTGTTTTTATTTTTATGGACTCAATGTAATAATATTTTCTTTTCTTGCATGTGGATTTTGAGTTATACTTAAAAAGTCCTTTCATATCTCGTTTATAAAGAAATTTACTCATAGTTCTTTTTAGTATCATTTTATGTATCTTGGATCATCTTAAAGGTTTTCTGTTGTAAATTGTGAGGTATGGATACAATTTTATCCTTTTCAAATTTGCTATTCTTAAATTTGCACTTCTTAAAATGTTTACTTTTTGTACCACTTAGCAAAAAGTCCAACTTTTACCCCAGTGATTTGAAGTACATAAAATTAAAATGTTCCTGTAAGTATGTGGGTCTCTCTCTGGACTTTTTATTCTATTTCATTGATTATTCTGTAATGAATGTTGTAATAATTTAATTAATATTGTAGTACTATAAATTCTACAAGTTCTTTAAGGGAAAAGTAGGTACTTATTTTGGAATAAAAAATCAGAAGTAATAATTTTTTCCACCCCTTATGTCTATTAATTTTTTCCCTCAATGGTATTCTCTCCTTTTCTCTTAACAGTCACCTCCATGTAAACAGTTATTTTTCCTCTAAGAAAATTTTCATTTGTTTCATATCTTTTATGTAGCTACAGCATGCATTTTCTATTTTAAAATTTTTTATTCCATTTTGTAAAATCCCCGGGAAATGAAAAAAGCAAAATCACAATCAATTAAGCAGCTTGCATAATCTTTTGAAGTTTCACCACAGTGTCCAGGAATAAAAGTAAGAAGAAACCATCTGCAGCTATTCTATCTTATAAAAACGGGACTTTTAGAAATGTCTGCTATTATCAAGTTGTTCATTCTATATTTTCTGAGCACATTTTATGTAAAAATAACTTTTGCGCATTATTCATGTTGACAGACCCTTTAAATAGCCATAAAGCCTGTGGGAGCAGATTAAGGCTGCATCTGCCCTGTGCTTTTAATTTTTAAGTCTGTCAATTTTCTGGGATGGAAAGCTTGCATAATGTCAGAAGTTTCCCACATTTCTTGACTGCTTATGGTGGCAGAGGGAAGTTACCTTACGTGGGCGAACATGTCACATTTCCTTGTTGGATTTTTATTTGAGGAGGACGGGAGCTGTCAGTTCTGCTTCTTAGCTGTTAGAAAGCCATCCCAAGTTGAGTAAGTTTTCCCTTAAAGGAATGTCAGGAGCCGTAACTGTCAGCACCTGTCTGTGCTGCTCTGTGGGCCGGCATTCTTCCTGACAGTGATTCCCAGGGACATAACTACCTATGTCATTTATGACCTTTGGTACATGAAAATTAAAATACTCTTAGCCCACTTGGGCAGCAGGGAACAGGTCTGGTTTAATGCATTTAAATAGTTTTAATTTTTGAAAAAAGCAATCCTGTGTCTACTAAAAAAGTAAATTCTAACAGTACTAAAGTTTAGCAATAAAAAGCGTTCTACTCTCACCCCCATTTCTCCCCAGAAGCAACAACTCATAGCAGTTTCCTGTTTTCTTTTCCCCAGAAATCTATACATATGCCAGCCCCAGTATTTTTTTAAATTTTTTACTTCTACCTAAATGATGGCACACTGTCAAATGTTATTTCAACCTAAGAATACAGCTCAGAAATTGTGTCTTATTGGTACAGATATACTTATTGTATTCTTTTCAGAGGCTATGGAGTATTTTATTTTACTTATATACCATAATGTATTGATCTAGTTTCTTCTTAATAGATATTAGTTGATTCCACTTTTTGCTGCCCCCAAACAATGCTTCAAAGTATGTTCATTATACTTGAAACAAGGGAGCAAAGGGAGGTATGCAAATGGCTGTAATGCAAGGTCACATGTGGTGCATGGGATAACTGGGATGCCAAGGAGAAGAGTTTTGGGTAACAAGATTTTCATTTGGGGGCAACACTTTGCAGGGAGCCAGCATTTCTATGGAATCTTGAGGTCTGTTCAGAAATGACACTGGAGATGGATTGCGGAGGCGTCCGTTCTGGCTGCAGTGCCCAGTGCTGCCTCACTTTGAAGCTTAGTGTAATTCAGCACCTGGCACAGGTGTGCACATGGGCAGCCATTATCATTTTGAAACTACACATATGTGGAAACAGGATACTTGTAATGCAGGCCTTTATTTGAAATTTGCATGTTCACTTCATTGGAAAACAGGACCCTTTCTTTTTCATTCATTGAGTATCTTGGATTACCCATAATTTCCTTCATTCTTCAGAATTTATCTGAGACTTTGAGTTACACTTAGCCTTTTGGGCTCATAAGTATTTAAGTATTATTATAATGTGAAAAAGTGACATTAATTTTTTAGCAAGAATAAAATATTTGTTTTCTTTATAGACAAGCATTAATTTAAGAAATATTGACATTCCACCTTCATTGAAAGTGATGGATTTTGTGGTTTCATGGTATGAATGTGAATACTCTGTGCTAACAGTTAACTGACCAAAATTTGTTTCAGATTTTGGGCGATTCTCTGCAGATGTGTGGGCACAAAGCCAGTTGTTCCCAGGTTCCTATCGTGTAGAATCATTCTATGGGACCACAAAATTCCTCAGCTCCCTCCATTCTGAGACAAGTTTTAACCAATCCCATTTTTGCCTTGCATGTCAAATGGTTTGGATTGTTCCGTGTAAAGCACACAACTTGAGACCGTCCTAAAAATAAATGACTCCACAGCACCTAGCACAGAGTATGAAAGGGGAAATTCCCAAGCTTATAGTATTATTGCTTTGATGACAGCTAAAGTACCTTACGTTTATTATTTCCAAAAATTCTTTCCACATCATCTGTTTCTCTTAGTGAAAAATTCTTGTCAGTTTTGTTCTCTTCAGCTGGAGATGCACTTTGTTTAGATGCCCTAGCAATACTGTGAATAAGAATCCACCAAGAACTGATCACGGAAGGAAACATCAGTATTCCAGAAGTTTGCCTTTGTATATTTGTATTTATTTTCTATCAAACTCTTTTCTTCACAGCTTAGCCATCTAATTTTCTTTCTTATGATTAATTAAAACTCCTTCTCATTTTGTTCTCCTTTGATAACTCTGCAGAAGAAGAAAATGTGTATTATATGAATAAGATCTAATAAGTCATACTGTTCAAAATATGAGTTGCAGAATAGATAAACTATGCCCCTGACTGTTATGCCATTTTTACAACTAATGAGGGATGGGCAGCATTTCGAGATGCTGAAGCACTTGAGTACATCACTCTAGCAGCAATCTCATATGGTGGTGAGGGTCACATTCTGTAATTTGAAGATACTAAATTTAAAAATATAAAGATGTTTTATATTATCCTTCCCCAGAAATATTAGTATTTACCAGCAGTATTTTTCACAGTGTCTTAATTCTTTACAAGGTAAATTCAATATTGAGTCCATCACACATAGGTAAGAATGGTTTGGAAATAGAATTCTAACATTTTAACATGTTAGAATATTTCCTGGTAATGAATGAAGTGTAGAATCCAAATAATACACCAAGATATAATGCTTGAAGTTGCATGTATCCTGATTAGCAAAAAGAGAAGTAGCTCTCAACCCCTAATTTCTACCTGTCAACCTTACTTCCTCTGACATTTTTCTGGAGTCCTCCGCTTGTTTCTGGTGACTGTTGAAATGGTGGCTCTGGATTCTCATGTAGAAGGTGGAACTCAGGTGGACCTCTCAAGGTGGTGCCCAGCCTCCCAAACCCGGGCATAGAGCGATGGGCATCTGCTCTTGTTCCTGAGCCTCCAGGCCAGCGGGTGGTTCTTCCGGCTCAGGCTGGGTTCCCTGGGTGTCTGCGGTCCGGTCTGCGTGGGTCAAATGCCGATCTGGGCAGGGCTCCGCCGAGCGTGTCACGATCACCTGGCCCTGGGCTGGTCTGGGATGAGCCCTGCTCGTTTGGGTGGGTGTCAGCCCCATTTACTCAGAATCAGTCTAGCCAGGGCATGTTCTTATGGCAAAGGCAGGGAAGGACCGAGAGCAAGCATCCACCGCGAGGCGTCCTGGGGCTTAGACTCCCAACAGGCATTCTGCCTATTATGTCACGTTCTTATCCTCAAAGCAAGCATCAAGGTCAGGCCAGGTTTCATGTGGAAATAGACTCTTTTTTTTTTTTCCTTTTTGTATTATCTTTTTTAAAAAAGATACAAAGATCACACAAAATGTTACATTAAAAAATGTAAGAGGTTCCCATATACCCTACTTCCTATACCCCCAACTCCTCCTGCATCAACAACTTCTTTCATTGGTGTGGTACATTCATTGCATTTGATGAATACATTTTGGAGCACTGCTACACAGCATGGATTATAGTTTACATTGTAGTTTACACTCTCTCCCAGTCCATTCAGTGGGTTATGGCAGGATATATAATGTCCTGCGTCTGTCCCTACAATATCATTCAGGACAACTCCACTTCCCAAAAATGCGAACATATCACACCTCTTTTTCCCTCTAAGGCAACTTGCATGACCACTGTCTCCACATCAGTGGCATAATTTCTCCCATTGCTAGAGTCAGAATCATTTTATAGTAGAGTACCAATAAGTCCACTCCAGTGCAAATCTTATTCCTCCATCCTGAGAACCCTGGGATGGCGATGCCCACTCCACCTCTAAATTGGGAGGGGGCTTAAATCCCACATGACTGATGGATGGGATTCTCCTGCTTTCATTTGTGGACTCTCTTGGTTCCTTGGTGTGGTGGTTGACCATCCTCACCTCCTTGTTAACCGACCTAGGTAAGTCCAATGAACTGGAGGAGTAGGTGTTACAACTCCGCTGAGGCTCGGGGCCCAGCTGGCACATGGACAGCCCAGAGATTCAAGTCTCCTGGACATATACCCACCAACCCCAGTGCCAAACACAGGTTCAGTAAATGTGACAGAAGAGGCATGTGTAGAGAAGTCACAACTGAGTCCAACTCCATCACACTCAGGAGCACAAATTCCAAATTAGGGCCCACTCACAAGGCACTGAACTCCAGAGCCATCTGCCATGACTGTAGGGCCTAAGTGTCTCCATAGCTCTCAGGATCACCACTAGCTGGGGTTGCATCTACTTTGGCTGTTTCTAAGTTTCTGCTGAGACTTTTGTAAACATGACACTTGTGATGACCTCCCTACTCATTTTGAAGTCTCTTAACCATATAAGCTCGTTTGTCTTTACCATTTCCCCCTTTTATTCAAGGTCTTTTTCTAGTTTCATCACCAGCATTGCTTGGTAGTGATCTCTCAGTGCCAGGGAGGCTTATCCCAGGAGTAATGCCCCACATTGGGAGGAAGGTAATGCATTTATATGCTGAGTTTGGCTTAGAGAGTGGCCACATTTAAGCAACATGGAGGCTCTCATGAGGTAGCTCTTAGGCACTCTGCAGCTCTAGGCCTAGTTGAAATTTCAAGCACACAGACTCATAAGCATAGTCATCAGTATCAAGGGCCCATCTTTGGACCATCCTTCTACTTGTTGGTACCCAGTTTTCCCAACACCATTTGTTGAAAAGACTATCCTTTCCCCACTGAATGTATTTAGTACCCTTCTCAAAAATGAATTGGCCAAATATGTGTGGGTCTATTTCTAGACTTTTAATTCTGTCCTTTTGATCTATTTGTCTATCTTTGTGCCATTACCATACCATTTTGGGTTTTGTTTTTTGTGTTTTTTGTAATATAATTTGAAATTGGAACGTGTGAGTCTTTCCAACACATTGTTTTTCTTTTTCAAAGTTGTTTTGGTTATTTGTGGCCCCTTGCAGTTCCATATAAATTCAAGGATTGTTTTTTCCAATTCTCTAAAAAAGGCTGCTGAAATTGTAACAGGGTTTATATTGTGTTTGTACATTGTTTTGGGTAATACTGACTTACTAACAAGGTTCACTCTTCCAATCCATGAACATGGAATGTCTTGTCATTTACTTAGATCCTCTTTAATTTCTTTCATCACTGTGGAACTTGGATTACTTTTGCTATCAACCTACTAGATTGTCCTTCTGAGAAGCTAGTTGCTTTAACCCAAATCCGAGCCAGCTAAACATGCACAAACCAGGAGCCAAAAACCCTTCCTATAGGCATTAGTGTGTTGGAGTTGGCTTGTACAGATTCACAAAACTTCACAAAGTTAAATATAGCCATTAAATTATATAAACTTACAATTAAATACATTATACTGAAAAAAGGTAGTAACTACTAAAAACCTATTACCTCCTAACTTTTTATTATTAGCTATGCTTTTGAGGTTATTTACAGCTATTATATATGAATGATGGAAATGTAATACAATAATGTGCTACTGTACATCTCTGACCAAATTGACATTCAGTGACATTACAGTGGGTACTTTGAAATTGGCTATGGTAGGAGTAATTACACCACTGAAATTGACAAACACTACCAATCAGGATTTTTTTTCTTTTTTGATACTTTTAAAACATTTACTAACATATCATTGCCTGTCGATGTGATCATGTGGAGTAACTGAGGAAATTAAATTGCCTTAGCATGCATTTTTAAAAATCAGTGAGGATCAGTCTGGTAAAAGAAAGCCATTTCTCTCTTTAGGGAACTCGAATGCTTATGAAGAACATATTTCATTCAGCTGACTAGAGTCAATATCCAGGCTTCTTATTAAGCAAAAATGGAGGGACAGGTGGTTACTGTTATAAATTATATCCACAGGCATTTAAATAGGGTATACACATTCTGGAAAAAAGTACTTTATATTAAGTGTTTTCAATAGAACAATTTTGGGATGAGGTTTATGTCTTGAGAAACAACAAAAGCCAAGTAAGGCACTATGTTTTATCTCCTAGTGGAGACCAATGCTTATTTATTTTTCTAAGTCAGATGAATTGGCATTTGTCTAGTAATCCCATTCAGCGAAAGGTCATTCCATCTATGCAGAAGCCTGTCAAGCAGAGATCCTTTTCGGAAAAGAGAGCTCACTGAAGAGACACTAGAGAATGGATACAATGCAGAGTAAGGCTGCTCCAGTTCTGTTCTTCAGTTGTACCAACTTCACTGTGACTGCTGAGAGAAAACAAGAATTGTGGTGATTCCATAGGGACCACATCGGCTGGGCTGTCCCTTGTGTCGTAATTCCATTTGTTAGGACTGTTTTGATAAACTGGTGGAATGTGGTATTGCATGATGGGAACTTTGGATAAATGTTTGGGATGTGATATTTCACAGTGGGAAAAATCAGACTCATAACTAAGTCCTTAAAGTTGTGAGGAGACAAGTTTGTTACAAATTGGACCTTGACAGCCCTGAGGACACAGTCTCCTGATTTGCAGTGTGACTTCTGATGCCATGGAGTCCTCTGTAAGTGCCAAGGCTGGGACGAACCCTGTAATGCTCGATTAGAGCTGGAGACATCAGTGTGAACTAGTGCTTAGCTTAATTAGATATATATGGGATGTCTAGAAATCATGGTAGATCTGTGTGTCTATATGCACACATGTATCCCCAAACTGTCCATTCAGTGAGCCTAGAAGCAAGGACATCCCACTAGCCACAAGCAGATCCAGTGCCCAGATCTTGATTTCTAAAGAAATTCTCGAATAAAAGGAAACATGGCTTCTTTAAGAAATAACTGATCCTAGGGTTATGGTGAAGAATTTACACAGTGATCACAGAGATTCTCATAGAATCAGAAAACAACAGCGACCTTAAAAAAAACTCCAAAGTGGAGTATGCAGAAGGGATACAGGGTACAATTGAAAGAGCTCCCAAGGGCCAAAGCCAAAACAATTTGAGCATTGTTATAAATAATGCATTTTTTAAAAATCTCTGAGTCCATGCTGCTATAGATAAATGAATAAGTAAATAAATGGGAGAGAAGGGACAGTACCATGTATAGAAAGTCACAAATAATTTATGTAACTAATATCCTTTCAATGAGGTGGGCCAGAGCCATCATGTATGGACTGAGTGTTGTGACTTCCTTTGAAAGAGAACAGTATGGAAAGGGGGTGAGGAAAGTAACTGTTCGGTGGAGAAACCTGACAAGCACTACCTCAGGCAGGTGAACAAGGTTACCATTGTCATTAAGTCATGTCCATAGGGCGTACCCTTGAAGGGACCAGATGAAGACGATGCTGTAACCTTCTGGTCTCCCACCCCCAAATCCATAACCCCAGTCTAACGATGGGCAGAACCTTGGGAGACAGATCCCAGGGAAGGGGCATTCTACAAAGTAGCTGACCAGTACTTCTCACAGTTCTCAAAACCAAGGACGTCTAGAAACCATCATATCTGAAAGGAGCCCAAGGAACATAAAAGGGTACCCTGGATGGAGTCAGAATGGAGGACATCAGGGAAAAATCAAGGAAGCCAGAAAGAGGATGGGCTTGAGTTAATAACAAAATCAGTAGTGGTTCATTCATGGTAACAAATATGCCCTACTGATATAAAACGTTGGCGATAGGGAAGCTGGGTGTGCGGGCGTAGGGGCCTGCTCTGTAGGACCTTTCCAACTTCTCTGTAGATCTATTTAGAGATCTATTTAGTTCTCTGTAAAACTATTGCAAAATAAGAAGGTTTTTTTTCCCTTAAAAAAAAGATTACATGGACCTATGTATTAGACTTACTGGAACAATTTTTTCCATTGTTTTAGATAAGATGCTTGGATATATCGGTGCTTGGTAATAAAGCCAAGTGCCCGCAGTGGATATCTGTAAGCAGTTGGCTACAACACCTGCTTAAGACAATGATCTTTAATTTTAGAGAGCTTTACACCTTTAAGCATATTAGCATTTTTATCTAAGTAGCTGAAATCACACTGTAAAAAAGTCAACTGTGTTAGGATCTATTTATAGCTGTGCCACTACCCAGCTGTGGCAACTGAGAGACAAATTACTTCATCTTCCTCTCGTCAGCCTTTCTGTCCAAGCTGCCGGCTCTCGCTGCCTGGTCAGGGCGTTCGAGAGCCATGTATATCTCAGTAATAGTCATCATAATGATCACTTTTCTTTTACTAATAGCTGTGTAATTTCGTTACTGATATTAAGCCTTCATGTTCTATTTGAATTGGGCTCTAGAATCCAAAGTCTAATTGCTTTACTCTCATCTAAACCTAATTTTCAGTATTTTATAGTGTTGAGCTCAGAAATGTAACTTTTTAAGGAAAGTGCCAAGTTAGAGGGTCTTAGATTGATGGGAAGAGATGGCACCACACACACACACACACACACACACGCATACACGCACACACGCCGCGTAGTCCTGGCTAAATGAGCTGTGGGAGCAGGAACTCAGTGGACATGAAGCCAGCGGGGGGACAGGAAGCCCACGGCAGTGGGAAAGGCCTCTCCTATCCTGGCATGCCCTGCCCGTGAAACTCTCCACAAGTAGGCGCCTGGCAATTAAATACCGTGTCCGGAATTTGCTATGCCACAAGGTCTTACGTTCCCATTCCAGAACAAAGTACATTAGCATTCAAAGAGATCTACAAATAGTGGGTTCAGCTTGGTTTTTGAACCAAGCTTGACATATGTGAGCAATGATAAGGATCCTGAGGTGATAAACAAATGAACAAAGGAGCCCAGTCATTTTAGCGAGTGAAATGAACGATGAAGAAAAATAAAACACAGGAATGGGACAGGGACTGGTGGGGGATGGGTTCCAACCCCTGAGCTTCTGATTTAATAGGCTTTTATTGGGATGGTACTCATCCAGTTCCCTGACAACTGAAAAAAATTCCATTAGCAAAAATTGGAATGATAAACAATTGCACAGTTCTATATAAGGGTCCTTTCTCATGCAGATATAACGTTTACCAAGATAGTGCACATCCGCGGCTCAGTTAAGGTAAGCAAAGTTTGACTGCAGTGACCACCAGCCTGATGACTTAGTACTTTCCTTTGTTTTGTTCAAGCTCCATGTCTGCGTTGGGCTTAACTCCGGGTTCTGCTCTGAGTTGTTGGCACTCTGTTGGAGTAACTGTGAGTGAAAGATTGCAAATCGCAATGGTGGAGGAAAAGGGAGGTGGGAAAGTGGGCACTAGTACTTAAAGCTTCTAGCTTTAGGGCCTTGCTGCTCGTATTTCATGGGTGAAAGCAAGTCCGTAGTCACACCTGACTCAGAGCGGGCTGGGCCTGCAATTCTGTCACTGCCTTAGGAACTGGAAATATTTGTTAAATAGGGCTAATCACCGCGAAAGAATGAGGCGAAAACTGTTTGGTCTATGAGCTTATTAATCAATTTTATTTGGCCCATAAAGTGTTTTTGAAAAAGCTTCACTAGTTTATATTACAAAAAATAAAATTGGATAGTGTGAGTTTACAGGGGTTGCTGGAACGAAGTACCACAGACCAGATGGTTTAAACAACAGAAATTCGTTGTCTCACGGTTTTGGAGGCTGAAGTCTAAACGAGAGGCGTTGGCAGGGCCGTGCTTTCTCGGTGGTTGGCAGCATCTGCTGGAGGCTTCCTGGCAGTCCACAGCTCGGGCTCTGCCTCCGTCACGTGGCCGTCTCTCTCCTCATCCATCTCTTACTGCTGTGTCCACATCGCCTCTGCTTATAAAGGCACAAGTCAGGGTGGATTAGGGCACACCCTAATCTGGTTTCACCTCATCTTAACTAACAGCGCATTCAAAGATCCTATTTGTAATGAGCTCTCATGAACAGATCAGGATTTTGAACCTCTTTTGGGGGGAGATGGTCACTCCATAACAGATACTAACTTTTGAAAAGAATCAGAGCCTCTGGCAACACTCAGGCCCCCTCCCCACGTGGCCGCCAGGAGCGGGGACTGGGTAGGAGTGGAAGCTTCAGTTTGATGGTGCTTGAGCTCCCTGGTTTGCCACTTTCTTCACCACTCCCTATTGTCTCCTGACGGATAAGGCAAACTATCGGGAACATTTACAGTATTCCTGCACCTACTCCAGCCTCCTTCATTCACTCCAATTATCTGACTGTCCTCCGTGGCGCCTGAGCCAGGGCTCCTGATTCAAGCTACAGAATAAAAGGATCCACATTTCAGACGAAAATAGTCTCATTTTAATAGAGAATCATTTATACAGGAAGCTTGACATCATATCTGGGATTATGTGATGATCTGGCCACTTTGTCCAGTCCTTCTCATCATAGCAGGGAGGTGACACCACATTGGGGTCACTTCACCAGGGACATTTGCTGAATTACAATTATATCGTGATCATGTTCCTTTCTTCACCAAGATCTTCTTTTTCACAACTGACATTAGTCTTTCTTAACTAGAACCCTATATTATATTGTCTAGGTGGAATCTTACTTCTCCTGAGAACCTGTATTGTTTATGTGAAAAGAGAGGGGAAATGAATTGTTAATTAAGAGCATCATGCGAAAATTCATCGAAGATGTGTTAGGAGAGTGACATGTGGATTTGTTGGAGTCAACACATCTCTGTCTGAATCTTCACGAGCTGGTTCCACTGGGTCTTGGGAAACCAATGTTGATGACTCTTTTGGTGGCCTAAGTAAAATAGGGTCCCGTTCCTTGCCATTCTCTGCTGCATTTCATTATTTTATTTTTTTATAGTGAGCAGTTTACTCTCTAAATGCTCTTTTTTAAATTCTGCATTTCCTGTTTGTTTCCATCCAGCCTTTTATCCTAACCCCTATAGAAGGGAGTAAGACCATAACAGCAAGGTCCTGGTAGGTCTTGGTTTACCACTATCTCTCCCTCCAGGGCATAGAACAGTGCGTGGCTCATGGTAGCACTCAGTAGGTACTTTATTCACTCATCCTACAAATATTAACTGAGGACTTACTGTGTGCCCTTTTAGGTCCTGGGGATTCATGACTGAGTCAAACTGGTCATATCCCAGCCATCACGGAGGGAACTTTCTAGTGAGAGGAGCAGGACAATTAGCAGCCAATATTTAATATGTCAGACGACGTGTCATGCAGGAAAGGACCGTCGACAGGAGGGTGGGCAGAGGCTCCTCTTGGAGGCGGAGCTGATGCCGTCATGCCAGGGCTGTCCTAAGGAGGTGGTGTTCCTCGGCTGGCAGGGGGTATGGGAGGAGCCCAGAGGGCATGGGGGACGAGCCTCCAGGAAGAGGAGACGCCAACACCATCCAGGCCCAGCCCCTGCGGGGCAGCATGCTGGAAGCAGGACAGACCGTGCTGAGGGAGCTAAGGGGGAAGAGCAGGACATGTGACCCACCAGAGGGGCAGATTCTGCTTCTGAAAGAAAGAACTCACATGTCTATCTTCTGCTGCCACCATTTGTTCTTCACGCTTGTGTCCTTGGGAAACTCTCTCCATCTTTAGTCATGGATGACTCAACTCTAAATTTAGCCACCAGAAGTAAAGACATAGAAGCCAGGGTGTGCTGGGGGTACAGAAGCCCAAGAGGGGAGACTCTGCATGGCTACAAAGGGCACTGTGTCCTAATCACACAGTGGTGCCACGTGGACCGTTAGTGGCCTGGCACCCACAGTAATGCCACCTGAGTTTGAAGATTCTTTGTAGTACCCCATAGCATCCCTGATTTACTGAATTTGAAGCTGTTTTTAAAGGAAAGGACAAAGGTGTTTTTTTTTTAAATCCAGTTTTTTAGTGGTAAAATGTAGCTAATTTCTTAAGTGATAAGTACAAATCCATATTGTATCTTTTATTATATTTTGAGTTAAAGCAAAATATGAACGTTCTTAGAGTTAATTCCTTAAATCTTTCAGCACATCTTTCCTGAACTCTGCTGTGTGCCAGACACTGGATTGGCTCTGGGAACAGAGCAGTCAGCAGGACATGGTGGCAGTGTAGACAGGTGGTGCAGCTTTCAACGTTCTAACTCTGGCCTCTTGGCTCCTCCACGCTCCCAAGCCCGGTGGCATCGACGCACGTCATAGGTCATGCCGGGCAGGGTTTGCAAGCGTGGAGCTGACGACTGCCCTTTCCTCAGATCTGGAACGGGCCTGGGACACGATTGTCTTGAAGTCTTTATTGAAATATAACATACCTATAGAAAAATACGTATGTCATCATGGTAGAACTCAGTACATTTTCACCAACTGTAAACATCCGTGTAACCAGTACCCAGTCAACAACCAGGACCTCCCGAGCATCTCAGAGCACGCCCTGCGCCTTCTCACCATGCTCCACCTTCCCCAGCATACCACTGTCCCAGCATCTTAAAGCGTCGATGTTCCTGGGTGTCGTTTTAGTTTCATGTAAATAAATTCTTACTGTGTACTTCTTGTGAGCCTGACTTCTTTTGCGCGACGTTGTTTATAAGATTCAAACGTATTACGTGTAATTGTAATTTGGTTGTTCTCTTTGTTGTGTAGAGTATTCCATTGTGTAACTATGCCACAATTTCTTTATACATTATACCGTCTGTGATCATTTCTGTAGATTTCACATGGGCCTTGGGACAAATGGCGCAGCTGTCGACATTCTAACACATGCTCCTTGGTGAGCACAGAGAGCCTTCTCTCTGGTATAAGCCTGGGTGGAATTGCTGAGTCACGTTCTGTAAGGCCAAACATTTTTTTTCCAAACTGGTTGTCTTAATTTATGCTCCCACGGACAGTGTAAGAGAAATGTCATTTTCCATAATCCCACCAAAACTGGAATTGTTTTTTTATTTTTTTCATTCAAGCCAGTCTCATGACTGTGTCATGGTATTACATCACACACTTTTTGTCCCCTTATTTTTATTTATTTAATTTGTATTGAATTTGATGTGCACATAATTAGATCAGTCAGAAGTCTTGGTTCATGAAGCACACTCCTCATTGGCCATGCAACACTGGCTTTTATTTTATTAGTCACTTAATGTTATTTTTAACATAGGTAATTTATCGCCTCAACTAAACCTATACCATACAATAAGGTAATCACTAGCCATGTTTGAAATGTGACTAGTTCAAATTGGATGTATTGCAAATATAAAATATACACTGAATTTTGAAGATGTAATATGAAAAAAAGAACATATTGTATGTCATTAGTAGCTTTTTATATTGATATATTGAGATAGTATTTTGGATATGTTAGCTATATATTTGAATAACATATTATTATTAGAGTTAGGTTCACCTGTTTTCTTTTACTTTTTAAAAAATGTGGCTACTAGAAACTTTCAAAGAACACATGTGGCTCTCATGTAAGTTCTGTTGGACAGCGCTCCTGGAAAACCACAGTGAACTATTTAGAGGTCTGCTGTCAGAGTACAGCCTCACTCTTGCCACCAGATCATAAAGTACTCCTTTTACTCTTTTTTCTTTCTTTCTTTTTTTTTTTTTTTTTGGTTTACATTATGGTTTATATTTTAGACTGTACAAATTTCTAAATTTTTAGCTTCCATATGGTTTACATTATGGTTTACATTTTAGCATATAGACTTTTGTACACTTCAGATGTACATTAACATGCCCTGTATCCGTCATTGCATGATCTAGTGGAGCACTTCCATTGTCCCCCAGTTGCCCTGCTTCCAGCTATTCTATACCTCTCTCCCCCTCCCCTCAGGGCCCACAGTGACAATCAGGCTTCACTACTTGACAATCAATCTTTACTACTTGAGGGACCAGATTTACAGATACTATAATGATGCTGAGGGCTTGATTCATACTATGAAAGAGTAAAAATGATTTATTGTGCTGCTGTTTTCAAGACTTCTTGAACAGATTGTTGAGAACAAATTCAGAGATCCTATTTTCCAATTCTGTAGTTAAAATGTGAGTCTAAACATAAGGTCCTTTTTTTATAAGAGAGCATGTGGATGTGCTACTAGAGGCACTCCCCTCATGACCTTGCCAATAGAAAAACAATTTCCTCATGAAAGAAATCAACAATTTAAAATAAGAAAGCTACTAGTCGACTTTAGCCTAATGATTGCCTGCTAGTGAATACACTGCAAGGTGTAGTTGTCAGTTATCACTTCAATAAAGCTGCGTAAAAATCCCCCAACTCAGGAGTTTGTAGCAATGTGCATGTATTTTCTTGCTCAGGAGTCTGTGGGTAGGTGTGTTCTCCTGAGTGGTGTCGGAATTTGGCTCCAGGCTTGCAAGTTGGGCTCAGATTTTCTCTTCTTTTCTCCATATTCTCCTTGGGCATCTACCCAAGGCAGTTCTTCCCATCGCAATGCCATAAGAACCAAAAGATGAGCACAGCCTTCTCTGCCTCTGCCCCACCAAATCTGGCATGCTCTTACTTCCACCCCCTTCTGCTGCCTCTAATCAGCCCGTGGCCAAACCCAAAGCTGGTGGGGCAGCGAGGTAAACGCCACCTCCGGGACCCTACTGTGGGTTCCAGTAGTGAGCAAGGGGAAACGAGGACAGTAATTCTTCCACCATGGAAGAAACAGCTTCTTCCCCTGCTGGCTGGCTTTCATCTCAGCAACAGTTCTCCCTTAAGGGACGTCTGACTTGTGCTCGGAATCTGTGTTAGGAGGAGTGAGGAACAGCCAGACCCTGCTTCATCGGATTTAATAGTGTAATAGAGAAGAAGGGCGCACTGTTTAACCCTGGCTTCAGTTCCCTCACCTGTGAAGCAGAGATGCCCGACGGGCTGCTGCTCAGTGTTACCATGACGACGCGTGAGGTCGTCCAGGTGAGGGTGATCGCAGCCCCTGACAGGTTAGCCCTTGTCATTAGCCACCTAGTTGTCTGTCCAGATATTCAGTTTGGCCTAATTTATTAAAATGAATCAATACATCTGGTTGTGGGAACGAAGATAAGCACCGTGAAAGGAACACATTAGCATGTGAACAGCGCCTGTATTTGGGATGTGGCCTAAGGGTTTTTTTTTTTCCTTTTAATGTATTTTGGGTGTTTTCTAAAATTTCTACAGTGATTATCTGTAATTTAAAAACTCAAAAAAATTTTAAATGTAATTTATTTATCCAGACTATCGAATAAATTTGGGGGATTCCAGCTCCCATTTTTTTCTCATCTTACCCTATTAGTATTCAAAATGGGGAAGTATTACTTGGGTTCCGTTCATTGACAAAGATTGGGCATTCTGGGTGTACTGTCCCAATAAACCCTTACTGTATGGAGAATCTTCTAGGTTTTATTTTAATTGTTAAGCCTTGTACTTGATTACAGGAAGAGAGAGCAGTGAGTTGTCTGGATCTTTATTTTTCAAGTTGTCAGTCTGTGCATTAGTGAAGACATTTTAACACGGCAGAATCTGATTCCACTAACAGTTATGGTGTTTACTCTTTTTGCGCACGCATTCACTGCCCTTGCTCAAAGTTATCAGACACTCAAAATAGGCTGGGCATTCTGCTCAATTTATTATAGACCGTGGAGCTGAATCAATCACCCGTGCCTACTTTTCAGAGACCCCCTTCAAGGTACCCTAGCTAAATATAAAGGGGCTAGCCTCAGCAGAGTCCACCATAGCTACCTGGCCAGGAAGGCAAAGGAAACTCAGTACCCAATTCTGGATCTTCTCTATTAGCAGTATCAAAAGCCTTTTAGGATTTTCTGAATCGTTTCTTGTTTTTGCATTCCCTGTCTCAAATTGGAATTAGAGACTCAAGAGCTGGAACAGCTGTCCCAGGGCCTTCTCTAACACCAGCCACAAAAGGGCGGTGTACATTATATTCTGTTATCACCTGCTGTTTCCTAAACTGTATTGCATTTAATTATAATCAAGCAAGTCTGCTATATTTGATGTTAGTATTTTATCTGAAAGGTTTTGTATATATAACCAGTCCTGACTTCCTGAGATGCTTATTGAGAAGGAAACAATAATTCTTTTCAGCTATTAGAAATATAAACTATTACATGAGTCAATAAAAATTGTCATTTCCATGGAAAGGTAATTTGGAAGAGCACTGTCAGAAAAAAAAGAACCAGAAACTGTCATATATTAAAAGAGTTCTGTTTTCTCAGTCTTGATACTAAGAGAGAAGTGATATCTGCAGACATTTTTGTTTTGGTTAATAAAATTGAGAAAGAGTACTGCTATAGTTAGTATACTAAGACAAAGAGGGGGTTTATGGTGTAGCAACTTGGTGTATTTGCCCCAAGTCATCTGTCTGACTGAACACTCATTGTTCATCAAATCTACAAAACCAGACTAGAAATCAGGGTGTTATGTAGAGCATGTTGTCTCAGTGGCCCATGGAGCATCAGCCAACTTCTTGGTTTCAGAAGAACATGAGTAGTGTGTTTATCGTAACTCATGTCATACCACTTCTCAAACCAGCACCTTTTTTGTAAATATTGGTGGTGTTTGTCCAAGTGCCTCAACTGAAACTCGTTTAATGTTTATGAAGACCTGTATCTAATGACTTTGTTGATGGCCAGTTGTTACTCAAAAACCTCTTTCTGTATTTTGAGGGGTGGGGGGAGAAATACTAAATGACAATTTGAGAAAGGCTTATTGCTTCCAGATTCTGGTATGTGTGGGAAAATGCTGTTGCAATGAAGATCTTGATCATTTGCTGTGACAAGTAGCCAAGAGTTTATCAAAACCAACTTGTACAGACTATAAATCTTTTCCACCGTAAAAAAACAAAACAAAACAAAAACAAGCAAACATAAAATCTCTGTTAGGAAGGATGAATCCACAGAGAGCCGTAGACCTCCCAACTTCAGAACCCTGTCTGAATGTGTAGGAGGCAAAAAAAAAATTCACAAGCATAGCATGGGGTGGTGGAAGGGAGCGGGGAAAGGAGAAGCTTTCCCCTAGGAAAAAGATAGACGAAAGGAGTCAAAAATCAAATAAAGTAAAATATCTGAAAACATTGCCCCAGCATTTAAGCAGCTCTTGCAAAGGAAAATTTCTGCTATGAGGGAAGTGGCCTGTTAACTGTACTGCCTATTGAGCACTTGCAATGTGGCTAGTGTGATTGTGGAATTGAATTTTTAATTTTATTTAATTTTAATTAACTGCAATTGAAATTGCAATGGCCATCTGTGGCTATTGGAATAAAACAGGTCTAGAGCTTTGCTACTGTAAGTGTGGTCCTTGTATCAGCAGTGTCAGCAGCATGTGGGAGTTTATTAGAAACGTAGAATCTTGGCCACCACCTAGACATTTGACTCAGAGACTCAGAATATGCAATCTAACTGGATGCCCAGGTGGTATGCCCATGAAAGATTGAGAGCCACTGCTTAGAGCACTTTTTCCTTGCTAATTAATCACCCATTCAGAAAAGCTGAGCGTTCTCTCTGTCTAACATGGGCTAGTGAATAGGAGTATCTGATGCAATGAGAATGTGGTGTAAGAGTGCTTGAACTGCTTACCTTAAATCTTTTCCAAATGTGAGCACAACATAACCCATTGATGGATCTGTTGATTTATCCTTTCATGGAACAAACACTGAGTCCTTACTTTCTGAGATTTATTGAGCATCTCTGGCTGAATTTGAGGAAGTACTTTATTTCTCTGTGTGAGGAGATAGAGAAGGAATTAAAATTACTGGGTTGAGTTTTGGAGCAAGACTTAAAAAAATAAAAATTAAAAAAAAAAAGGAAGTCATAAGACTAAAACTAAAAAATGGTGTTGATAGAAGAGTTTATTGCTTTTGGCCCCTAACTGTAGCCTTCATTTGGATTGCTATAAGGACTTGGGTACAGATGGTTTATTTAGGAGATGATCCCGGGAGTCATGGAGAGGAGAGTGGGAAGAGGGAAGCGGGGGAGTGAGGAAGGCCAGTAAAGGGGGCATGAACCAGTGGGGCATTTCTGTGGGCAACTGGGGCGCAGTTCCTCTTAGAACAATTGAGAGACTGTGAAGATAGAGCAGAGCTGTCCACAGAGCAACAAGGAACCTGGAGTATTGGTCTACTGACCCCTAGCCCTCATTGCTCCTGGTTGTTAACTCCTCTGACCTCCTGGCCTGCAGCAATAGACACCAAGAATGCTCTAGTAGCTGGAGAACACCCTCCAATGAGCAATTCAGGTGAGGCAGCCATCAGCACGTGTGGTCACTGTCCTCCTAAGTGGCAGGTGACCTGCTGGATGACCAGTGGACTGTGAGTGGACACCAGCAGGGTCTTCTCCACCGTAAGAGAAATGACCCATGGAGCAGGATGTGTCCCATGTAGGTCAAGGGCAGTCAGGAAGAGAGAACTAAGAACCAGGTCACCAAAATCTGTTCGAGGGCTCTGATTAGTTACTTGGCTTAGGTGTGTTGCTCAGAGCCTCAGGGTACAACGGAGGTGTAGGCTCAGGTTACGGAGGTAGTTTCCTGCTCTAATGTCACTATTCGGAACCCTTCCTTACCTCTTTCTGCATCTTTGTTTCATTTGACTGAGACTTTCTCTTTCCTTCTGTGTCCTTGTCCCTCTAGAGAACCCTAAAAATGACCTGTAGACTAAGGAATCTCCAAAAACACAGGAATAATATGTTTGAAATTTCCTTTGACCTGTGTTTATGTAGCTACTTCTAGGTTCAAGGTAAAGTGAATACTTGAATGGCATTTTCAGAACCAAAACAAGGGGAGCAAATGACAGGAGGATTTTTCTGCCCTGGGTTTGCACTTATTCATGATAATCTTAAAATTGATGTGAAATAATTTACATAGGTACGTAGTGCAGTCAGTTTTGAGTGGTGAGAAAAGAAGACTGAGAATTTTTAGGAAAAATATTTTAGATGTAAAAATATTACTGTAAATCAGACTTGGTTGTTTATTATCAAGCTGTCCTTCCTGAATAAAACAGAAATGTTCAGGCCTACTGGACAATGCAAGACATATGGTCATACTCATGATGGAGGGTGCAAAGTTATGTTCACTACCCTTAATCAACGCAGTGCCCATTTGGGAGACAAGGCATCTTCCCAAGAACAGGTCAAACAAATTGATAAGGGAGTGTATTTTGCACATAGGCACTGGAGTAGGATTTGAAGGAGATTCCTTAGAACTTCCATAGGATGTGAGAGAGAAAGCACAGGAGATGCAGCGCTGTAATGCAGCATGGTTAGTAAGGGCTGCCTTGGAGATGGAAGCATCTGGGCCAAGTTCTTGAAGGGTTAGCAATAGCTGCAAAGACTCTTGGAGAGCATTGTGCAAACAGATTTGGGCATGATGGTGTTAGGTGAGGGCATCATGTGTATATGGACTGATGGGGATTATTTGACAGATAAGAGAAAGTGCAGTTGGAAATGCCAGGGAGGGACGTGAATGCCAACAGTACCCCCCCAGGGGGAAATCCTTGGTGTCTTTCTACAGCGGCCAGACCAAATCTGCTATGTATATATGTCTTGTTGCAAAACAGAATTAACCTAGGAAACAGAACTCTATTGCCTTTTCTCTTACTTCCACATAAGAACATTATTGATTCATTCATCAATGAATTCATACTTTCATTTGCATTTTTTTTGAGTGACTTATTCCAGAACTACAACATAGAGCAGGGTCTGTTCTCTCTTTTGGAAGCTTCTACCCTATGGGTAAACAAATGTCTATGATTCAGTGCACTAAGTCTTAATAAAAATTCCCAATCAATTACATGCAGCCTAATTCTAATCAGACTCCCCAACTGATTTTCTGTTTAATTTCTACCATCAATGGAGTTCCCGTATACTTTGTAAGAAGACGGAAAGTCTGAGTGGAAAATCTTAGAGAAGATCCAATTCGTCAAGTACCAGAAGCCTGTTTTTCGCTTGTGTGTGGTTATTCAGTCTAGCTGGATGCCCTGATCAGCTGTGAAAATGCAGGGGGCTGGCAGACCCATGCCCAAGTGCTATGCACGGGTTGTCGCTGACCTGCCATCAGCCAGCTGTGGTTGGGTCTCCCTCAGCTTATCCAAGTCCGGGGCTTGACTTGTGGGCTGCACCCTGTTGAGAGGTACCAGCACCTTCTGCAGGTCCCCTGAATTGTTGGAGGTGGCGAGAGTCAGGCTTAGGTCCCCATTTGCCCTCACTCTTCCTTTGCATCCATCTTCCTTCCTCAACTGCCGGCACCGCTGACCTACAGTCCAACTGCGAGACGCAAGGCAGTGACCTTCCCCAGCCTTCCTTGCCAGCTCCCACACATTTGTAAATCGAATGACAACACTAATCCCTGATTCCGCGTTTCCCTCAGGGACTCTGCTTATGCACCAGCTACTACAACGCCGGGTTCCGCGCCCCAGCTTGCAGGCTGCGTGTGCGCTTCTGTTACTGCATCGTGTGTGTCTGTGTTTGAGTATCTTCAGAACGCGCAAGTGGTGGCTTTTTGTGCATCTGCCCTAAACGGGCCCCAAAGCAATACTTCATTATAGGTTCATTTTTTTGTTGTTGGGCTCTCCCATGTATAATGGCAGTCTCTTTTCTGCTAATGAAAGTTCTAAAAATTCTCACTTTTCTTTTTTTCCCCCAAAGATCATCATTTAGTTTTTGCAAAAATATATTATCATGAAAAAATCAAAATCTTTATCTTTTGAGGAGGACAACTATTTTGTCCCTGAACTTCCTATCTAATTATAGTCTAATTTTCATATAATTGCTCAGTACTCTTGATACATGAGTTAGCCCTAACACATCGATGACTTTGTTTACCCCAACCAACCGTGCTGGAGAGAGTGGCCCTTCTGGATGAACTGATAGCCCTTCTCTAGTGCCTCTGGAGCCCCCACTGCCCATTTCATTTCCCTCACACAGAGGTGAGAGGGCAACGTGAGTTTTCTGAAGTCCCAGGAGAAGCATCTTTTGAACTCAGACTATAGAAACACTTCCTGGTTGTTTCCTCCAAAGCTCGTTAATGTGATCTTCCCATGTTTGTTGTGACTCATGATTAAGTAAGCCTCCCTGATCATGCAGAAGATTGAAGATGTTAAAACATTGACACTGATGTTAGTAAGTAATGAATGTTTTTAAGACATTTGTGCTTTGGAAACTTTGTTTACTTAATCTTTTAAAAATTAAAGTTAACATTTCTTTGGAATATAAAATGAAACATGACAGTTACTTTAAAGGTTTTTATACAACTAGTACATCACTTCTGCATGCACATAAAGGTTTTTATACATAAAGGTTTTTATACAACTAGTACATGACTTCTGCATTTGTCACGGGAACAGTCTTTCTACTAGATCAGCTTCTAAATTCAGAAACGTGTCTTTAGTCATGGGCCCAGCTCTGTGCACCATTGATAACAAGCATTCAAAACTGTGAATGATTATTGGGATGATTTTACATTGAGGCACTAGAGGAAATGGACTGGGTTATTTGAAAGTATATTTATAACTCCGATATTGAGGAGCTGAATATGCTTAGAGAGCTGGGAATGATAAGGTATCTATATGAGTTGTCTTCATGTTGTGGCAGCTTGGTCACTGTCCTTGATTTGTAGTCCTCAGATACCTCCACGAGCCTCAGTTTGTATCTGAAATTGTTATAAATGGATTTTCGTATTAGAAATGAGCCTGTCGTAATGTCCCATTAACTAAGGTCATGGTCGGAATTCTGAGTAAGGGAGGTGATTCTCGATAGTTCTGAGGCTACTTCAAAGTCATGTCAATGTACAAGTTTATAAAAGGAAATACCCTTGGTCTTCTTACCCATAAAATACAGCGGTGATGACAATTAGAGAATCTCCGAAACTAACTACATGAGCACAGCTAAGCGAAGTTGCAGCTGCGACGCTGGGCAGTCACTTCGCCACTCTTACCACCTGAGCACCTGCTCCTGCCCGCTGTCCTCGCAGAGAACAAAGCCCCGATTGACCACTTTTTAATTTGCCATGAGGAATCAGGGTTATTTGAGATTAGTGGAAGCTATAGATATTAAATCTAAGAGTGCCAGGAGCGTGGCTGTAAGGAGCATTTTGCTTTTAATGTTATCTTTTTAAATAAATAACACTATATTGAAATCTTCAGCTCTGCTCAGTAAATCAATGCTCATAAGTGGCTAAAACAAAAGTGTCATAACATAATGCAAGGCCGTGCTCTGAAAATTCCAGGTATTTCTGTGAGAGGAACAGAGAGATGCGAATCAGAAAGAAAAATTTGCCATTGCCTTGCAGAAAATTTTCAAGCTTACTGGCAATGCATATTTTCAAAGTCTGTTTTTGTTTTAATGCCATGATGGAATAGACCCACTGAACAGTCTGAAAAAGAAATTTGAAAACTCGGATAAATAGTATATACCTAGCAAGAAATATACTGAGGGAAGGATGCAATGGAGAGAAACAAGATCTCAGCTCTGCCAGTTAGGTAATGAGTGGATTGAACAGCACGATGTAGAAGACGTGAATCACATGCCTCATAATCATCGTCAAGGCTCAGGGATATAATGAATTGGCGTACACGCTTTGTATGTAACAGTTTTATATGTTGCCCATGTGGTTGGGGTCACATGTCAACTCGGCTGTGTCGTGGTGCCCAGTTGTTTGGCCAAGCAAGCAGGGGCCTGTTACTGTGGGGACAGTTCCTGGGCTTCAGTCATCAGGGAGCTGGCGGCCTCTGTGGCTGATCAGTCTACGAGCAGCTGAGGGGATGGTCTGCAGCGGAGGGTCTCACCCGTGCGTGGGGTCTCACCCGTGCGTGGAGGACGGGGAGGGAGGGGTGGGGATTTCAGCAGTGAGACCCAACTTGGCGTCTCCACCCCAGCCTTCTCCCGGGGAGTTCAGCACAAGCCTCCATCGGAGCTCCCAGCTTGCAGCCTGCCCTGCAGAACGTGGATGTGCCATCCCCAGTCGTGTGGGAGTCGTGTGGTAAAAATTTCCTGATGTTTACAGCTATCTCCTGTCAGTTCTGCTTCCTTGGAGAACCGTGACTAGCACAGGACTCCTTTGTCCTTGGGCAGGAAATCGCCAGTGGCGTCCGAACTTGGCCTTCCTGCGCTGAAAGTTTGTGGAATCTGTTTCAGAAAGACAGAAGCAAAATTAAGAAGTTCAGAATATTGAGGAATGTTTTGTTTTTAAGATCTCCAAACCCCTGAGGGAGCTCCCTTGGGAATAACAGACTTGGATTTGGGAAAGACCTTCAAGGTCATCGTGCGCCCTTGGAGGAGCACTGGGTCAGTCAGGTGCTCTGCTCAGAACGTGTTCCATGGCTGGATCCCTTTGAGAGATCTCATATGTGGTATCATTCTTTTGGAGGCTAACAGTTCACATTAGCATGGTAAAGGGCACTGATAGGTCCTGCACTGAAGAAATGGTTTCAGTTTGTTTAACCCAATGTTTCCCAAACGGATTTGACCAGAGATCTCTTTTATGCCCTAAAAGACCTCTGCACACTGGTAAACGTTTACTTAATACAGCCCTGTATTTATTTCCAGTGCCTTCTGATTCAAGGTATAGATCTTGACTGGCGGCATCAGCATTGCGTGGGAGCTTGTTAGAAAAGCAGAGTCTCAGGTCTTACCTCTGAACTTCTCAGTCTGACTCTGCATTTGAACAAGATGAACACAAAATGTGTGTGCATGTTAAACATTGGGAAGCAGAGGTTGTGGTATTCATTAGGACTTACCACCTCCACTTTAGTCGCCTGCTGAGAAAATACCTCATGCACAGCATTTAAATAATGCTGAAATGCAAGGAGTATCTTCATGTGCCTCTTTAGTTTTCTGGATGTCTTCCAGAGACCTGGGTGAGGCTTTACAATGTGTGCCATTTGTTTAGTGGTTGTGAGTGATGAAACCCTGGATTTCCAAGAGCAGACAGACGAGCGAGGCTGTCTTTCCCCAGGCACAGGCTCCCCTGGTGGAGCTTATGGATCTGGAGGTATTTACAGAACTTTGAGCAGGACTAACAGCATTTCAAGATGAAGATTTGCATATGCACAGAAGGGGCAGGGAAGTACAGAATCACTGCTTGTTGCTGAAAATTGTGATTGATGTTACTATGAGATTTGATTATTGGTTTGGTCTGGCAGGTGAAACATTTACTTGTAATCAAAGCACTATTCATTATGCAAAAAAAAAAAATGCCCATGGAATCATCTCTATCAGCAGCAATTAAAATGTGTACCATTGACCCATAAGGGGCCCAGGGAAACTTTCTAGAGTAATGGAAATGGCCTGCATTTTGAGAGGAGTTACTGATGTAGGCATTTGTCAAACTCAGCAAATTGTTCGCTTAAGATCTAGTTTGCTGTGCATTAATTATACCTCACTAAAAATGTAAAATATCTTGTCTAACGAAATTTGGGCACAGCTGATATTAGATGCAGTAAAGTGGGCAGTTGAGGATGCTTTGATGATAACCCGCATTTGGACTTGGCAGGAAGGGCCAGGCACATTGGCTGGCTCGCCCTGATCACCGAGGCACACCTGTCAGCGATGCCCACTCCCCAGAGAAGACACGGCCTGGGCCTAGTGCCGCAGCCTGAGCTCTAATCCTGGGCTCCTGCCCCCAGCGATACAGAAAGTGTCTTGACCTATCTGTTCCTCAGTTTACTTCTTTCAAAAATGACAATGATAAAAACATTTCCTTCACGGGTTTGTTTGGAATGCTGAATGAACATTAATAAAGAACCTATTTTAGCCCTGGCACATGCCAATCACTATGCCCATGTTTATTGAATGAAATGGCTCCAGTAAACTATCTACTACACCCCCAATACTGTTACTTTAGCCGAACTTTTAATTATTTTTAATGATCCTGTTTTAAAGTACTGCTTTACTTTTGCCCCCGACGTAAAAGCCTGATCCGTTTCATTCATCTCAGGACCTGAGGGACTAGAACAGTGTCTCCTATGTAGTAGATGATAATGCATGGAGGGAATCAATAATAAATAAAGCCTAAACTAAACCAATTCTCAAGAAAACGAGCCCCAGGAGATGTCCTCTCATGTCCTTAAATACTGATTAGATTATTGTGCACACCTTCTGGGCCCTGAGTGGTCCCTGGGCATTTACCTGGACACAGGTGGCTGGTGCAGATATGATCAGGGACTTATGATTATATGATTATATTTCCTGACCAATGAGAAGGAGCCAAGGATTGGAGAACCTAAGCCATGAGCATTCCAGGTGGAAGGAGCTGCCAGTGCGAATCCCTGAGGCCTGCGTGGCTGTGGCAGGTCCCAGGAGCTGAAGAAGCTTCATGCCTCAGTATTTATAGACTACAATTTTATTTGCCTCCAGAGGAATAAAACCTTCTGCTTTTAAGTTCACATAAAAACTTGGCTAAGACATTCATTATGTCATCTAATTATGCTAGAATTACTTTTTTCCCCTTTAGTGTCGTACATCAACCTAGTTTAAACCATGCGTTCTATGGTGGGGAATAAAGCCAAATTAACCACAGAAAAGTTTTGATCTTCCAATTTCACAAAGGCTGTATTTCCACTAACCCTTTGTAGCATAATGAAAACCTTCAGCTGTCCTTGTCCTCAGTTCCTGGGGATGCAACCTCTGAATTTTTGGGATGTCCCAGGCCAGAATCTTTTGTTGGTCATGGTGGGCCCAGGGACCACACCTGAGGAAGGTGGCACCAGCACACCTGCAGCCCTGGGGTTGTGGGGGGTGGCAACTGCAGCAGAAAGGCCAAGCCCATGGTTAGGGGTGGGCCTTGAGCCACGTCCCGTGGGCCCACGTCCCAGCCACTGGGGGGTGGGGGGAGGTGGCGGCAGATTGCGTTCCAGCTCATGGTCTGCGATTCTCCCAGCCATGCCTGCCCAGGGGACCCCATAGAAACGCAGGACGCTCAGAGCCTGAAGAGCTTCTGGGAGCGGGAAGATGCCTGGCTGTGCCGCTGGGAGGGCCACACGTTCCGCTCCACGAGGGAGAAAGCATGGAAGCTTGTGTCCGCTACCCTCCCGGAGCTCAACCTCTGCGTCTCTTCTTGTGGCTTCGTATTTTTATTCTTTCCCTATAATACAACTCTCCTCGTTGAGGATAGTGCTTTCAGCGAGTTCTGCAGGTCATTTAGCAAATTATCGAACCCCAGGACATGGTGCGAACCCCTGAATTTGTAGGTCAGCGGTGTGGGTGGCCTGCAACCCTCAACTTGGAGCTGTGGTCTGAGGGGCACCCTTGCAGAGGACTGGCCTCGAACTGATGGAGTCGCTGCAGTATTTGCAGTCGGTATCAGAAGCTGTTGTTGGAAGTTGGTAGACTTTTTAAAATATATATATATTTAATTAGAAAAGTTCTAGTTTTACCAAAAAATCGTGCAGAAATTGCAGTGCTCCCATATACCCCACGCGGCCCTATTATTAATACCTTGTATTAGTGTGGTAACTTTCTTATAATTGGTGAAAGAATATTACTATAATTGGAATATTAACTGTGATCATAGTTTACATTCGGGTTCACTGTCTATATTGTGCAGTCCTGGGTTTTTTATTGTTTAAATAATTTTTATCCTAGTAACATATATAACCTGGAAAATTTAGATACTCTTTGTACCCCTGCACCTGGCTTCAAAGCCCCTGAGACAGGGCTGAGTCATATCATCTATGCATCTCTCAGAGCTTCCAGAATACCTTGTGCTTAATTAATGTGGAATATACATAATAAGGTTAATTGAATTAAATTTGATAGTCTGGGATACATGCACGAGGGCTTCAGACCCAGGATTTAAAATGAGCTTTAGTGATTTACAACTACTCCGACTACTCCCCCTCGTGCTGGACCAAGGGGTGACCTCACAGTCCAGGAGGCAGGCCACCCGTAGCGCTCAGAATTCCTCACTGCCCTTGCCAGGCCCTGGTTTATGCTCACACACGTGCACACAAACACATACACACACACACACAATAGCAAAGGACGATGGCTTGTCTTGGGGACCATGAGTTATGAGATGAGAGAATTCAACGCTGCAGAGTCAGTCGCCTTGTGGATTCACGTTTGAGGCACAGGACAGCGGTGCAAATGTTTCTTTCTAAGAGGTGCATAGAGCGCACGTTTACATTTGACAGACGGCAGGGTGTTGGGCCAGTTACACATAAAGCATTTGAGATGAAGCTTTCTTTGCTTACCGATGCACAGCACTGTGTGAGTGTGGAGAAGCTCATTTTCTTAGCACTCACCAAATTTCTCAGTATTTGACACAAGACCAAATGAATGCACCTGTCTTTCTACTGCCTCCTATGACCTGAACTATTGAATGGTCCAACATATGGGAGTCCCAGCCCTGACCTGCCTCCTGCCGTGTCCAGCCGCATTTCTGTCGACTGAATTGTGCAGAGATGGTCTTGGATTAGTCTCTTTCAACACTTGCCAGTGCTCAGAGAGGCTTCATCAAGTCCTCTACGACAACTCTTCTCAAACCTAAATGTTCACACGAATCTCCTGAGAGCCTGTTAACGGGCTGATTCCGATTCAGTAGCTCTGAGAAGGGGCTGGAGATTCTGCTTCTCCAACCAGCTCCCAGGGGTGCCAGGGCCCCTGGAGCGCCGAGGTCTGGGGGGAGACATGTCATTGCCCTTCCCGAGGCTCATGACTCCTTTTGTTCAGAATTCTCATTCTCCTCCTTAAATCGTGTTTACCCTTTGCCACTAAAATGGATGGTCTAAACTCCCTTGACGGTGAGGAGCTGCCCAGCCACGCCAGGGTGCCTGCGAAACAAGCCATCGGGAGCAGCGCTCCTCATGGTTGAGACCTTCCTTTCTGGAGCTTCCATGGCAGTGGCCTGGAGTTTAATTTCTATGTTGCATTTGATTTTAGGGGGAAAATGTTTTGAGCAAGTATTTCCAGGAGAGAGCACTTCTGTGCTGTTTTGACCCCTTTCTTTTCATTGCACGGGTGTCCTGGTGCAGGCGCTGGGGAGACCTGTTGGCGCTCAATTCTCCTTCCTGTTTTGCTTTTCGATGACACTTTTCTGGCACCAGCATCAGTAAATCCTACCGGGTAGCATTGCTTTATTTCTACAAGGAAAAGCCAGGGACACATCGACCACGTGGTTTCTTTCCCTGAAACGAGGGAAGATGCTTGGAGAAAAATGAAACATACCACAGCAATCTGTCTTCCTGCGAGCCAACTCTGAGCAATGTGCTACTTTAACAACTCTCAGTAGTTTCTGGACAAGGCCTAAATAAATCATAATCCTAAGGGAAGAACAAATACTGTTTCTTTCCACAGTATTTGAGAAAATAGGAAATCCTTTACAATTTCATTTTCACTCTTTTCATGGAAAACCTGATAAGCTAACTAGTTTCGGTATGTTTCTTGTTCTTATAGTTTCTGTACTCACACATACATGCACATGTACACATCACATCTTTGAAGCTCAGAGAAGAAAACTGAAGCACAAAATGGAATTTATATCTTAAGTTATTTCTTTTGCCATCAGAGCTTCAGACCTTCAAACACATAGGCTGAGAGCTTCAGAACAGAGAGGAAAAGCGAACCGGATGAGGGCGAGAGAATGCTGAAGGTGAAAAGAGATTATTATGACAAGCTGATTTTATAATAACAAAGAGCAGGATTTCTGGACATATGCAGATTTGTAGGGTAGATGCATGAAGATGAAAATTTAGTTTGCCCTCACAGCCAGAAAGTCTGAAAGAAAACTGGGCCTCTGAGGATTTGCAGTTTTAAACTTTGAATTCTAATTCTCTAATCACAACTGGTGTATTTGTGTTAGAAAACACGTGCATCAGATGGTGCCTAAATGGGGCTGGGGGAGTGTGGGGGGCTGCCCAGGGAACCGTATGGTGAGGGAGACAGTTTAAAAGACTGAATGAGCAGAGGAAGGAGGATAAAACCAGTGGTGAACCCACTCAAGTCAGGGTATCCTCAGATAAAACCCCCATGAGCTGAGCCTCAAAAAAAGAAAGGAAAAAAAAAAAACCTGAGGGTTTTTATAGCTATGTTTACATTAAAAACCAAAGAAAATTGGATGGAAAACGTGTACGATCAGTATGGGTCGACTGGGCAGGTTCATTCCCCTGTTTGTGTTCTTCAACCCAAGAGAACACCCATCAAACGGCGAGCACACACTAGGCATGGCTAGGAAGGAATTGTGGCAGATCAGGTAAGAAAGCACCCAGGGCACAAGGAGCTCCTGCAGCCCAGGGAAGTAGGTGCCTCTCCATTCTGGAAGCCCAGAGTGTCTTTGAGAAATCCCGGAGAACGGAAGTGGTGGCAGGACTTAGGAGCTTCCATGGTTGCCGTCTAGAATTTTGCTTAGCATCCTAGTCAAACACTTGTCTGAAACATGAGAACTCTTTTTTGAAACAATTGCATCCTATCCCATGGGAGTTCGTGTGGGATTTGTGGGTTGTGGATTGGGAGTGTGACCTGGGGCCGCTGGTGTTCCCTGGAAAACGGCCTCCTCGCTGCCTCTGGGAAACCAACCTTCGCCCCCAGAAGGGACGCAGGAGGCTCTGTCCCCCACGAGCTCTGGCTGCGGATGCCCTCCTTTCCCTACCTGTGTCACGCTGCCTCTGCCTGGGGAACATGTTCCAGGTGGGAGCACCCTGGCCACAGCTTCCTGTCAGTCTTGAGCATTTTAGGGACGTGTTGGGGACCACCAAGGTGGTTGCCATAATCTCCTGCTCATTCAGTTTGGGTTTCCAGTGTAGGAACAATTGACTTGGGCTTTTAAAAAAATTCTCTAACTCGTTAATAACTAATGGGAATAACTCTCAGTGGGAAGGCAAGAGAATTTCCCAGCAGACCTTTGGAACATAGGTTTCAATGCTGTCAGTGGCTAAATTGATGCAATGACTTTATCAGTACTTTGTAGGTTGTAACCTATCTATGGACTGTGTATTCAATTTTGGATTTTTTTTTTTCCTAAATGAAATAGAGTATAACAGAGGTAAGTACAGTAGAATAGAAAATGTCAGTGTGCATTGCAGGTAATCTTAAAGTTTGGTTTGTAAAACTTTTGTTTCTTTTTCATATATATGTGATGAGTACTGAGTGATGACGCGCAAGGCATTTCTCACCGAGGGGCACAGTCAGAAAAGTGTAACGCCACTGAGCAACATCATATGTATTTCTGTTAGGAAGATGTTTGAATGAAGCTCCTAATGGTAAAAGAAAGGATAAACAATACAATATCTGAGACTCTACTCTGCACGTGCAGTTTAATGCTTTCAACCCCCAATTGAGGTAGGTCTTTTTTTTAACCATGTTTATGGATGAACCCTCATTGGCTTCACAAGGAAAATTGACCTTCAGGGGCTTAAAAAAGGAAATTAACCTGAACTTGTCTGCTTGCTTGTGTCAGCCCGAATACAAGCACGGTCTTAATTCCATGTGCTTGTTAGAGTTCTGGTTAGGAGAGAGAGAGGCAGGCCAGATTGTCAAGCTGGGCTGCATGTTCCGGGTGCCTTCCAGCTGCCTGGGTAAGGCAGAAGGCATACGTGGTGGAGGAAAGCCCAGGATGATTTATTTTGTGGTTGGGCATGTAAAATTGTGAATCTGAAGTTAGGCCGAAACAAGAGGTTAAGTCAATGTGAGATATGGGAAAACATGAAAGAATTGGAGTTGCATTTGCAAAAGGTCGAAGCCGAGTCCAAGATAGAAGGAGCTGTGCGTAAGCAGAGAGGGTAGAGGTGAGCAGCAAAGCCTAGGGGAAAGGAAGATCAGGATGCCAGACATGTTAGTGGAGACAGGAATTTGGCTCCTCCCAGGTCTGGTTGAAGCTGAGCTGTGTTCAGGAACCGCTGGGAACAGCAAGCCCAGCTGATGGATCCGTGGATGCTGCGCCCATCACCGCCCGCCTAGAATCAGGCAGGCCCGCAGGCTGTCTAATGAGGGTTAGGGCACTGGATGTGTTAGCTCAGATGCGAGCGTGTCCTTTTCAAAGAACAAGCCAAATAACCAGAGCACTGCTAATATAATAGAAATTTCCCATTCTTGTTTTTTGTCAGAAGAGAGAGGAAAAAATGGAAATTAATGAAAAACTCTTTCCCCATTGCGTATCTTTATTGCTCTGAAGTATAAAAGGGATTTATAGTATGTTCTATATGAAAACATATAATTTAATATTTATTGATATTCTACATTAATAATCATGCTGCCATTTTCTTAAATTAACTCAAAATAAGATGGAAAAAACCCAAACAACCAAAACATTTCTCACCTTCAAACTACTGTCCCTGATGTTGAAATTCTTTATGTATAAACAACAAACTCTGTAAGATTACCACCAAGATGTTTTTGTTATCACCTGCTGGACTTGAAGCCTAAATTATGCCTGTGATGTGAACCACAAAGTTATATCATGGGGAAGGTCAACTGGATGGAAACATCACTCTTTGCTTTTCTTTTGGGGAAAAAAATCTTTTCAACAGAATGCAACAAATGCATGAATCTTCACTCCATTTGAGATTATTATATACCATTATTTATTCCACATCAGTTCTTCATACATTTTACCACCAAATGAGTTTGCAGAAAACTTAGGACCAGATTTTTGGTTTTCATTGGTTTTCTGGCTTCCAGATTCCAGGTGAGCGATTGTAGATCTGTATTTGGTGTGTAACATTGAGGGTCTTGAATATTCAGGCTGACAGCCTCTGGATTTCTGTACTTGGAGGCACGTTCTACACAATGGTGTAGCCTTCTCCAGATAATTTAGAATGTCAACAAACATTTCCTTTTGAATTGGAATTCTCATATGAAGGTCTTAAAAAGGCCAAGATATCAGCTGAAATTTAATTTAAAATTTTGAGTCAAAAGAGCTTGGAGACAATAATTCAAAACTGCTTTTCACTGCTTTACCAAAATAATTAAGTGCTGTGTTTTGTAGCAGGTTTTTTTTAAACCCCATTTTCTTTCAATTCCATGTTTGTTTCTTTTCTAAGAAATGTTTTCCTGCATGATCAAAGGGACAGGAACCTAGAAGTGGCCCTTGAAGTTGCCAATAAATCTTTGATCAATCAAGCCTTGTTGTCAGCTGCCCAAAGAGGAGAGCTATCACCCATCCATCCAAATTCACAACTTAGGGTCTGCGGAAATCCAGCTGGCATAGAAAACATTTCCTGTCCTGGGTTATATTTAGCCCTGAACCCGCCATGCCTGCCGATTGACCCCAATGGGGGCAGGATGAAGGGGCCACTCTGCTGTCTGTTGGTTTCCCCATCCCACGTGGAGTCCATTCATCAGCCATGGCTTGAAACAGCTTCCCAGAGTGAACAGCTTCAGCATCATCAGCACGATCAGCTGAGGTTAAGGAAAGTTCTAATTAGACCCAGGAAGTTTTACTAATATAATTAGCTTTAGGGAGGACAGTTCTAACAGGAAGCAAATTCCTGACAGCCTCCTGTCCTTTCTTTGTACATGTTAGGTAAGAGAAAAGCTTCAGATCTCAGAATCAGGAAGATAATTGTAAATGTCTAGAGGGATTTTTTAAAAAAATTTAACTTTCTAATAACCATAAAGCAAGAATGGATTCAGGATAAGTCTTTGGGAAACCGTTAATGAAGTGCTGAACATTTTACGTTTGGGGAGAATGTGGTCATTTTGATTTTTGCAGCATGAAATTCTTTAAACCCAGGGTTTCTGAAGGTCTTTTGGGAAGAGGGGAAGTATGACTTGAAGTTGAAAGCATATACTTTTCGAGTGAAATTGTTTGTTTCCCTAATCTGTGCCTCAGTTTCCTCAGCTGTAAATGGAAGTATTGAAAGTAACTGTCTCATGGGTTATGGTGAGAATAAAAGGAGAAAACACATAAAGATTCTAAGGGAGGCAGGCACAGAGTGAGTGTGCAGTAATGATGGGTATATCATCAGCATTGTTGTGATCAGTTGGTATTATCGATCTGATAATCATCGCTTTGATTTAAACATGCAGCGGGAGGCGGCCTCTGCCAAGTGTCCCAGAAGTCTTATGAACGACGCCTTTTTGTACATATAGGCCACGAAACGTTCAGTTCTATCAGTGTGGCGTCTAGCATGGCCGTGAGTCACACTGGGGGATCGTGTCTTTCTCTGGAACAACCGATGCGCTACCTTCTTACTGAGCACCACAAATTAGTCAACCCATCATATTTCTGGTTTTGCCCTTATTTCCAAAAAATCATACAATGATTTTTCAGTCACAGTGGCTACTAGTTTCTGTGACTTACATGTTTATTTCTCTCTTATCCTTCTGAATTCAATTTACTGTTCCGCAGAATAGAACAATGTGGGGGGGGGGTGCAAACCAATTCCTAGAATGAGGCAGAACGTGCGCTGATGATTTTCTAATTCACAGAAGTTCTTCCTAGTTGGTTTCCTGGATTTTAAACGTTTTTTGCGGTCATGGTCCATCCCTACCTCGCTATTTTTCAATTTTTCATTTATAGAAACTTTACTGAATGCCTACATGGGTCGGACGTGCGAAATGCGAAGATTTCATGGACAGATAATACTTGGTCTTTGCCTTTAATGGTGTTAACCTATAGCCAAAGACAAAACGGTACACTAATAATAATATCCGCTGTGCATGTAAACAGGTAAGGTCGGGAGGGTGGCAATTAGTCTGTCTTGTTCACTGCTACACCCCAGATGCCTAATAGTGCCTGGCACAGATTGAGGCTCAATTATTATTTGTGTGCCAGGCATTTCACATCTGTGAAAAATAGTGGAACTAATATTTATCAAGCAACTCTTATCCCTATGCCAAGCTGTTACGTTCTAAGCATTTCCATAACCTCATGAACTAGAAACTATTATTAAAATTATGAAGCGAACATTGAGGTCAGGAGAGATTACTTAATTTTCCCATGGTCACGGACCTTGTAAGAGCCACACAGAGGTGTACCTGGCTCCAGAGCCCATACCATTAGTGGATGCTTCCATCAATTACGCCAACACTGCAGTATTGAGAAACTATTTCACCCTACGTGATAGATAATGGAACAGGTTTCTTATGGCATAACTTGCTGAGAATGGCCTCATGAAACAATACTTCATGATAGTGCTGTTGTTTTAGAAATATTTTTATTAAGCTACACACAAATCCATGAACTATGCAAATCTGTTATAGTACCGATCAATGCAGTTAATATTTAATTCTCAAAAAGCCAGTCACCCAGTGCAGTGGAGTAGCATCATATTGTTTTCACCGTCCAGTTGTTCTTTCTGGTGTGGTGTCTATTTCTACCATTAGCTTGTATTTTTTTGTACTTTTTTGAGCCAAGATGGCTGAAAAAGATGTGCAGGTGGTAGCTTTAGCAGTGGGAAAGATGTTAAAATACCAATTTTACTGGGACTCTGGAAGTTTTCAAGATGGTGATCAAGCAAATGTTAGGTAAAATTACCACTTACGAAGCTAATTAGTATTGGGGGAAATCCTTGAAAATGAGTGGGCTACATGCTCATCACTGCAGCTGATGAGAATCGACAGCTGGAGGAAAAGAAATTGCGGATGAGAGATGCAAAGAATACACGTCCACACAGGTCATGCCGTTGCGTGTCAGACACCTCCTCCAGCAAATCCATACCCATGCATGTATGCACACTTTTATTTTGTGTTTTTATAAATAAGCTAACTTACATTCTGAAAATCAGCATGTGGAACAAGTGGCATTTCCAATTAGTAGAGAAAGGGTGTCTTCAGGAAGAGCCTTGGGACAATTGATATCCATATGTAACTCCAGTAGTTTTGGCACACTACCTCGTTCCATAAAGTTAAACAAATTCAAATGGAATAAATATCAAAGCATTGAAGGAAAATCCAGAATTATCAGAATATGCAAGAAATATTTGTTTTAAACTGTGGATTGGGGGAAGACATTTCTCAACAAGATCCTAAAACCCAGAAGCTATAAAAGAAAACATTGGCAGGTTATCTGCTAAGCACAAGAAACAAAGAAAAAAGACCAGCTTTAGGTTGGAAGAAAAGATTTATAGGTTATTTCCAAAAAATGAAAACAAACAAACAAACAAAAAATATGTATATATATGCCATCCCCAACATTCAGGTGGCTGTTAAAACAATTAGAAATTGGGGTTCTCGGGCATGTCTGGATGCAAGCCACAGCTGCCCCTGAGCCACAAGGTCGAAGGACTCCAGCCATCAAGACGGCAGACCCTGCTGATCTCAGGGCTCTGCTGGATGAGGTGCCTCTGCAGCGCTTAAGCACAGCAGGCAGGAGGTGCAGTCCCTTTCTTGGGGATTGGGGGCATTCAGCTCCCTGCCCCAGGCAGCCACCAAGCCTGCAGTCCTCTCCCCAGGCCACAGGAGAGCAAAGCCTTCCCCTTAGTTAGTGGTCCCTCGCTGTCGCAGATGGTGGAAGCCACCCGCTGCCCTTTCTTGGAGGTGAAGAGTGCCCCTGGCCTGGCACGGCCCTCCGTGCACTGCCTGTTCGCTCAGTGGCTGCTGACTAATTCCTGGAAGGGGATTGGGAGGCAAGAGGGTCAGGACATGCTTTCAGATGCGGTCTTCACAGAATCCAACTCTCTGCAATTATTATTATTATTTTTCATATATTTTTATTAGAGAGGTTGAGAATTTACGAAACAGTCATGCATATGCGTGGAATTCCCATACAGGACCCCTCCACCCACACACCACACTGTTGTGGAACATTTGTTAGATTATGAGAATATTGTCAGACTATGACCATTAATTATGGTCTGTTGTGTACATTTGATATGTTTTTTCCATACCCCCTATTTTTTTAATATATTTTTTGTCTTTATTTGTTTTTCTAATGTTACATTCAAAAAATATGAGGTCCCCATATACTCCCATCCCCCTCATCCCACTCCTCCCCCTATAACAACAACCTCCTCCATCATCATGAGACATTCGTTGCACTTGGTGAATACATCTCTGAGCACCGCTGCACCTCATGGTCAACGGTCCACACCATAGCCCACACTCTCCCACAGTCCACCCAGTGGGCCATGGGAGGACATACAATGTCTGGTAACTGTCCCCGCAGCACCACCCAGGACAACTTCAACCCCCGAAAATGCCCCCACCTGCAATTATTTTTAAGCTTCTTTTTAGAGCCTTCTGCATAACGAGGGTCCCTTAATCTGTCTGTAGCCCTCAGTGCTGGGCACAGAGTGGACATTTGCAGAGCCTCATGGCTGAAGTGGTTGTGCCAAGATGCCAGGCTTTGGGCTCTCCAGGTTGCATTGGTTATCAGGACACTGAAGGTTTCCTTAGCACCAAGGAAAATATTCTTTTATTGACCCCTTTCAAATGAAGCCTCTTATTTAAATGCTTTAAAAGATGACAGGATGTATTTTTTCCAGAGATGCATAACAAAAAGGAGCACAAGGTATTACTATTTCATAAGAAAAACTGAGATACAGAAATACTCCCATTTGTTAAATGAGTGCAGGAATCCGATCATTTAGATCATGTCCCAAACAAACATTTACCACTTTAAAGTTGTGTGATATTTGGATATTTAGATATGACATGTAGATACTTAGATAGATAGTATTTGGATATTTTCATATGGCAGTAGAGAACTATAAATAAAGTTGGGATCTTTTCTAATATGCTTTTCCAACTGTATTTTCTACATTCTACCTTATATTTGACTTATACCTTCCTTTCCTTTTTTTGACTGGTTAGATTTACTTTAGTATTTTTTAAATAGATTATCAGCCTTTTCATAGGGTATGGAAAACTCTTTTCACTATTTACCAAAGTTCTTAAAATTTTAAAAGCTTTAGTTAACCAAATTATCCTTTGCTGCCTTTAGAAAATACTGTGATCTCTACTTGGTATTTTATTTTAGGTAATGGTATTTTAGAGATTTGCAGTCCCATTTATGGTTGCATGTATAGATCCTTGTTAAGCATACAGAAATGAATCGCCCAAAAGATTATATTAGTTTAAAAAAATAGTGAACTAAAGGAATGATAAGAATTCTGAGTAGCATATTCAGAGTTTCTTTCATTAGAGCATTTGAAATGTAAGCTAATCATGCAAAGGTTTCATGAAATGGAATGATTTAAACTAGTTGCTTTTGGACAGAAATACCTTGTAGCTTGAAAGTCAACAATCAGCCAGTGACTAGGAAACATATTTCTAAGGTTGGAAAATCATTTTTAATGGTAACCAACATTCTGATGGCAAAAAGGGTAGAAATGCTTGTGAATTTCATAGCTGATATTGATATGGGTGGTGGGAAATAAGCATATATTATTTCATTGTTTCATTTTCATTCTTTAAAAACTTTTTTATTTTCTAAGAATCTGCTGTTATAGCTGAAACATTGAACAGCAAAGGGAAACTGGAGTCACACGGGTCTCCAGTGGTTTCCTGTGATTCCTGGGCATCAGTGGAAATTAATTGCTAAATATTATTCCATCACCCACCATTAAACCAGTAAAATATTTGTCTGTGTAGCCATAAAATTCATTCTTCTCAAGTTTTACCCATGTTTCCATATATAGGGAACGTTTGTCTCTTATAGCTAGAAAGAATCTAAGAAACTAACACAAGTTCATCATTTTACATTGGAGGAACCTGAGATGAAATTAGTTCGAGATTTCCCTCCTGTCATCCAGTTTAGCAATCTTCTCCAAAAGGTATCATTGCAAGATATCTGCTTATCTGCCTGCAAATAAGTAGCCACATTTCTAACAATGTTCTTATTATTATTGTATACAATTAAAGTTAAACAATTGTATTTCACTGGTCACTTCCAAAGTCAAATATTGTTTATTCGTTAGCAGCAATCATCCATGGTGAGCTCTGTAGATCTTGAGCAAAAATTTTACCCATGTAAACACCACATAGAATGGCCATTATTAAAAAAACAGACAACAATAAGTGCTGGAGAGGATGTGGAGAATAGGAACACTCCTTCACTGTTGGGGAGAGTGTAAAAAGGTGCAGCCTCTGTGGAAGACAGTTTGGCGGTTCCTCAGGAAGCTAAATATAGGACTGCCATATGATCCAGCAATTCCACTACTAGGAATTTATACAGAAGAACTAAAAACGATGACACGAACAGACATCTGCACATCAATGTTCATAGCAGCGTTGTTCACAATTGCCAAAAGATGGAAACAACCCAAGTGTCCATCCACCAATGAATGGGTAAACAAAATGTAGTATATACATACAATGGAATACTATGCTGCAATAAGAAGAAATGAAATTGGGACATATGTGATAACATGGATGAGTCTTGAAGACATTATACTAAGTGAAGTAAGTCAGACACAAAAGGACAAATATTGCATGGTCTCATTAATATGAACTAAATAGAAATAATAAACACATGGAATTAGAACCTAGAATATAGGTTATAAGGAGATAAGAGGAGGGTTGGGAAGAACTATGGATGCTTAATGTATGTAGAAGTTTTAATAACTTGACTGTAAAAGTGTGGAGATGGATAGAGTTGATAGTAACACATTATAGTGAGTAAAACAGGTTTGCAAATGGGACTGTGACTGAAAAAGGTAGTCTGGGGAAGTAAATGTCAATAGAAAGAAAGCTAAGGAATAATCTAGGGACTGAATAACACGGTGAACCCAGAGGCAACTGAGAATTGTGGTTAAGGGTACAAATGCAAGAGAGCCCTTCTGTTAGCTGGAGCAGATGCACGTCACTATTGCAGGATGATGGGAATATGGAAAAACATGGGAAAACTGCCATTGGTGTGACCTATAGACTGTGATTAACAACAATACTATAATATTCTTGCATTAATGCCAAGCTGTACTGTGTTGATAATGGAGGTATATGGAAAAAGTGTGCCAAATGTATGCTATGGACCGTGATTGGTGGTAATAGTCTGATGATATTATCTCATAATCTGTAACAAATGTTCCACCAGGGTGTGGAGTTGTATGGGAAATCTACACAGCTGTATGATTGTTTTGCAAATTCACAATATCTGTAACAAAATACATAAAAAAATAGTATGGGCTGGGGGAAAAATACACCAAATGTAAGATAAGGAATATAGTTAGTAGTAATATTTTGACGATGCTCTTGTATAGTTTGTAACAAATGTTTCATACCAATGTGAAGAGTTGGTGGAGGGGTGATGTTTGAGACCCTTGTGTGATGTTACAGATGTTTATTTTGTAGGTTCACAATTTTTACTACACACTTATTGTTTGTGAGTGTTCATGTATGAATGATATACTTCAATAAAAAAATAGGAAGAAAGAAAGAAAGAATTATATATATGTCCTTGAAATCTATGTGAGAGTATTGGTTTTCAAGATTTACAGACCATAATAGAATATTTACAGAAAAGCCCAATCAAAGACTTACTGAGTAAAGGTAGGGGTTACTGAATGGTGTAGTAATTTGATGCAACAAAGAATTGCTTTGAATGCATTTTCCAGCTAAGCTGGTTTTTTCTTTCTCTTTTTGAAAACTTACATTGTACTACTTGCAGAATAATATCATCGCATGATAAGGAATATGGTCCCTGCAATTTCAATTTGTCCATAGGAAATACTAAGTATTCCTTATACTGGACTTTTTCTTAGAGATGTAATATTTATCTAAATACAGATGCTTTGTTCGATCCTGGGGATTGGATGAGTTGCTGTTTGCTTGCTTGCATACTAGGCAGATACGGAACATGAGCAATGACTGGCCTCCACAGAAGCCATTGCTCGTGTTACCCACTATTCCAACAGAAGTAAGAATTCCAGCAGGACAGAGGGAAGCCATCCTCTTCAGATTGTCTTCAGAAAGGATAAGCATCCAGCCCAGCTTGTCCAGCTTTGAAGTCCATTATATCTGAAAATTTCCTTAAGTCGTTTTAGGTATCAATCCAGGAAGATTCATTGAACAACAACAATAAGACACTGCACCAGAGAACTGTTATATAGTTACTATAAATAACCATTATATCAATGAAAATGAATACAGAAAACAAGAATTCCATTTTCAGGGAATCCTCTATGTTCCAGTTCTGATTTCAGATGAAAGAAAACAAGAGAAGTCATGTTAAATATAATTGAATCCAGACTATCTGTCGAATCTGTAGAAATAATTTCATATATTCAATTTGTTTATGTATGTGTATATAGTTATGGTTTAATAATTCTGTAGTTGGTTCTTATTTCTATTCTAAGCATTCTCTAGAAAAATCTGTTTTTGTATGTTTTAAACACCTACTTTTCACTTAGTTTTCATAGAATTTGCCTTGTTTTATTTTAAGCTTAATGCCCATTTCAACAAATATCTACATTAAAAGTTAAGTGAAAATGCAAAAACAATTTTATTCTTTTGAAATTAACTCAGATTGAATATTATTGACATGAAGAATCAAGATTTACAATATTTTCTATTCATTTCTTCTTGGTTTTATTGATAAAACCCCGGAGATTAAAGTACATTTGCCATGGCATAGACAACATTTTAAATTATGAAATAGCTACTGAGTCATATTTTTCTCTTGAACACTAGTACAGCTCAGAAATACTTAGCAAAGCCCAGTTTTCTAAGGAGCAGAAAAGTGCATTTAACCTTTCCAATAGAAAAGTATATTGTGGGGTATAATGCAAATGGCATTTGCTTGTGGGTCTTGATCATGGTTGTATTTTTCTCAAATGTAAAATTATTTGCTTATCTCTTAGTTCCTCCATCTTAATGCAATGAGAACCCTGGTTGGTATATGGCAATGGAAGAACATGCCATGGAATATGAAAAATACCTTTTACCAATTGGAAAAGGAATAAGCGGGTAAGCCTGCTGGCCACTTACCAGAGCAGAGAGGGGGCATGCGTTTTATTTCTCTTTGCTGTTCCCTCTCACCAGATCTAGTAGCCAACCTCTTCCTGCTCCTTGCCCGAGAACAACTCATCAATTCCAGCTCTGCTCCCTCTGGATTTGGACAGGGAGAGGAACCTGCAAGCGACTGAAGGGCAGGAGGAGAGATGGATGGAAGTACTTTTCCCCTACTCCCTTCTGCTCTAGCACCACGCTTGTTATTTGCTCCTCTTTATTTATTTTTCATTAGTGCAGTTGTAGGTTTACAGAAACATCATTCAGAAGTGCAGAGTTCTCATATGCTGCCCCTGGCATCGTTTTCCCAGTTATTACAGTTCACATTAATGTCGTACCTTGGTTACAACTGATTAATTGATGGGCCAACCTTTTTATAATTGTATTTTTAACTAGAGTCCACAGTTTGCTTTCGGGTTCACTCCGTGTTGTGCAGTTCTATGGTGTTTTTGAAAAATTTTGGTTAGGTATATATACCCTAAAACTTCCCATTTTAAGCACTTTCAAGTTCTAGTTCAGTGATACTAATTGCATTCTCAGTGTTGTACTGTCATCACTGCCATTGGTAACAAAACTTGTAGGTTCTGTTTGGGGTGATGGAAAAGCATGGTGATTTTGGCAGTGGCTCTCTCCCCAACTGCAGCTCTCAGCAGGCAGTGCCTCATCTGTGGCTCCTGCTCTCACCGTCACACTGACTGTTTCCATCACACACACACGCACACACACACCCCTACACCCCATCTTTTCAGGCCCAGGGGTAATCATTGTCCTTGGTCGCCAATTCCCGGGTGCACAGCTTCTCTTGTTGCTTCTGCTAACCCTTCCTACTCCTCTGTGGAATCTTCCCCCTCCATCACAGTCTCTTTGTTAATCAATCTTCTTGATTTTGGCTTTCTGTTGGGATCTTTGACTGCTACGGGGTTTTTAAGTCCCTTGTGCAGGAGCGTTTTGAGAAGAACAGAGCAAGCCTTAGGGGGCAGCGTGAGTAGACAGTTTAGTCAAGCAGGTTCACTGCTCTTTGTGCAGTTACGTTCAATGACTGGATGCTTAGGATGGATCCTATCCTACCTCAGTGTCAGGTCCTTCCTCTTCTCTATCAAGTTATTTTTTTAAAGAAATGCTATGGCATCATCGTGCAAGACGTTATTTCCAAATTTTATCTGATGTACAAGTTGGAGATACAGAAAATCCATCAAATAATAACAACACGTTTCAAAGAGTTCTCAATGATCTCAAATCCTAGATATGCCGAGTTGGAGTGTGTGGAATTGCTCACCTGTACTGTCTGTCTGTATGAATGCACACTCACCAGGTCCTTGGCTTTGATCATCACGTCAGTATGAGGCAGCGTTGTGATTTGGCTGTTTAGAAATATTAATTTCATTTTAGCCTTCAGTTTAAAAACTCAAAGGCCAAATATTCACTACATTTATCTGGAGATTCGTTTCCAGTTGGTGGCACTACTGTGAACAGACGAGCAACCAGGAGAGCTGAGTAGTGCATAGTTCTGAGCCCAGGATTCTGAGGCTGGCTTGTCGAGGCGTGGGTTTGACTCCGCTCCCCCGCTTGCGAGCTGTGAATTCTGAGCACGCAGCATGCCCCATGTGCCTCATCTTTGACATGTGGATCCAAAGTCCTTGGGAGGGTTCAGTGTGAGTTTGGCACGTTCTAAATACTCTACGAACAATAGCTAGAAGAGTGGTAACAGTCATTAGGATGTGACTGGTCCGGAAGCCAGGTTATGCGACTAACAATTGTAGGAACTGAGGGACAATTTGGCTTGTGGAGGCAAGATGCGTTGAGGGATAAGGTATGCTTCTTTGGAAATGTGGACTATCCAGCAGCAGAGAGAATAGCTCTAGGACGTCAGAATGAGACAATCGGTGGAAGTGAAATATAATTTGGCCCAATATCAGAAATACCTTTCCAATTCCTAGAGCTGTCCAACAAGGAAACCGGCTGAAGGGCCATCTACTGAGCCCCTTAACAAAAACTGGATAATCACGGTGTGGAGTATGACTTTGGCAGGAACTCCTGCAGTGAAAGGTAGATGGGGAAGAGGATAGGGCAGAGGGAAAGGTGACAGAATGACCTTTAATTTCCCTTTGGACTCTGCTATTTGAAGGTCTCTGTGTATGTTGGACTGCTCAGCAGGAAAATGGCAGCAGCCTTTTCTCACTGCCCTCTTTCAAATAAGCCATTGGCAGTGGTCCTGAGACATGGTGTGCCATCTCAGTATTGTGAATGCCACCTGTACTTTCCTGTTAGGTGGATTGCCTGCCAGAGGCTCTTTGGGTGGCACACAATGCTTCAGTGTTGCCCTCTGTGCAGACTTGAAGAAGCTGTTTTGGAGTAGGCGCTTACTCAGTGGAACAAATCCCTTCCTTTTCACGAACAGGAAGGAAAAATGGATTGGGCAGGGGGTGAAACCGCACAGTGCCTGTGCTTCCCTGTCAGACCTGCCAGGTATTTTTGCTCTAATTGAGCAAGCTCTGGAAACCTTAAATGCACATTTGTCTTATGCCTTTCTCTGTTTTTACCACTAGGCGTTGATAATTATAGCTTTTCAGAGTTATTCGGCGCATGCTACATATTTGCGTGGAAGGTGGTTGATACACTTCTAACTAAATCTGTAGATGTGTTATGTTTAGAAGGCAGCGCCAGAAGCCTGGACTGGCAGAGTAATTACTGAGTTAGATATCCATTGAAGACCAAAATTGTGCCTGGGACTGTGAAAACCCTGCCTTAGAAAAACTTGTTTTAACATCAGGGCTCCTACTAGGACAGAAATAGCAATGTCTGCCGTTTGTGAGCAAATTTGGAGAAAATGTCAATGGAATATTTCAGGGATAATTTGCTTTTGAAAAATGAGAGGCCTTTTTGCTGAATAGTTTTTGGAAGTTACGTTTTTCGCTTTTCCAAGCTGTGCTTTTTCCCTTCCCCTTCTGAATTTTAGCTGTTTGTTATGAGTGGTGATGACAACAAAACAAAGAAACAGGTCCCTCACAAATGAGTTTAAGGTCACACAGGGGCTTCTAGGTAAGACATGAATTACATCTTCTGAGAGGGACTGCATGGGTGATTGAATGGGATGTCCTTGGAGGTCCCGTCCAGCCCTGACATTCTTGATTCCTCAGTCACAGCAACTTCATGTGACGTATGACACTTCCTAACTTGACTGTTGTTTCAGATGCCAGACTGAAGCGAGAAAGGGAGCAGGATATTCTCACATGCAAATTCGGTGAAAGGGCAAACAGAAATCCGGTTCATTTCTTTGGTCTGATGAGCGTTGCTGGTGGTGAAAGAGGTTTTTAGAAATAGGAAAATGGAAGCCATTTATACTTACTGAACAATGCTTACCACATGCCAGGTCCTCTAGCAGGGCTTTTATTTGCATTAGTGGTTCTATTGTTATCAGCATTTTATAGACAAGAAAATCGAGAATTGTAGGTGTTGTGAGGCTGACACTGAGCAAATTGTCTCAAGTACCAAACCATCCTGCTTCTCTGCAGCAGGCACTAGAGTACCCCAGCCTTGGCCCACATGCTTCTCCTCTGTCCCCATCTCAGTGTCCCCACCATTCACCTCACTTCTGCTTCCAGGATTCACTGCCCAAATCAACTTCCTGTACTCAAGTCCTTGATTCATTTGCTGCTTCTGAAGGAAGCCAAACTAAGACACTCCTTGAGAATATGCATCTGCCATATTTGTTATAGCCAAACCTAAGTTTATGGTGGGATATTTCTGTGGCATCAGATCTCTATATCTTGAAGGTTAATGGGAATGTACTGAGATTTGTTTTATGGGACTCACTCAATAAAATAAAAGAGAATCTCCACCACACATCAGTATGACCCTTTTGAAGTCTTCAGAAAGCCTAGTGGCTTATGAATATTTCAAGTTCGTTTTTCCTGGGCTCCTTCCCAGCTCACTCCCGGAAGTGCTCTGCTATTAATTTCCTTTGAGGTCTTAGATGAGTCAGAGATTATAAATGAAATGATTGTGTTCTCATTCCTTTTGAAAACTTTTCAAACCAAATCTCTTTCCATCTCTTCCAACACCTAATATTTAGTTGGAAAGGGTTATAGCAATGGCATTCAAGGGCTTTAATTGGATGCCGTGAGCAAAATCACCATGCAAAGTTTTCTTTCAGCTTCTTTTCAGTCTCTAAAATTAATGGAGATGGAGGCGCCCATTAATTAAGACCATTCTGAGATGCTTCAGTGCTTTACCTGTGAGAACAGTGCAGTCTGGGAGTGATGGAGTTGCTCACAGTCCTTAGATCAAGATTATCCCGAATTCCACTGCTTCCTTCTCATTTGTGCTTTCTTCATCCCCTGCTCCTCAAACATATGAATAGCTTTGCTCAGTGCCTTGAGCAGAGAACTGGAATATTTATATCTACTTTCCCTAGCAAGATCCCTGCACTTCATATAGGTGCATCTTTAAAGACTGAATTTAGTGGTGCATCTTCCAGCAATGTCATATATTTAACAACCAACCAAGTTGGAGGCTTTTATTGGAGAAATTGTACCACCTTCCGTTCTTGACACATGACCATCTCAATCAAACTGAGCTAAAATAAGAATTGGTTTCTGGAAGCTAATGTTTCCCCTTTCCTTCCTTTCTATCCTGTTTTTCTTTTCTTCTTTCCTCTCTCTCTCCCTCCCTCCCTTCCTTCTTGCCTTCGTTCACCTAGAGAACATGTGACAGAGGCATTTGGGGGGATTATCTGAGCTCTGAAGTTCTCTGTAAGGTTCCCTGGGACCCAGGCCTGTAATTCTGTCCTATTTTGAAAATTGATGACAACTATAATAAGGTATCTGCTAGGAAAATTCGAAACCACCTAATCCTAGGCAGCAAAATATTGTGAATATTTTGTTAAATGGTAATATTCTTGAAACACCTGCAATTCAGATAATTCTCAATTTGCTCTAAGAACCATTCTACTTTAATTTTTAACTCCTTGGATGTCTCTTCTAGGAAATAAAACATTTTCTGGTAGAGAGGTATTACTCCTTTGTTTCTTTCCTTTTCTATTTTAATTTTTACTTCATCTGTCTGCCTTTTTTTGCCAAAGTCAAAATTTAAGAAAAAAGGTGACTGGGTGCCCCTCAGAATTTGTTGGTCATGTGGACACAGATGGTCAAAGGATGCCAAGTGATGTTTCATGGTCCTCTGGAAAAGCACTGAGATTTTAGGGAGAAGACTTTGATTCCTATCCCAGCTCTGCCATTAAGTAATTGCCTTGGGCAAGCACCAAGGTCCTCATTTATTGTGTCCCTCCCAAGTTCTAGACATGTGTTCTCTGCTGGAGATGTGAGATGAGTAACAAGTAAGTGGTGTCTTTGAGGAGGTATCATAGTAGAGTTGGCCAGAATAGAGCCAAGTTCTATAGTATGAAACCCTGTTAATAGAGTTCACTGAGCCCTGGAAAAGAGCCATTTGTTTCCATCCAGAGACAAAAGGGCAGGGGAAAAAAAACAAAGAGAAGTGATATTGGAGTTGGATTTTGAAGGATGCCTAGGATTTTACTGGATGAACACGCTGGAGGAAAAACATCCTAGTAGGAACAGCATGAGTCAAATTATGGTGGAATTCAGAGAGGGCTTGTGAGTGCAGCATCAAAGTGGAAGCTGTGTTGGCATAATGATGATCTGCGATGGTGGCAGCCAGGTCTGTCTGCCCTGTCCCCTGTCCCTGAGGACACCTGAGGTCATGGGCACCAGAATTCCAGCTGGAGAATTTCTCCTCTCCTCCTTTCAGACCTAGGCACAAATCAATTCTCCATGAACCCTTTGTAGCATAGTTTCTTCTCCTTACCTAGCCCTTGTGAGTACAATAGATCAACTTTGGAATGGTAGCTTTGCCTCTTCACAGGGTGCTCCTCCTGAGCTGGCCCCAGCTCCAATCTCTGGGCCCCTCTGCCTCTGATTCCAGCATTCTCTCACCAAGCCAGTACAATACACAGGGGTTTGTGATGGAGGCCACATGTTACAATAGCTCTTGTAGTCACCCGATGGTGGTTGTAAAGATCAAAGATGAATGTGCATTCACGGTGGGGGTAAACAGACTTGGGTTCTGACTGGATGACCCAAGAGACATTATTTAATCTCTCTGGGTCTCAGTTTCCTCATCTGTGTAACGGGGCTCATAGTATCTATTTGATAGAGTTGCTGTGAGGATTTTCATTCAATAAATAGGGGCTGCATGCATGCTATGTACATATATGTATATGAGGACTAGGGATAGAGCTGACAATAAAGTCCCTGCCTCCTGGGGTTCAGAGAGGAAACAAGCAATTAGCTACATAATACCAGATAGAGATGGGGGCTGGAAGAAAAATAAAACCAGAAAGAAATAGAGGGAAGGCTAACAAAATTGCACAGGGTGGTCAGAGCAGAATTTGCACCTGAACGAAGAAAGAAACCTGGAAGAAGCTATTTAGGCAGAGGGCACAGCCCATGTGGAGGCTCTGAGGCTGGAGGGACCTTGGCAGGGGCTGCAGCAGAGCACATGGAGCAGGAGAGTGTTAGAAGTAAGGCGAGGACGTAGCCAGGGCCAGGATGCCTTTTCCTTGCTGAGGAGCTGGGATCAATGCCTGTGCAGGGTATGCTTTGAGAAGTGAAATGGACTGCTGTATGTTTTCAAAAGCCTGATCCGGCTGCTACATGGAGAATTGACTCTATGCAGGAAGAAAACGTGACTTCGGGGAGAGCAGTTAGGTGAATGAGGGCGTGCGCCGAGAGTGGAGCTGGTAGGAAGTTGTTGGACAGGGATACATTGTGGAGATCCAGCTGACAGGTTTTGGTGATGCATTGCAAGTGAAGAGCTAAGAAACCGGTCAGGGTGACTCAGAGGCTCTAGTCCGAGCAGCCAGGTGAGTGATGGTGCTCTTGTGGAGACTGCTGCTCCCACCGCCTGCAAGGTGTTCTCCAGATACCAGCCTGGTCCACTCCCCCTCCTCCTGCCTGTCTTTTGCAGCAAAGCCTTCTCTGACCAGCTTCCGGAAAATTGTCCTGTCTCTCCATATGCCATCCTGGCTTTGCTTTCCTCTCTAGCATTGATCCCCATCATATTTTGTATCGTACATATTACATATCTTAGCCATTTTGTCTTCTAAGCTTCTTGAGAACGTGTTTTGTTCACTGTTTTTTGGTTTATAGCACCTAATCACTTTCTGGCACATGACAGGTGTTCAATAAATATTTGTTGAATATGGGATGGAAGGATGGAGGGAGGGAGGGACGGAGAGAAAGAGAAGGAAAGAAGGAGGAAAGCCTGGGAAAGAAAGCCAGGCATTCTGCCAATATGCCTATTAAATCACCAAGTATCTAGTAGGTGATTAACTATAAGAGTAAAGAAGGTGAAATAAGATAAGACATATGCACTGGCTAGCATCTTTCCTATCACCTAGTAACAATTATTATTGCAAATATTATTATTCTCTTCTAAACCCTCTGCATCTACCTCTTACTACACTTCATTTGAAGTTGTGAGACCTACAGTTCTTAGCTCTGTAGCTTTATGGACACATGCCTGGTAAAAAATGGAAGGGAAGTGACAGAGCCCAGCTTTTTCTTTCCATAGCCGCACACTCGCCACTATCACACAACTGGAGGCTTTGACAGGGCTCCCGTCCCTTTTCCTGATTCCCATCTTTGTGCCTAGTATTAATTCCCGTCTGCATTCAAGGACCGCAGTCAAGCAGGGGCAGTAATCAGAATGATGTGTACAGCAAAATCAAAGCTTTTTACAGCCCAATCACAACTGCACAGTAAATTATAGGACTATTGCTATGGTTTAATCAAAGATTCTGAGCTTGCCCACATGCCTGATGAAGAGAGAATCAAAGATTTGGTTTTAAAAATGGCCAGGAGACTATATTATGTGTTTTAGCTCATAAAGCTTAGCTTGTTCTCACTTATCTCTTAAACCATAAGGTTTTTCTGTCTCACACGCTAGTCTTCTCTTTTAACACGCAAGGGCCACAGAAGCAGAATGTCTCTTCATGGTTGCCTCTGCAGAGCACCCCGCAGAATGAGCTGCCCCCCCCACAAGTTCTTTAGGGAGATGCATGGGCATGAGCAGAAACTGGCGCTAGGCTTGGACTGGCCAGTGCTAACTAGATTCATATTTTTTACTTCAGTTATGAGCACAAGGTTTGGAGGGGATCATTTTGTTTCTCACCGTGAAGGGAAATGATTGTTTGGGAGCTTTAATTTTTGCTTGTCTTCACAAAATAACAGTTATTTGCTGTTGTGTTTGCTTTTTACCTGCCCCTACCCTTCAGTAGTAGCTCGTCAATAAGTAGGTTGATCTTTTGAGAAATGCAATTTCTGCTTTTAATAAACAGGTTGCATGAGGAAAATTAGATAAGTGTTAATGTTAAAGGAAAGACAACATTTATAGAAAGGAAAAGAGTCTTTAACCTTCCTTATCTAAGGCATATTTTACCCAAAATTATTCTCCTTAGGCTTCTGTAGAGGTCAGTTATTTTAACCTACTAGTCTGTTACACAATAACATGTTTTTATTTGCATACAACCTCCACCTACAGAAGATAGCTTTGGATTGAGGTAACACTTCTTTGCAAATGTACCAAGAAACCCAGCTGGGAGAGAATTCAAGTGCAGGGTTCCCGTTTAGGGCTTGGCATGTGCAGGCCGAGTAACGTGTGCTTTCCTGGCGCCATTTTGGTCTCGGGTCCCACCACCACTTATCAGCTGTTGTTAGCTTCACTTGCTTCCACACCTACTCTTCTCCATGAATAATGGCCCCCCCAAGAGACCGTGAGTAATTTTTAGTTCTTTTCTTGTCTTCACCCCACATGTTGTCATTTCTGTGTCCTTTATCATCTCGCTTACGGTTTCCTAATTTATCCACTGTCAATGTTGAAGACTTCAGCCTATTTCCTCTCAACCACAGTGATGATTTCCTAAGTAGACTTACCTCACAGATTGCCTACTACCAACCTACCTTCTGTAATTCTGCTAGAGTCACATTTTAAAAATCGAAGTTAAATTCTGTTATTCCCTGATTTAATTTTTTTTTCAGTTACCTATCACTAAGACTAAACTTCTGGTTTGTCATTTAATACCCTTCATGATCTCCCATGTTTTTTAACAAAGCGATGTCTTGCTTACATCCCCAAACACATGTGCACGCGCCTCCCCCCCCCCCCCCCCCCCCCCCGCTTCTTTGCAGACCCACACAGCCTGAGGCCCCTGTACGACCTGTGCCTGGGTCTTGGGCCTTGCTCTTTGTGAAATCTCCCTCTCCACACCTACTGAACCACTTTATAAAGTTGCTTTAGTATGTGCCTGTGGAAATAAGTGAGGACCACCAAAATGAGAACGTCAGAGGCTATTTATTCAGAGCTCGCTATAGAAAGGAAGTCAGCCATGCTTGTTTGCATTTGTAGGCAGGCAGTTGAGAAAGCTGCTGAGCGGAGAATAGGCAAGACTTCAGCTATGACTTGATTGGAGATTGCTGGCATGGTGAGGCCAGGAGGGATGAGCTGGAAGTGGACAACTTATACATTGATTTAAGGAGCTTATTTGGCTTGCTCTGATTGGTCCTAAGTTGGTGGACAGCTGCGGGGGAAGCTGGCCATCACTGGTCAAGCCCTGCCTGTTTGGGCTGATTGCTGGTTTGGCTTCCCTGAACTGGTTCCTGCTGGGGCTGTGGGTCAGAGTTCTGTTGTCTGGGCATTGTCCATTTGGATTTTCTCTCTACCCAATCATCATTTGGTGAATGAATCAATGAACGTTTCATGATAGTAAGTGTCCTTGCTGCTAAGTGTCCTAGTAAGTCCTCTTCCACCTCAAATGATAAAATCCTAATGCTCCAGCTTCTTGATCTCTCAACAAAACGTTTCCCTTCCTCAGTGCACAGAAAGGGAGCCTCCACCCAGGTCAACATGTGCAGATGTCCTTGCCCCCAGGACTGTTTCCCTTGACCACTCTGCTGCTCCTCCATCTTCCAAGGAAACCTGAAGCTGTGGGCACAGTCCTGTCCTCCTCCGCCGCCCCTTCTCAGCACGACTGTCTGCACGTTCCTTGCCTGGGACGAAAGGCAGTGGAGGTTGGACCTCCAGATTCTAATGTGAAGTCTCCCTTCTTCCTTTACAAGCGAGAAGCTGAGGCCAAATTGGCTTTCATGACCTTCAGAGCTAACTCTTCCCACTTATGAAACCATAATAGTGACACACCACCCACTCCTGAAAGTTCATGTGATGAGTGAAATCCTGTTTGTACAGAGCTTGACAGTCTACACAGTATTCTAATAACATGGTGTCTACTCTATGAAATGTTCAGATTCTGTTTCAATGGAAACAAAAGCCAATGTAGAATAAAATGTGAACTGCTTGTCACACTTCTACACGAAGGCATGGGGCTCGTTTGATGCCAGGAAGCAATTCAGAAGCTGGTTCTAGGGAAGTTTCTGGGGAATATGATTGGTTTGGAGGGAAGAGGTGATGGTGGTATTTATTCATATTCATCCTTGTGGAAAAACAATGGGCTACAATATGAATCGAAAACACTTATGCAGCTATATTCACGGAAATCTGGCTACTCATCTCCTAGGGGAAGTTTTAGCTAAGCAAGTTAATTTTGTCTTTAGCCATTTGCATAGTAATTGTATTGGGTCTGAATGCGCATCTGCATGGAAATCATTCTTTCTCCTTCCTCCTTATTCTTTGGACAGTGATTATTATCGTTGCTGGTGAGTCATTATATAATAAGTTATAGATACGGAATGCTTAATTCCTTTTGTGTTTGGGTCCTTCATAACTAAAGGCTTGACACCCTGGTCTGAAGTTGTTCCTGCTACCCTTATCGTTGGCACCAGATAATAGTCACGTGGGCTGTAGGTATGGGCTTAGTTTAGAGGTTCCAATGGATACCCTGACTCAGTGTAATCAGATATCCCTAGAGAAAGATGATCAAATATACTTGACACAGAAGAGGCGTGTGATGTTTAAACTATCATTTTTATTGTGATAGTTGTGGTGCTTGTGAAAATTGTGACCATCTAATTATCCAGTGGGGTTATTCCAGGAAACCTCAGGTGACTTCAGATCTTTAAAACCTTCCATGCTGGGATCAGCCGTGGAGGGCATGCCATTCCTCACTTGCCTCCAGTATCCCAGTAGTGAATGAGAGTGTGCTCACCAATGGCTTTCCAGATTCAGTGCAAGTGAGTGGAATAGCCAGGATTCATGACCAACACTTTTTCCTTACTCCAAACAAAACTCCGTACCCATAATAACAACTTCTCATTGCCTCTCTCCCAAACCTCTGGTAACCTCTTTCCATCTCTAAGAATTTGCTTATTCTAGATATTTCATATAAGGGGAAATCATACAATATTTATCCCTCTGTGCCTGGATTATTTCACTTAGCTTATTTTCAAGGGTTGTCTATGTTGTAGCATGTGTCAGAATTTCATTCCTTTGTACAGTTGAATAATATTCCATTTTATGGATATACCACCTTCTGTTTGTCCATTCATCTATTGATTATGCTTGAGCTGTTTCTCCATTTTGGCTGTTGTGAGTAATGCTGCTTTGAGCATTGATGTACAGTTGTCTATCTGAGTCCCTGTTTTCAATTCCTTTGGACATTTGCTTAGTGGTATTCTCAGGTCATATGGTAATTCTAGTTTAATTTTTTGAGGAACCATCAAATTAGTTTTTACAACAGCTGCACCATTTTACATGCTCCCTGGCAATGCATGATTGTTCCAATTTATCCATATCCTTCCCAACATTTGTTATTTTTGTTTTTTTTAATGAGAGCCATCCTAGTAGGCATGACGTGGTATCTCACTGAGAATTTGATTTGCATTTCCTTAATGCTAATGATGTTGCACATCTTCTCCTGTGCATATTGCCTATTTGTATATCTTCTTTGTAGAAATGTTTGTTTGGATACTTTCCACATTTTTTAAATTGACTTGTCTTTTTGTTGTTGAGTTGTGGGAGTTACTTATATCTACTGGATATTAGACCCCTCCGGCTTGTTGTATTTTGTTGTGAGAGGTTTGGTAAATCCTTGTGGCTTTTCCCCCAAAGCCCTTTAATGTGCTGAGGGGTCTCCTGGGATGTAGCTCTTCTGACTCAGTGGGTCCAGGCCAGGGCCTGAGAATCTGCATTTCTCACCAGCTCCTTGGCGGTGCTGACCAAACCCAGGGCCCACTTGGTGCAGCAGGGCTCCGGTCGTGCTGCCTGGGAGAACTCCCTGCCGTGGTGGACGTGTTCTACCTCAGCAGTGTCCGAAGAAGGAGCTGCTCTCCACATGTGGCTGAAAAGCCCTTAACGTGTAGCTAGTGCAAATGAGGAGCTAAAGTTTAATTTTAGTTACTTTAAATTTAAATTAAATAGATAGGGAAGCAGATTTGGCTCAACGGATGGAGCATCCGCCTACCACAGGGTTCAAACCCAGGGCCTCTTTGACCCGTGTGGAGCTGTCCCACGCGCAGTGCTGATGCGCGCAAGGAGTGCCGTGCCACGCGGGGGTGTCCCTCATGTAGGAGAGCCCCACACGCAAGGAGAGCTCCCAGGAAGGAGAGCCACCCAGCGTGAAAAAAGCACAACCTGCCCAGGAGTGGCGCTGCACACACGGAGAGCTGACGCAGCAAGATGATGCAACAAAAAGAGAACCAGATTCACGTTGCCGCTGATAAGGATAGAAACAGTCACAGAAGAACACACAGCGAATGGACACAGAGAGCAGACAATGGGGGGGTGGGGCCGGGGAAGTATGAGCAGGGACGGGGAGAGAAATAAAAATTAAAAATAAAAACTAACCTTTAAATTAAATAGATACATATCATATTTGACAATGCTGGAGGACCTAATATATAGTGTTTAAAAAAATTTTTTTAATTACATATACTTTCTACCCACCAAGCAAAAACTCCTCTCTCTCCTGTCCACCATTCCCTGGCAATCTCTTAATTTACTTTCTGTCTCTAACGTAGGCTTAACCCCTGAGAAGGGGGATCTTGAGGTCAAGGGCATCCTCTTGTTTATCTCTGCATTTCCAGAATTTGTGTAGACCGAGAACATGATGTGTGCCAAGTAACTGTCATTCCTTTTAAGAGACTTAGTCCACAGTTTAGGGGTAGATTCGTGGAACTGTAATGTAACAAAGTTTTGACTTTGAAGCTGTGAAACATGGTGGTCCGTAGGGCTGCCATCACCAATTACAGGACAATTTCGGACAAGTCACTCCATCCCTCTAAGCATCAACTTCCTCATCTCAAAACAGTTATCCTGACGAGGGCGATACCTGCCTTGCAGGGGTGCTATAGCTATATGGTTCACGGGAAATTGTTGCCAAATCATTTTTTTGAGTGGCATTTACTCTGCAAATACAGTTTCTTGTATTATATCAGCGTGTGTGGCTTCTTCCCTCCCTTAAATACTTAGTTAGGTTTTGGTGAAATAATGTAGAAAGATGGCTTGCGTCGGCACAGGGGCAGTCTAATTTGGAGGTCAGATAGTAGCACAAAGCTCTGTGCAGTTCTGCATCTTCCCATGTGTGGAGAAAGCACGGCTGATGGTGGACCTCATCATCAAGGGCTTTAGCAAGTTTCTTTTATTTCATTTTATTTGTTTCGTGCGGAAATAAACATAATCTTTTTTGGTTTCTGGGATTTGGTCTTGTTTGTATAAATCTCTCATAAAATGCCTTGCTAAGTCTGATTGAAATTTTATAAATCCATCTCATCTTAAAAATTCCCCATTCCAACTTGCCAAATACATAATTTCCTCCTTCTTTATAGTGATGAAACAAATAGAAAACATATTTTCTTTTTGTTTTTCTTGAGCAGATATGCTTGGGGACATCCATTTTTGTTTTTTCATACCCTTTGGCCCCTCTGTGTACATATAAATGTATACTTTTTTTTTTTTTTTAAAAGATTTATTTATTTATTTAATTTCCTCCCCTCCTCTGGTTGTCTGTTCTTGGTGTCTGTTTGCAGCGTCTTGTTTCTTTGTCCGCTTCCGTTGTTGTCAGCGGCACGGGAAGTGTGGGCGGCACCATTCCTGGGCAGGCTGCTCTTTCTTTTCACGCTGGGCGGCTCTCCTCACGGGCGCACTCCTTGCGCGTGGGGCTCCCCCACGCGGGGGACACCCTTGCGTGGCACGGCACTCCTTGCGCGCATCAGCGCTGCGCATGGCCAGCTCCACACGGGTCAAGGAGGCCCGGGGTTTGAACCGCGGACCTCCCATATGGTAGACGGACGCCCTAACCACTGGGCCAAAGTCCGTTTCCCTAAATGTATACTTTTTAACCAAACACATTTCCTGCTCCATAGTAATAAAATCAGAATAGTTAACAATTAACAAGTGTGCAAAGCGCCATTCCAATCACTTTATAAGTACGGAAACTCAGTGAGTTGGGATTTTGGCAGAATAAACCTTGGGCTCTTTTAGAGTCTGCTCATCTGCCGAGTTCTGAAATTTCTGATAGTCCTTTTATTACTGATGATGGCAAAGAGCAGCCATTCAGCGACCTTTGCACCGTCGTGATTTATGTATGGCTTGAACTGGGAGCGTCACTGTTTAAGAAGATTGATTAAGACAATTCAAGGCATTTCTGAAAGAGAACAGATTGATTTTATATTTCTTGAAGTGTTTATGATTTGTAATTCAGCTGTCTGCTTTTATATATTCTTAAACAAGTTCCATAGGCCTTATTAAATAATTTAAATATTTTGGTTAAAACTTGACAGTGCAGTGAACTCAGTATTTGCATTCATCAGTGTTTTCCTGGTAGACCTTTTACCATCACTGTCGATTACATTTTATAGTAAATCAGCTACTCTGTGTATGTGTAAAAGCCACTGTGCTGGGTTAACAGCTCCATGAGGCTGCCTCTGTGCTGTGTTTAATTCTGTGTTCTAAGGCAGGAATACCGATGGAAAGAGGCAGGGCCTCTCTCCATTGTGCTGTACTGTCATTTGCAGGAAAGTCTTAGATGCAAAACGTGTGATTTTCCTAATCACTTCCCAGGCATGCTGGGTCATGTGACCTATGGCTGGCCAAGAAAATTTAAGCAGAAAAAGACTAGGGAGGCCTCCTTTAGTGAATAAAAAGGTAGAGATTTGTGAGAACACCTTAAATAAGTGGTGTCAGGAAGTGCAGCCACCATTTTGTCACCATGAGGCAAAATTCACAAGCTGAAAATGTCAGTGCAGAAGGACTGAAGGGGTCGAGGACTCTACCAGCAGCACCAGCCTGTAGATATCTTGTGATGTAAGAAAAAGTCAAACCTTAAACCTACTCTCAGTTGGATTTTCTGTTATTTGCAACTAAAATTTCATAACTAAAAGAGTTACACAGAGGAGACCAGAGAATTGGAGGCTAATGGGGAAATATGGCCTACACATGTCCATATTCAAGAAAAGTAGGAGCATACCCTGGAGGGCCTTTAAAAACGTGATCTGGGAAGTGGATGTGGCTCAATTGATAGAGTGTCCGCCTACCACGTAGGAGGTCCAGGGTTCGAAGCCAGGGCCTCCTGACCTGTGTGGTAAGCTGGCCCACGCCAGGGCTGCTGTGCGCAGGGAGTGCTGTGCCACGCAGGGGTGTCCCCCACGTAGGGGAGCCCCATGCAGAAGGAGTGCGTCCTGAAAGGAGAGCCACCCTGCGCATAAAAAGCACAGCCCACCCAGCAGTGGCGCTGCACACATGGAGAGCTGACACAGCAAGATAATGCAACAAAAAGAGATACAGATTCCCGGTGCTGCCAGGAATGCAAGCGGACACAGAAGAACAGGCAGAGAACAGACACAAGAGAGCAGACAAGGGGGGCAGGGGGGGAAGGGGGGAGAAATAAATAAAATAAATCTTAAAAAAAAAAAAAAAAAAAAAAGCATGGTCTGCCTAAAGCTGGAGAGTTGTTCCCATCAGATCCAAAGTGACCCGAATGGAATCTTTATAAAATCAGAGACTTGTCACTGTTTTAGAAGTTATTTAGACCAACAATCATCTAACACCAGAATCCTCATATGAAGTCTGAATGTCTCCTCATGCCAAGACTTCATCCCCTTCTGAGTTGCCACATTTTGTCCATGGGATATGTCTGAGGACGAGGGCAAAGAAAATCTTTTTCCTTTAGTAAGCCTGAATCTCTCTGCTCTCCTAAAATTCCCATGGGTTGGTCCTGGGTTTTCTGCTGGGCCCATCTAGCCAGTCGTCCATATAAGGCACGAAACAGTTGAAGACTCTCATCCTGCTCCCCTTTAGCTTCTCCATCCTCGATGGGAATCCTTGGTTTGTTTGTTTATTTTTATGTGGTCCGATTTGTAGGCATTTTATAATCATGACCGATTTTTCCAGGTTGTGCTGATTTGTCCTCTTAAAGTACAGTTTTTAAAATGAATGTATTTCTCCAGGAGCAGTGTGGTCATTTTTCCAGTTGCAGTCTGACCTAGCACAGAAGAGAATGTGTGTGAGTGTGTGTGTGCTTTTAATTGTATATTGAAGTTGTGCTAAAATATTCATAATGTATGTAAAAGACACAGAGTGTAACAATAGAGTGAATACTTTGAGAACCAGTGATAGCTTCTCCTACCTTCTTTTACCCTCTGGGGACCCCGCCCTCATCCCTTCCTTTCCTTCCCCACCAAGGTGCTACTTTCTGAATTTCAAGTTGGTCTTTCCCAGCCTTCTCTTTGTAGTCTTACCTCATATCAAACAGTTCTGTTTATTTTCACATGTTTTGGACTTCTTGAAGAATGAATCATAATGAATAGAAAAATAATCATATATATATATATTCTTCTGAAGCTTCATTTTTCAGCCCATTATAGTACTTGAGGTTTATATATGTTGATGCAATTAGCTATAGTCATTCATTTTTCACTGATAGCCATTTGTCTCAGCATTGCAAGGTTTAATTTTTTCTCCTTCCTTGCTTTCTTTTGGAATGATTGTGGTAATGGGGTTTTCTCACTTTCCCTTTTCCCTTTGAACTAGTTTGACATTATATTCTCTACTGTTTTTTCTTAAATGCTACGTTGTTGAGCATTTTAATTTCAGCTATTATGGCCCATTATTCCATCTCCTTTAACCAGCTAAATTTGACCTTTCTGAACTATAATCAATGCTTATTTAAATTCGTTCACATATTTGCAGTCTCTTGGTTTACCTCTCCTTCTTGAATCTCCAATGTAGCATTTGAGATTATTTTTCTACTTTAACCAGTAGAAAAATACTCTCAAACTTCTAACCACTCTTTCAAGGTTGCCAGCTATTCAACTTACCATGCTGATTCTGAATCATTTTTTCGTAACTTTCTCCTGGCTCAATAATTCTCCCTTCAGCTATGTCTAATCTGCTGATGGAACTATTCATTGACTTTTAATTTTAATTATATTTTTAATGTCTATAAATTCTGTTTGGCTTATTTTCAAATTGGCTTGCTCATTTTTTATAATCTCTTATTCCTCAATCATACTTTCAATTTCTTTATTTCCTTAAATGCATTAGACATTCTTGGAGAGTTCTCATATCTCATCAGTTTGTGGGTTGAAGTTTGTCCTCATTCATTTGGGCTAGTTCTTGTTCACCTTGTCTTGTTTCCTTACATATTTTCTGTTTTCAAGGAACTTTCTCTGCGAGAATTCTGTGAGGCCTAGGTCCTCTCCAAGGAAGATTTGTTTCCTTCACTAGGAGGTCAGGGTGGAGGGAGGCAATCTAACAGTGATCAGTAAATTTATAGCTCTTGAGTTTGTCCCCTATCCCATATCGGTAGAATGAATTTAAGCCATAAACTCAAATGCAGACCAGTGTATGGTTATGAAACCTCAGCAGAGAAATTTTAAAAAAAATTTTCTTTCACTTAGTGCTAAAGTTAAGGCAGCCAAGTTGCCTTGTTGTCTTCTGAAAGAATCTCTTTCCAGTTCAGCTTACACTGCTGTTCTGGGTATACAGGGGCTGTCCAGGTAGATTGCGCCCTTTGGGAGGGTCCTAGACTTTGTTTCTTCATTGGCCCAACCTCCACATCTAAAACCATACACATAGTTCCTCAGGGTCACCAAGGTTCAGCAGATATCCTCAGGGTGAAACCTGGCTTCAGAGTTAACTTCTCCTAAGATTCTTTAGTTTCTTTTCATCTTCTTTCAGCAGAAGAGTGTTCAGGAAATCTAGTCTGCCATACAGTTGGAACGAAAAGTCACTGGCAGTAGCTTTTCTGCCAGCCACAACAAAATGTCAGTAATGGAGCTTATAACCAGTTAAAATCCAAAACCCACGTGATGTTTCTCCAAATTTTATGTGTGCAGTTGTGATTCTGCATCTAAATTAGAGGCTTTTATTTCTGCTATTAAGTTTCTTATTTGTTGATTTAACTTACATTGGTAAAACTTTTTGGATCCTAATTCTGTCACTGAATAGTCACAACTTTCCCCAGTTTCATGTCATGTGTACATCTGATCATTATGATTTGAATGTTTTTACCCATATCTTCATAAAACTGTTGCATAGGATCAGAATAAAATTAGAGCCTCAATGTGTACCCCTCAATGGAGACCCATAATTAGAATGTTTTTATCCTTGTCATTGTAAAAATATGGAATAGGGTCAGAATGAAAACAGAGCCTCATTTTTTGCCCCAAGATAGAGACCTTTGCAGATTGTGGCATTGAGCAGGTCCATCAGATACTGTTATACTAGCTGGTACTAATATTCCTGATTTTAACATCATCTAGCTTATTTTTTATTGTATTTTTAAGAACACTCCAGATGATTCCACCCTCTTGGTTTTGGGTTTCTATCAAAACATATCATGTCCTTGAATTTGCACATGAGAAAAGAGACTTTCAGTGATTGACTTGTCTAAGACATCTTGCCATCCTATCAACCACATTGCTTAATGGGAACCAGTTAATACCACTCTCCAGCTAGATTATTTTCTAACCTTAGTTTTTGCATCTGTAAAGTGGGGACAATAATTGTATGTTTTTATTGTTTACTTGAGGCTTAAATAGAATTATGTATATAAGTCACATAACTTCATGCTTGCCACAAAATATTCCCACCAAAGAAATGTTTTTAGTGTTAATTGCTACCCAGTTTAAAGCATTTCTGTTTGTTTGTTTTTTTTGTTTTTTTAAAATCCCCTACTCTTTAGATCTGTGTCTCGACTCCTTCGATAAATTTTTATTGGTTACCTCCTTGCGATTTACTTAGTAATTATAATAGCAATTGTCATTTCTGCAGCTCTTCATATTGGCAGACTGCTTTCACATACATTATCTAACTTACTCACAACAATGCTATAAAAGTGATGTCAATTTTATTCTCATCTTACAGAGGCAGAGCCGGAAGGCAGATACCCAAAGTAACTTGACTCCGTGACATAGTCAGGGCACATCACAGTCACAACTCAAAGCCATTTCTCTTCCCTCCCTTGAACTTGAGCACAGCACGGAAGAAGCCCGTGGAGAGCTGGCCAAAAGCCTCAACCTCAGGGTGATGATTCAGTGGGTTGGGGGGGACAGGGGGACTTGAGAACCAGTGGATGCTGCTGTTCTCTGGACTGCTCTTGGGGTAGCAAAGCTCTGCCGGTGAATAAAGCGTCAGTGTTGGATATGATTTTTGCCTTCAGAGAACTTATTTTTATTCTAGAAAACAGGACTGAAGTATGAAATAATAGAAAACTCCTTAATGCATTGTATGTTCCAAAGACACAGTCCTGACTGGAGGAAAGATTTCATGGAGAAGGGGAATACAGGAGACAGTGAGGCTTAGATATGTTCCTTTTTATGGTGCCCACCGACTTTATGTCAAAACGGAGGACCCTAAAACAAGTTAGGGAATTCTAGTCTTACTATTCTCCCCAGTTGTTAATTTCATAATGTTGAGTAACATTTTTAAATGTTGTCATGATGATCTTTTTAGGTCTTCAATTGTTGGTGCTGTCACTCATGTTTGTCAGTATAACTCTACTTAGCTTCAGCTCTTTACATTCATAGATGCACCCACGACCTTTGTTCATTAAAATAACCGATATTAAAGAGAGCCTAATGAAAAAAACCTCATAAAAATCTAAAATCTTACCTTTTTCTCCAGCTTTCCATTTTTGCAGAACTAGTCCTTTAACCAGGAGCAAGAGTCAAAGTTTTTAAACAGCTACGTTAAGATAAGTTTACCTACCATACGATTAACCCATTTATTGTAATTTTAGAACACTTTGTCATCCCCCCAGGAAAAAAAAAACAAAACACACACCCAGTTTCTTTTTATTTCCTCCAATCCTTCAGCCAAGGCAACCACTAATCTGATTTTTGTGTCTATGGATTTTTCTATTCTGTACCTTTTATATCAACGGAGTCAAACAACCTGTGGTCTTTTTATCTGTTTTCTTTCACTTAGCAGAGTGTTTTCAAGAGTCATCCATTTTATAACATGTATCATTACCCCCTTCTTTGTGTTGCCAAATAGTTTTCCATCATATGGATATACTACATTTTGCTTATTCATTCATCAGTTTATGGACATTGGGGTTGTTTCCACTTTTTAGCTATTATAAATAAAAATACACATGTGTACTAGTTTTTGTGTTTTTATTTCCCTTGGATATTTACCTCAGAGTGTAATTGCTGGGTCATATGGTAACTCTGTCCACCCTTTAAGGAACTGCTGAGTATTCCTATGAGCTGCATCATTTTACATTCCCATCAGCAATGTAAAATATTTCCAATTTCTCCACCTCCTCACCAACATGTGTTATCTTTTAGTTTATAGACTTTCTAGTGTGCATGAAATAGTATCTTCTCTGGTTTAGGTTTGCATTTCCCCAATGCCTAATGATGTTGAACATCTTTTCATGTACTTTTTTGGCCATTTGTGTATCTTCTTTGGATATTTATTTTGACCTTTGTCCATTTTTAATTGATTTATTTGCCCTTTTATTTTTGAGTTGTAAACTTAAGTCATATTATTTTTGTAGGTTTTGTTTGTTTTGATCTTGTTTTACTCTATTAACACTTTGTTATCTGTTGAAAGTGAGTATGGAAATAAGAACAATGAAGAAAAGAAAAGGGGAAAGGGATAGAGAAGCAAGGGAGAGGAAGACAATAGCAAATAACACGGGACACATGCATATATGATAACTAAGTTTCACCAATTAAGAACAGGTTAGTTAGAAAGTTCTCATTTGCAACCTACATATTGGTTCTATACAGTAATTAATTTAGATCTTCTTTGTCACATTTACTATCACTATTTCCATGGAATGCTGGCAGGTGTTCTACAAAAAAAGGGGTCTGAGAGTTAATTAGTAGAGGGACTTTAGGTTAAATAAGTGGAGTGCAGACTCTTGACTGAGGGGCTTCTTTGGGTCCTTAATATGGTAATAAACATTCTGAGTGTTCAGAAGAGAGGCCAGGCAAGAACTTGAAAGCTTTTATCTTTTCCCCAGAATCTTCTTTAAGTATTTGTGTTCTGCAGAGCACATTCATGGGAACATTGCTTTAAAGTTATAAAATTCCCTACGAGAAAGCTTTGCAGTGAAGAGTTCTGGTTGTGATGACAGAATGAATAGGAAAGCCAGATGGAGAAGCAGCAAAGGATAAATTGCTCATTCAAAAGTCAGAATTAATATCAGAAGAATCTTGACATATTACCAAATGAAAATTAATATTAATTAGCCAGAAAGAGGAGAAACCCTGAGAAGGTGTGAGCAAGATAGTTTGGGATTTCTCTCAGTTAGCCCGAGTGTTTATTTTTCATTGGAGTTTGTAATTACCCCCTGCTTAGCGAATTGGATTGTGCAGCCTTGCTTTAGGTATTTCAAAAAGCTCTAAATTTGACACCCACTCTTCCTCAAGGTGCGAGTTTTGCATAGCTCTCCATTTATGGGCTTTTAGCTAGGTAGGTTTCTCCATCTCCATTAAAGAACAATGACTTCTTCAATGCGGCCAATTTAATTCAGGAGATCTTCTCATTCATGTAATATTTTGGAGCATTTGATGTTTTCTTATTAAATTATGGATAATGGAGTCACTTGTGGAAATAAGAATTGAGAGCCTGGTTTTGGCTGGGTTTTCACCACCTTCTCTAGACCTATGAAAATTAGCTTTTGCCAGTTCTCATTGTTCCAGGTTGAAGATATACATTTCAAAGATTTTTAAACTATTCCATGATTTTTAAACTATGCCAAAGTAATGCTTTTTCAATTACCGCCCCCCCCCCAAGGATAGTAGCATTGAGTCTATTAAGGAATTCAGCTGTTATTTTTTTATTTTCTTTTTAATTTCAAGGTGAATTTGAGCATAGATAACTTGATGATTATGAATATATTGCTTGCAAACATTTGTGGAGTTTATTTGGGGCCAACTTAGACCGTTACGTATCTTCTTTCATTGTTATTTCATTTCATTTTACTTACTTAGTTTTATGTATTTTATGATTCATTTTATTTTTGCCCATGATACTAGGGATGGGCTCTTAGTCATCTTGTCTAGTAGAAGCCAGAGGATGCATAAGCTAACCCCTGATCTCTTAGTTAAAGCCATCTCAACTAGCCAAACTGGTGTGTTAAAAATTGTCTGACCCCACAGAGGCCATCACCATCACTTTATAGAATGACCCTACCTGGAATAGAAAAGTTCTCTTTATCATTGAGGTCTCGTATTATTCACTCAGGTGTTTTGGAGAATTGAGCGATGACAGGTCCAAGTGCTAGGAAATAAAGATGTGGCTAAAGAAATAAAGAGAGGGCTAAAAAAAGGTGCCCAGTGCTGTAAAAGAGAAGCCCCAAAGCTCAGTAGCTGGACGCTATAGAAGTTTTATTTGCTGCTGTTGAAATGCTGCTTGTTGTGGACTCTTCTCCCCTAAGCCATGAGTCATCATGGCACCCATGATGCTTCCATCTTGTAGGGCCAGCTTCTTCCAATAGGGCCTTCCAGTTCACCTTGCTAGGCTGCATCGTCCACATGGGAAAGCAAACTGAGGCTCACCCTTGGATGAGTTCCTTATATCATATTCCCTGGGCCGGAAATCAGTCATGTGGCCACCCCTTAACAGAAGGGAAGCTGGGCGTGTAGCCGGCCATATGCCCAAGAAGAGGAGGAAAAGAATTTTGGTGAACATGCAGCCACCTCTGCCACATATAGTGGTATATTTAGGTTTTTTAATGTTTATGAGGTTGAAGTTAATCAGAGTAATAAAATAGATTTACTAATCTCCAAAATACAGATGCACACTAATTATACCTTTAAATTCCAGCCAAATAATGATCAACATTTTGAGGAATTCCCTAATAAGTTTTCTTTAAATTAGTTCAAAGATACTCTTGGCATTCCTGGACAGGCAAATTGTTATAGAGATGAAGATCTGTTCTCAATTTATAGAACAAATAATCGGCTCATATTTGTATTTCTGGAATCTGCTTAAAATGTCAGACCAAGTAGCAAAGCATCAGACATTGCCAGAAAATGGATTTTGACAGCATAGCTTTATTTGTTATCATTTCAGCAGGTACCATTAGCATGAAGATTGAACTGGCTGCCATAGCTCTTGAACACTAATGGGGAATAATCTCTATCCAAGCACCCAGGACTCCTTTTGGGGATAGAAAGTGATATCATGTCATTGGTTTTGTCTGAACTGCTCAGTGGGTGAAAATGTGAGGCATGATGCCATTATCCCCAAAGTACCTTCTCTTCTTCTTGTAGAGACTTGGCATTCAGGAGCCTGATTTTTGGAGCCAGCAGCAGTATACGACTCAGGTGCAGGACTTTTCTCTCATTTGTTCAATTCGATTTTCTTCTCTAATGAAAACACGGTGGGTTCTTTTTACAAACAAGAAATTATCCCATGCTCCAGATCACCACTGAGTCTTCCAAGAGAATGTGTTGTAAACTCAGCAGGCCTATCAATAACACCCACAGCTTATATCCAGATCTGTGAATAAAACAAAATCCCTCTTCTTATAGAAAATAAGCATATAAAAATAAAAGCTAATGCCAGGTAGGGCTAAGTACCTTGTAGAAAAATAAAGCAGGATGTCTTCATTTTCCAAACTGCTAAAACAAATAGAACACAATGGATTGACTTAACTACAGGAATTTATTGGCTCACAATTTGAGAGGCTACATGGCTTGCTTCTAACCAGTATCGTTTGCACTTACTGGCTGGAAATCCTTGGGTTCCTTGGCTTTCCTGTCATATGACAATGCCCTCTCTTTTCTATTTTGGGTTCCATTGACTTCCAGTTTCCAGCTCCTCCATTTGGCCTTTTCTCTGACTGTATCTGAGTTTCTCTGCTGAGAAAAATCTCATTAATCCAGATTAAGACCCAACCTCTTTCAGTTGGGCGACACCTTAGCTAAAGTAACATCTTCCTAAGACATTCTGTTTACAATGAGCTCATGCCCACAGGAATGGGGTTAATTTGAAGAACAGGTCTAAACTGGGATCCATGATTCAGTCTGCCTCACAGGGTAGAGCGATGGCGGTGGTAGTGGTGTGTCATGGGAGGCGTGCTCTGAGAATGTGACATCTGAGACCTGGATGGAGTGAGAGAGCCAATCACGGATATTTTGAGGAAGATGATTCCAGGTGGTGGGAGCAGCAGGGCAGAAGCCTTGGGTAAGGAGTGTTTTTGAGAAGTTTAAAACCAGCCAAGGACCAATGTGATTGGAGTCGAGGGAGTGGAGGGGGAGAGTGATGGAATGCAGATGGTGGAAGGGGTGGGGATGGGTGACAGAGAGGCGAGATGCTGACGTCTCCTTTCCTGCCCAGCAGTGTGGAGCCCCTGCCTAATATTGGGACCAAAGGAAGGTGGAACCCGTTCTGGAGGCCAAGCACAGCCTGCTGCACCGACTGACCCGAGACATTCTAGAACAGGCTACAATATCAGGGGCGAGGCAGGGGACCAGACACAACGTTTATCCAGTTTTCACCAGTACTTTACATCAGCAGCTCCTTCTATCTTTAGTTCCTCTTTCTCATAGTTTTTCCTCAACTTTTGCCCAAAAAGTCTTCTGGCTTGCTTCCAGTATTAAATCTATTGAGTATAAATTTATCAGAAGGAAATGGAGTTGCTAACTTAAGTCTGGAATAGCTTGGCCATACAGACAAGTGTGCTCATGTTTCGGCTAATTGTCAATGATAGAATTTATCACTTGGCTAAAATCAAGTAACAGGGCAAGTGACTGAGCCTTTATTGAGAAATTACTTTGTGTCTAACATCATGTTAATGATTATGACGACAGATAGAAAAGGTTCGTTGCTTGAAACCTGTTGATGATATGTCGATAACTCACAAATAATAAAGTATGTTATTAAGTCCTGAAGGAGTAAAAAAGGCATAAAGTAAGGGCTTAAGTATGGGAAATAGAGAGTCTGAGCAGAGAGAGAGAAAGAGAGAGAGAGAGAGGCTTCCACACAGCAAGTGGGACATGAGTTGAATAGGTTTGAGATGTAGAATATTCCATTTAGAACCAACAGCTTGAATAAAGGCAAAAAAAATGAAAAAGCACAAAGATTAAAGGGAACAAATAATTTGACAATTCTCAAACATGCAATGTTATTTTATAGTTCATGCTTAATTTGGGGCATAGAATTTTGCATATGTTGGAGAAATTGTAACAATTCTTCTAATTCTCATTAAGGAAGGTAGTTAGTTCTGAGAAACGCATGTTTTAAATAGTCATCATTTTCTTTATTTTTCCTCAGGGGTGCAGACTGTGCTTTTACTTGGTAATTTTTGAAAACTTCAAAATGTAAAGCATGAAGAGCTTATGAAATATTAATTATAAAAATATTTTTCTTATTAGTAATGTACTAAAAACTGGAAAGTATTAATTTGAACAGGTTCTTTCCATAAATGAAAATGCTCAAAATTACTTGGATGTTATCTACTGGTATTTCATAAACTTCATTCTATTATAATTGTAAAAAAAACTTTGCTGTGTGTTTTGTGGAGCCAGTTTTGCAGTCTGGCAGTTACGCCTAATTGTTTAGATAATTACTATTTGGAATTTCTGTTGGCATTAACTCTTCAGTGTGGAAAATGGGATTTCATAACTCCAATCAAAATAAGTACTATTTTGGGGTGATAATATAAGTGCAATAATATTCATAAAAATATATGTATTCAGAATAGTACAGAATGATATGCCCAATACATTTACATATTTGTTTAATGCCTTTAATTTTCATTATAGAGTCTACTGGTTTATTTATTTTACCTATCTGCTTTTGAATGCTAATCGGTAATAAACTACATCATTACAGAATATGTATGGGGCATCAAATCAAGCATTTATATGTGAACATATTTACTTATGCTATAGAAGGAGTAACCTAAAGCTAAATGCAGTGCATTCTCTGCTATAAAATGGTGTTGAAAAATTATTTCAGAAGATTGAGTATTTTTAAAAATGCAGACGTGCATGTAAAACACAGGCTTACCTGAGATAATGTCCGTGCTATATAAGCTTGGATATTGGAAACATCTATGGAACTACTGACATTGGAAGTTGTAGGAGGAAAATTATTGTATACTGTATTTTGCTTCTGCTAACAGGCAATAGTATGGAATATACAAATCTCCCTAGACTGCAGGGTCCTTCACAACATAGCCATGTATTCTTTACTTTCATATTGTCTGGACCCATGATAGATGGCATTATTTGTTCATATATTTCTATGAAATATTTCTGTCCACATAATCCGTTGCTTGATAGTTTCCCTGGAGTCAGTTATTGTACCTGCCTCCAGGAATCAAATAATGTCTTACTGTCCAGTCAAGTTAGAGATTAACAATCAAATGAACATCACTTTACAGATTTTTCTCTCTAAAGGAGAACAGATTTAGTACTTGTCGTTTGGGATTTAGGCTATCAGAACTCATGCTTGAGAAATAGGGCTCAACCAGCTGTGGATAAATTAAGTTCTTTAATTTTTAATAACAGCTCTTTTAAGATATGATGCAATACCATTCAATTCACCCATTTAAAATATACAATTCAATGACTTTTAAAATACTTGCAATTATACAGCTATTGCCACCATCAATTTTAGAACATTTTCATCACCTCAGAATGAAACCCTGTACTCAATTGCGGTCGCTCTCCATTTCCCCCAAATTCCCCCGCCCTAGAAATCACCAGTCTGCTTTCTGTCTCTATGGATTTTCCTATTTTAGACATTTCATATAAATGGACTCATATAATATGTGGTCTTTTGTGACTTGTTTCTTTCACTTAGCCTAATGTTTTCAAGGTTCATCTATGCTGTGGCATGTATCAGTATGTAATTCCATTTTGTTGCTGAGTAGTATTTCACTGCACAGACAAACCATATTTTAGTTAATTATTCATCAGTTGATTGACGTTTGAGCTTTCCACTTTTTTATGATTAAGAATAATGTAGCTACAAAACTTCATGTTCAGGTATATGTATGGACACATTTTCATTTCTCTTAGATACAGAGCAAGGAGTGGACTTGCTGAGTCATATAGTAACTTTATATTAAACTTTTTGAAGAATTTCCGGAACGTTCTTGGGAGAACACACTATTTACTAAAGAGGCTGCCCCACTTTGCATTCCCACCAGCATTGTGTGTGGGTTCTCATTTCTCCATAGCCTCACCAACAGTTGTTACTCACTGTCCTTTTGCGTAGAACTGTCTTAGTGGGTGTGAAGTGGGATCGAAGAATTACATTGTAAATTAGAGGAGTATCCAAGCGTTTTATGTGTGTGTGAGAGCCAGTAAAATTATCTTTTCCTGGGCTTTTGAAGCACAGCAGGTTTTCTGTCATAGCACATGCTCTCGGTGACCTTCTCAGATCCCCTTCCTTGGGCTGGTGGCCGTCCCAGCTGCTGGCCCGGGAGCTGACCCCTGGCTGCCTGGTCCCTGGAGGAGAGCCCTCGACTCAGGAGAGCCAGCCCACCTGAAGAGGCGTGCGAGATGAGGCCCCCGCACCTAAAATATTGAATGAATTGGGGCTACAAGAGCCAGTCCTTTAGTCTCCAGCAAGCACAGCTTCTGAGTTGCAGTCACACACAGAGCTCCCTGCGGGATCAGGCTGGGATCACATCCTGGCCGGCTTCTCCCCTGCCCCATGCTGCTTTCCTTGGTCCTTTACAGGTTTCTTCTGAGACCCCCTCAAAATTCCTGGCACAGACTTTAGGGAGCCTGATTGAAGACCCTTAAATTTTACTCTTGCCTTCAGAAAATTTTAAAATGCACTTTTTATTTTTTATTATTTTTTTTAAAGATTTATTTTTATTTATTTAATTCCCCTCCCTTCCCCCGGTTGTCTGTTCTCTGTGTGTATTTGCTGCGTCTTGTTTCTTTGTCCGCTTCTGTTGTCGTCAGCGGCACGGGAAGTGTGGGCGGTGCCATTCCTGGGCAGGCTGCTCCCTCCTTCGCGCTGGGCAGCTCTCCTTATGGGCGCACTCCTTGCGCGTGGGGCTCCCCTACGCGGGGGACACCCCTGTGTGACAGGGCACTCCCTGTGCGCATCAGCACTGCGCATGGGCCAGCTCCACACCGGTCAAGGAGGCCCGGGGCTTGAACCGCGGACCTCCAATGTGGTAGACGGATGCCCTAACCACTGGGCCAAAGTCCGTTTCCCACTTTTTATTTTTAAAACATAATTGCAGGGCATTAATAGCAATAATTTTAAAGTACGTGATTACCAAGCAGACATAAAATCTTCCCAGATTTACTTTCCAAGAGTCTTGCCTTGTTCCCTGATATAATTCCAAATGAAGCAACACTACCTTGAAGAAAGTAATCATTGTGAAAATTTGGATGACTTCTGATACATACATTTTATTTTGGGAAAAAGATTACTTTCTCTCTTGGAACACTAACATTCAATATCCAATCTATCTTCTATTTATAGATGATTATAAAGTGTGACTTTTTTGTCCTGTACTCAAAAGGCAGGGCATTAGGAATTGTAGTTACTACTAATTAGTAGTTAAATTTAGCTTTAACGAACTGAATGTTTAATAAACATGTCATGTTTACTCTTTCTGTGCTGTACATTTTAAAACTAATTTTCTCAAAATTAATTGAAGGCTGGTTTGTATGCTGTGGTCCTTAATTATGATGTTTTCAGGGGGGCATTTGTTTTATACTTGTGTTTCTCTTATTAGATGGTATTTGTCTTCTCTACCCCTTACTTCTATAACTTAAGGCTGACTGTCATGCGGGAGACATTGAAAAAATAAAGAACTCAACTTTGGTCCTCTGACCTGAAATTTGCAGGTAACAAAACAACTAAAAGGCAATGTTCTCAGTTAATAATGATTTTTTTTTTTTTTTTGCCAAGTTGGGGCTGGAGTCTACTTGAATATCCCTCTTGTATGAAAGAATAAAACCAAAGCATCAATACAACTTTCACTCTTAGAATAAAAATTGCGTATTACTGACTATAAGTACTCAAGAACATCCACAGCTTAAAGAATTATTTTAGTAAAACATTTTTCTTTACAGTTTAATAAAACCCATGTTTCCCTACAGTTCAATTTATTTTGTGCTTAAAGGAAATCATTTTAAATCGTGGTTATGCAATTTCAGACTAAAATTTGTAGGTCTTGTCCAACTTTACAGACACATATCCATTAAGCTATAGCAGTGAATAAAAAGAATATTTCTCAAAGAAAATACTTGTACACCATCCTATAAAATATCCCTCTTGAAAGTAAAGAGGGCAATAGTTTTTAAATTATGTAACTACATAGTCAATCCCGTACAGTCTCAGTTATAGAAGAATATCGTCCATTTTGAAAAGGCTGCTGGCAGTTCTCATTTTCACTGGGAAAAATCAAAGGCACTTAAATTACAAAGGCCACAGTTTTATATATTGGAAAAATGTATATCAATATGGACTGTTTTCCAAATGGGACTGTGTACAATAAAGAAGGTTTTGAAAACTTGTGCTCGAAACATAATCAGAAAGTCACGGAGTGTGAGGCAGTTATTGATGGCACAGTGGTGTTTGGCGGAGGCAGGCAAGGAAGGCAGCCGCACTTTAGTTTTCACTTCTTTTAAAAGGTCCTTTACTGAATTGAAGGAGGTTATTTGGGGGTGGGGAAGTGGTGATGGGAAAAATAGGGGAGAAATTTTCTCTCCACTTCCCTGCAACCCTTAACATCACTCTCTTCATATATGGAAACAATAAGAAATGAGAATGGCCAACGTTGATTAACCAGCCCAGTATTACTTGAGAACACAATTCTCTACACCAGCCTCATTTTTCTATCTAATAAACATGGAATTCAAATTAAAAAAAAAAATAGTTACTCTCTTCCCAAGTCCAGGGCAAAATCTGAGTCTTCTACTACGCCCTCCAAGGAAAAACTCTCAGACAGTCTTCCATCTGTGGGAGGCCCTCCATGATGCTTCCCTCTGAGTTGGCAGCTCTCCCTAACTCTGTGTCCCTTGGCATTTAACTAGCCTTATATCTCCGTCTCCTCCACCCTAAAATGAAGGCAGTAAGTCCTCCCTTGGATATTGGTTGCTCGTATGAGCAGAGTGCCTGGTAGACAACCAGTGGGCTCTCCTCCTTCAGCATATCATTTCCTGATTCTTCTTCTTTCATCTCTCCCCACTCTTTCATCTTTTGTAACTTCATATGTGGCACTCACATGTATATTATAAATGCACATGTATTTTCGTAATTTCATTAATCACAGGCTGAGTGATGAGCTTCATTTTCTTTTTACAAAATTATTGCAGTTAGCAGTAATATAAAGTTGATCCTCACAAATCAGTGTGTGAAACCTGGTTTTTTATTTACAGTGATTCTATCGCCCAAGGACATCCTCCTAAATGCTGGCCAAGTGACTCACCTGATTTGCTCTTTCCTGCCCAATATCATAAGTCGCTGAACAAATAGTTCTTCTTTGAGACCCTTTTAATTAAAAATTAAATTTATAAGCCATTTTAGGACATTGGGTTTGAGTTCAGATTAAAACAGTGCTTCTCAATAGAAATACAGTACTAGTCACATATGTGATTTTTAATTTTCTCAATAAACAATGCTGCAGAATACTATATCACTTCAAACAGAGGAGAGTATCCTGTTAAAACCATTCAATTTTTTTTTTTTACAATATTGCTTCATTCCTTAAAGGATCAAGGCCAGTGGAGACAAAGCATATACAATAAAATGATGAAACAAGAAATGAAACCAGAAAAATCCAAATCAGTCAGGAAACCAAGAGCCAGAAAAACAGATCACAAAAGCATAGACTCTGACAGCCAAGTTGGTTCATATTCTAGGGCCCTTACACAGGATGCTACCTCTTGGTGAGTCTCATTTCCCAGATTTTTGATAGTGACTGCTGCTTTGTCATGTATGTCTTTCTTGAGGTGTCACATTTTAGAGATGCCCTCTCTGACCACTTCCTCCAAAAGTTTTCTAATCACCCCCTTTGCTTTATTTTCTTCAAAGCATTTATTAAAATCAGGTCTTTTTTTTTTCACTTGCTTGGGTTCTGTTTTCTCTCTCCCAGATTCTAATGTCAACACCAGTAGAACAAGCATTGTTACGTTTGCTCACCACTCTGCCTTCAGTGGGAAGACACTGTATAAATATTTTTAAGTGAGAAAACGTGCTTATGAAGTTGTTATGTGGCCTTAAGCCTTCTGAAAGTCAGAATGAAGGCAAAAGTATGTATCCCAAACACTTGGAAATAGGTACTCAAATAAATACATGTACACACATGTTTATAGAATCACTGTTGACAATAGCCGAAGGTGGAAACAACCCATATGCCAACCAGTGAGTGAACGGATGAATGAATGATGGTAGATCCATACAATGGGATATTACTCAACCTTTAAAAGGAATGAAGTAATGATATATGCTACAGAGTGGCTGAGCCTTAAAGACATTGTGTTAAGTGAAAGAAGTGTCCGGGAGACCACAGCTTGCATGGTCACATTTATATGAAAAAAGCCAATGTAGGTAAATCCATAGAGGTAGAAAACAGATTGGGGGTGAGCAGGGTTCTGGGAGGTGGGGAGCATGGGGAGTAACTGTTTAGCAGGTACAGGGTTTCTTTTGGGGTGATGGAAATGTTCTGGAATTAGATAGAGGTGGTGGTTGGCCAACATTGTCAGTGTAGGAAATGCCAATGAATTGTTCACTTTAAAGTGATCATTTTATGTTTCATGAACTTTGCCTCAATAAAAAAAAATTCTTTTTTAAAGAAATAAGAGGTCTCAGAGAGGAAGATGCTTACCAGTGCTTCACAGGAAAGAGAGCTTCTGAAAACCAGCCTGCACTTAATTATAACAGACTTATATCACAAAAAGAATTCTTTTGCTAGGTTATATATAGTGAAGTGGGGTGGCACCATGTATTCCTGCAGCACCCTTGGTTACAGAAGTCTCCCAGGTGTTTCTTAAGGTCTTTTTCAGTTTAAAAAAAAAAAGTGAAAGGCAAAATCATCAAATAGAACTTTATATAAGAGACAAAATTACATGGTCCAGATATGAAACATTCTGTTAGGCTGAGCCATCTGAGCATAGAACTTAGAATAATTAAGGGATGCATAAATTGTATATTTGCCTATTAATCTTCCACAGTCTATTTCTCTCCATTGAGTTTTTTTCTTTTAAAGATTTATTTATTTATTTCTCTCCCCTCCTCCCCCCACCCCGGTTGTCTGTTCTCTGTGTCTATTTGCTGTGTCTTGTTTCTTTGTCTGCTTCTGTTGTCAGTGGCACGGGAATCTTTGTCTCTTTTCGTTGCATCATCTTCTTGTGTCAGCTCTCCGTGTAGACAGCGCCATTCCTGGGCAGGCTGCACTTTCTTTTGCGCTGGGCGGCTCTCCTTACGGGGCGCACTCCTTGCGCGTGGGGCTCGCCTACCCAGGGACACCCCTGCGTGGCAGGGCACTCCTTGCGCGCATCAGCACTGCGCATGGGCCAGCTCCACACGGGTCAAGGAGGCCCAGGGTTTGAACCGCGGACCTCCCATGTGGTAGACGGATGCCCTATCCACTGGGCCAAGTCCATTTCCCTCCATTGGGTTTTCGATAGTAGCTGGAAAGCATAAAAACCAGAGCTATCCAGTAAATAATATTGTTAAAGTATCCCTTTTGTTTTCATGCTGACTAGTTTTGTATCTTCAAATCTAGGGCAGAAGCTATGGCGTACTTAAACACTTTCTTATTCCCAGAACATAAGAAGGTCACTGTACATGGCAGATGTTCAGTAAACATCGGGGATTGGTGATGATACTGCTATTATATGGCTACATTATCTCATATAGAAGTCTAGTATGTGAATACACAAATGTTATTAGCCAAGAGCCATTTAAGGCAAGCTCTGAGAAACAATATTTGACAGACTGAGACCCAGAAGGGCTGAGCCAAAGGGCTTCATCAGGTGACATTAAGCTAATTAGTGGTAGAGCCCCGAACCTCATTCTGCTACATCAACAAGCCTTCAAGGGTGATGTGCTTCTCAGTCTCAGAGGGAAAGTGTCAAAAATGTCGTTGCCTGAACTCTACCCCAAACTCACTGAGTCAGAATCTACAAGGAATTGTTCAACCTTCTCTAGATCTTGGAAGGATGCAGCAAAATGCAAGGAGTGTGCAAAATGTATCTGCTGGGAGTGAACAAAGACAGAAGGACCCCGTTATCTGCTGCACATAGCAGTCTGCTCCACAGCTTAAAGCTTGCATCAACCCTTTCATTATCATCTCTCATGGTTTGGTGGGACAGACCCTGAACAGATCACAGTGGGGAAGCCTTGTCTCAGCTCCACCATGCCTGTTCCACGATGAGTCAGGAGCTGGACGTGCTGGGTGGCTAAGCAGCCCTCATTTCTCCCTGGGGCCCCAGGAGAAGGAGGTCTCTCCAGATGATCTTCCCAGCTGGTCTTCAGACTTCCTACATGGCGGCTCAGGGTGGCCTCGGAGACCGGAAGTGGAAGGCGTCCATCCCATGGAGCCTGGCTCCATTGGTGAAAGCAGTCATGGGGGCAGCAGCCAGAACTAAGGGGAGGGATGTAAGGCATCCTCTCCATGGGAGGAGAGTCAAGGAGTTCCCTGCCTCCCTCAGTCTGCCATTGGGTGGTCCACAAACATGGCATTGGGCCATCCTGGTTTGCCCCTACAGCTTTAGGAGCACAAGGCCTAGCCCAGATGATCCCATGTTTTAGTTGACCTGTGACTCATAAATTGTGTGTGTGTGGATCTTTTAACACGGGTGGGCTGCCTGCAGTTTTACTGTTGCTGAAAAGTTCCAAACTCTTTCTAAATCTCAAGACATTTTGAACAGTTTTGACTCTCTTTTGAGGTTGGCTTGCAGAGCTCTTCTAAGTTTTGGTTTTGCTTAAATGTTTACACGGTGTTTGGAATATCACTGGTTTTAATCTTTATCTTGTCGTTATTATTCAGTCCACCAAGTTAATAACAAAAGTTGAAAAGTTCAGTAGCAATATGAAAGATTGATTGTATGCCGTAAACCCTGGAATACAGGGAATGATTTAGAAGTGCTTTGAAAATGAGTCTTAGAAGTTTTTGCTGTTTTATTTTTTGTAACTGTATATAAAATATGATTGACCATATAATTTATCCCATGTTAATTTATTAATTTATTTTAATATAAATTTATAACAACAAAAGTAAAATGACATAAAATGATCTTTTAGCTTGTGTTAGCAAGTGGAAATTTTCTTACAGTAACTATTTAAGAAGTTGTTATTGCTGTTTTATGAAAACAAAAAAATATGTTATATTGGTTTGAGGAAAGAAAATATAGAAATTAAACTTCATTGAATTGAATGATAAGTGTTTACATGCTCAATATTACATTCTAAGTGTCAAGTAGATAAACAAACTGGATGGAGTTAGAAAAATTAATTCCAATTTAGGCATGAAAATCTCTGGAGCATTTTATCCAGAAAAATAAAGCATCTTAAGTACTTCCAGGCCTGTGGAAATGCGATTGTTGCTGGCATTTTTGTCCTCTTCTACCCAGTTCAATACCTGCACCTTCAGCCTGCAATCTCAGCGTTTTCTCGTGCTCTAACAAGCTCCTGTTGTAAACGTGCAGGATACTTGTAATTAACTTGGCTCTCCCATGCCATTGCACATTAGCCAATTGAAAGCTGGCCCACTCTTCTCACATTTTAATCTCTTATCAGATTGGTCATCTGTAATGGGAAGTGATTTTGTTTGAATTTTGTTGTTGATCTGTCAGGTTTTTCATTAAGAACATAATGCAGAGCTCCCTTGAATTCCCAATTAAATGCCTGACTCATCCCTCTTAAACCTCTGGTCTTGAATTTTAGGTAACTTGTGAAGTGTGTGTTGTTTTGTTTTATGCTGAATGATAAGGGTTGTGTAACTGGCAGAGGCTCATTGTATGGTTTTGAGATTACAAACAAGATTGGATGCACTGAGGAAGACTTTTATATGGGTGGGACCAAAACAGTCATTGTTTCCACTAAAAATGCAGTGCGTTGTAGACTTCCATAGGAAGTCTCCAGGTACGTTCACTTCTTTCTTTAAAGTGCCTGTCAGAAGTGCTATTTCCAAATGTCTACCTGTTAGGTTAAAATGTCATCAACTGTTTTTTGATGCACCTGGCTTTGTTAAATGGGCCAATATGACTGGATTTAGGAATCATTGGTACAGCTATACTCACTATGTAATACGTGCCAAATATGGTAAAATCTTGATTGGTCAAGCTCAATTTATTGATTTTATCTATAAGTAGGCCATCTTCTCTAACTAGCTTTCCCATATTATCCACAACCTTTTTTTTTAAAAGATTTATTTATTTATTTAATTGCCCCCCTCCCCTGGTTGTCTGTTCTCTGTGTCTTGTTTCTTTGTCCACTTCTGTTGTCGTCAGCGGCACGGGAAGTGTGGGCGGTGCCATTCCTGGGCAGGCTGCACTTTCTTTCGCGCTGGGCGGCTCTCCTTATGGGTGCACTCCTTGCGCGTGGGGCTCCCCTTCGCGGGGGACACCACTGCGTGGCAGGGCACTCCTTGCACGCATCAGCACTGCACATGGGCCAGCTCCACACGGGTCAAGGAGGTCCGGGGTTTGAACCGCGGACCTCGCATATGGTAGACGGATGCCCTAACCACTGAGCCAAGTCCGTTTCCCTATCCACAGCCTTTTATATCAACTACATCTCCATCAGTTATTGTTAAATAAGCTAGCAAACTAATTTATTATTCATTTTAACAGAATAACCTATGCATGTCCTTGAAAGATGTGTGCTTTTCTCCAAAGTAAACAGAACGGACTGAATGACGTATTCCAACTGGCTGTCCAAGTGCAGTGTCAGTCTCATCAAAAATCTTTCATCTAAAATATTAAAGGAACTACAAGTTTTATTCCTGAAGTTTGTCATAGTGGTATATTTAGAAGGATCCTTTGCTGATGAATAATAAAAGTGAATCTCCTAGTCCCGAAAATGCCCCCATATCACACCTCTTCTTCCCTCTCCCTGCCCTCAACAGCTCCTGTGGCCACTGTCTCCACATCAGTGTCCTGAAAGATACTGCAGGGACAGATGCAGGACATTATATATCCTGCCAAAACCCACGGAATGGACGGGGGGAGAGTGTAAACTACAATGTAAACTATAATCCATGCTGTGCAGCAGTGCTCCAAAATGTGCTCACCAAACGCCATGAATGTGCCCCACTGATGAAAGAAGTTGGTGATGTGAGATGAGTGTGGGGTGCAGGGAGTGGAGTAGATGGGAACCCCTTATATTTTTTGATGTAACATTTTGTGTGATCTATGTATCTTTAAAAAAAAAGATAATAAGTAATAAAAGTAAATCTCCTATTCTCCACAGAAATGAATAAAAGAGAGAGAGCCCAGTGGTGTCTATATATGCATTATTTTGAGGTTCTGCATGGTTTTCTAGGAACGCAGAAAGTTTGTTATAAAATTAAACATCTTTTTTGAACAAACCACTGAAATGTAAATCCCGTAAAAGTAGCTTCTTTATTTTCTTCACTGTGGTATCTCCAGAACGTAAACCAACACCTGGCATGTAATGAATGTCCATCATCTTTTGGATGAATGAAAGAATCTCACTGCCTTAATGAGGGGATAATCTAGGCATTAGTATTCAAACTGTGTAATGTAGCCATCATAAGAAACGTGATGAATCGACCAGTTCGTCCTGGTCCGCATGTGAGAAATAATCTGTCTATTCAGAATGGATAAAGTAGAGAAAAAGGCACCCTCCAATCGATTGAGTGTCTCAGGTATCTGTAATTTGAACAGGTCAGATGTATGAATTTGTCACATGCCACTGTTACTTTCCCAACCTAGACTTTTAGGTAGGGAAAATTTTTGAGATTCAAAATGGTAAAGTATCAAGCATGTATTACATATATCCTCTGCTATTATTTTTTTCTCCAACATGCTTTTATTCTAAAAATATCTGAAGAGTTGCTGACACTCCCACACGTTTATAAAAGAGAAGTTGGCCTTGTTTATTGACATTCCCTATCAAAGTGCCTTCTCAGCACTTTTGCAGTTCCGATGTAACAGAAGTATGTCGTTGACCCTAATCAACTGGATGCAGGCAACAAGACGTTCAGTGTTTAGTGAGGGCCAACTGTTTTAAACTTCACCATGGAAAGAAATCATATTGGATATACAGAGATCAAAACCTTGGCAGAAAAGTGAGTCTCAACTGTTTTATTTTCACAAATTACTCCTATTGTTTCTTCCTTCTCATGGTACAAATGAGCATCATGTGGGTGGCTTACCCAATTGCAAGGTGCATTTAGAAGATGAAGTCCTTCAGTTCTCAGGCTGTTTGCCTTACAGGTTCTTAGATGTATTTTTACATCTAAGTTAGATACTTCTGCAAGACCCGTTGAAGAGGTTTTATGAATAAATCCTGAGTTGGGTCAAGAATTTGCAAACCCGGTGATGTACAGCCTTTTTTATTTGCTCTGTTCTCTTTGTGTCCTGGTTTGGCTGTACTTGGTTGGCTTTTTGGAAGTAGGGCGCAAAGGTTTCCCAGCTCTGTTTCTGGTGGGGAAAAACTCTGCTCCCAAAACCCTTCCTGGGGCTCATCTGAGAGATGAGCACTTGCCTGGCTGTAAGTTACCCTGTGGTGAATTACCCAGGCTCAGAAGTGTTTTCAAGAACTGTTTTTGCAATCTGTTACCCTGGGATGGTGGGATCCGTCCACACCAAACCAGGCGCCCAGTCTTTAGTGGCTTTAGCCCAACAGGGAGGGTGTGTGGAGCCTCTTGGTCCACCCACCCTGTGCCAGGCTCCTCGGAGAAGTTCTGCAGCCACCCGGGCTATGTAGATTAAAGATGCTTCCGTGGGATAACTGGTAAGCACATTCACTCAGGCCTGCCTGCGGCGGGTGGTGGATATTTGGTAGAAAAGCTGGAGTCGAGCTGTGGCAGCCCCACTCACACCCCCTTTCCCGGGCAGGCAGGCCCAGCCCGCAGCCGCCGGGTGTGTTGGCCACCAAGGATGCGCAGCGTCACCCTTCTCCTACCCTGGCTGTCCTGGAAGGATATGCCTCACGCACCCTTCTCCACAGGGCCACTCTGTAGACTATTCCTGATAGAGCTGAGGGTGCATACGGGGCGCGTCCTCACCCCAAGAAGGGATGGTTGCTGCAAGCCCACTGCGATCAGCCTGAGGGAGATTCCAAATCTTTGCTTACCTTCCTCCCCACCCCGTCCTGTCTCACTCCCCCCCTTACAGATTTCTCCTGAAAACCTTCCCCCAGTAAACCAAGGATACAAGATCCCTCTGACACCAGCAGATCCAGCTAAGGCATGAGAACTAGATCGAAAGCCTTAGGCATCGGAACCTAGGTCACCCCTATGTTGAAAGGCTTGTGTTGGGAAGCAGATTTGGCCCAATGGATAGAGCGTACGCCTACCATATGGGAGGTCCAGGGTTCAGACCCAGGGCCTCCTGACCCATGTGATGAGCTGGCCCACGTGCAGTACTGATGCGCGCAAGGAGTGCGGTGCCATGCAGGGGTGTCCCCAGTGTAGGGGAGCCTCATGCACAAAGAGTGCGCCCCGCAAAGAGAACCCCCCCTGTGTAGAAAAGCGTAGCCTGCCCAGGAGTGGGGCCACACACAGGGAGAGCTGACGCAGCAAGATGACACAACAAAAAGAGACATAGATTCCCAGTGCCGCTGACAAGAATACAAGTGGACACAGAAGAACACACAGTGAATGGACACAGAGAGCAGACAATGGCGGGGAGGTGGGGCAGGGAAGGGGAGAGAAATAAATAAAAATGAATCTTTAAAAAAGAAAAAAAGAAAGGCTAGCCTTTGGAATGCCTTGCAGTGCTGAATCCTCCACCTTACCTTTTTTGACTAAGTAAAATTTCTCTTCAGCAATGACTGGAACTTACATTCCTAGGCCCACACAGATTTTTGAAAATTTAATTGCCCTGTAAACCACAAAGTGCTTATTTTTAGAATTGTTCTATTTTCTCATTGTAATGTAGAATCACAATTTATCAAACTGCAATTGGTAAATATATTTTTGCCATTAAATGTAGTCAAACCTCAAAAATAGAGCAATTCAGTGAATCTGTGTAAATTTCCCAAGTTCAGTGACCAAATTGGGTACTAGCATAGGGTTCGGCACTTAAATATGACATGTTGTGGAAAAAAACATAACATGGCAAAGGTTTAAAGGCCCGTTTAAACTCATCAGTGGAATGCTAACACCAGTGGAGATTAGGAAACACTTTCCTAAATAAAGTACTTCATTTCATGTGGTACTGATAAGCAGTATATACAACAGTAAAAGATTTATTCCTCATATATTTATTGGATATCTTAAAGGTACTTGCAACTCTGCTAGGAGCTTGGGTGTCAAAGAGTAGTAAACAATGGATCCTGTTTCCAAGGATACCACAGTCTGTTGGGCGTAGGGCATTGGAAGGTGAGGGGAGATGGTTTCCAAGAGTGAGCTTAGGCCTGCAAATCACCTGTAAGTAAACAGCTGCCCACCAGCCTGTCAATAGTATTGCAGAATGCACAATACAGAGGAAAACACTGCTGGGAGAGGAATATTATTTTTCTTATTGAAGGTGATGTTGCATAACTAAAATAATTCCATTGAATGACCTAGTCCCAATGATTGAAAATGTTTCTATATCTTCATATAACTGATCATTTTGTGACAAACTTGACTGCACACCTTTCTTCCCCCCATTTCTTAGAGTCTGCAAGGTATCTTCAATTTAATAGGCTTTCAAAAATGTTTGTGTTGTCAATCTAGTTTTGGACCAGCAGATAATGGAAATTGCAACTGCCTCCAGAAGTCAGGTAGGGCCCTATTGTGGAAGCAGTAAGAAGTTTGGCAAGATCATGGTAATCCCAGGTGTCCCAAGGTTCAGTTTATGACTATGACAAATTAAGTTGCTATGAACATTTCAGTACAGGTCTTTGTAAAGACATATGCTTTCATTTCTTCTGGATCAATACCTGGGCGTAGTATGGCTGAATCATATGCAGGTGTATGTGTATCTTTTTAAGCAACTGATGAATTGTTCAGACAAAGATTTTTACATGCTTTGGCATTCCCATCAGCAGTGTGGGAGAGTTCCAGCTTTACTACATCCTCACCAGCACTTGGTAGGATAAAATCGTTTAACTTGTAGCCATTTTAATAGATGAATAGTGGTATTTCATTATGTTTAATTTGCATTTCCCTAGTGACAAATGATGCGGGGCATCTTTTCTTGTAATTATTTGCCATTCAGATATTTTCTTTGCTGAAGTGCCTGTCCAAGTATTTTGCCAATTTTTGATGGAAGGTTTGTTTTCTTGTTTTTTGAGATTTGAGATTTCTTTATATATTTATATGTTCTAGATACAAGTCCTGTTTTAGATAATATGATTTTTACAAATATTTTCTCCAAGTCTGTGGCTTGTCTTTCATTCTCTTAAGAGTATCTTTGTGGGAAACGGACTTTGGCCCAGTGGTTAGGGCGTCCGTCTACCATATGGGAGGTCCGCGGTTCAAACCCCGGGCCGCCTTGACCCGTGTGGAGCTGGCCATGCGCAGTGCTGATGCGCGCAAGGAGTGCCGTGCCACGCAAGGGTGTCCCCTGCGTGGGGGAGCCCCACGCGCAAGGAGTGCGCCCGTGAGGAAAGCCGCCCAGCGTGAAAAGAAAGAGCAGCCTGCCCAGGAATGGCGCCGCACACACTTCCCGTGCCGCTGACGACAACAGAAGCGGGTGCCGCTGACGACAACAGAAGCGGGTGCCGCTGACGACAACAGAAGCGGACAAAGAAACAAGACGCAGCAAACAGACACCAAGAACAGACAACCAGGGGAGGGGGGGGAAATTAAATAAAATAAATAAATCTTTAAAAAAAAAAAAAAAAAAGAGTATCTTTGTAAGAATAGAAGAATTTAACTTTTATGATTTCTAATAATCAATTTTTTTAATAGAGTGTGCTTTTGGTGTCATATATATGTAAGTATTTGCCTCACACAGATGTTCTCTTTAGTTTTCTTTTACAATTTACTTTTCAGTTCAGATTTTATACTAGGTTTAGGATTCATTTTGAGTAAATTTTTGTATATACTGTATTGGATTGAAGTTGTATGTGTGTGTATTTTACATATGCATATCCAATTATTGCAGCATCCCTTGTTAAAAAGACTAGCCTTTCTCCACTGAAATGTATCTTCCTTTTTCTTGAAACTCAGTTGTCCATGTATGTGTGAGTATATTTCTGAACTCCTTTCTGTTCAACTAATCTCTTTTTCTTTCTTTATGTCAGCACCACACTCTCTTGATTGATACAGCTTTATAAAACATCTTAAAGTCTTAGTCTTACACATTTCTTCTTTTTCAAAATAGTTTTGACTCTTCGAAGTTCTTTCCATATCTATAGGAGTATTAGAATCAGTTTGTCAATTTAGACAAATAATCTGGGATTTTGATTGGGATCGTGTTGAATATTTAGATGAATTTGGAGAAACTTTACATCTTGAAAGTATTGAAACATGTGGCCATCAGCACAGTGTACCTTTCCATTTATCTAGTTCTTTAATTTTTTCAACAATGTTTTGTAGATTTCAGTGTACAAGTTTTTCAGTTTTGAAGATTTATCCCTAAATATTTCATATTATTTGTGCTATTTTATTTCAGTTTCCAGTTATATATTGCCAGTGTGTAATGGAAGATATGGATATTACAGAAGAAAAGATTAGTGAACTTTTTAGTGAGTGTTTTTTCTTCCCCGGTTTTTCACAGTGTTTCTTTTCCTCTGGCTTCTTTTCAGATTCTCTCTATATAACTGGTTTTGAGCAATTTGCGTATGATGTTCCTTGACGTAGTTTTCTTCATGTGTCTTATGCATGGAGTTCATCAAGCTTCTTAGATAAGTGGATTTCTGATTTCATCAAATTTTGGAATTTTCAGAAATTACTTACTCAATTCTTTTTCCATCTCCTTGGTTTAGGGAAACCAATTATTTTTTTATTAGACCACTCAAAGTCGCTCCAGCCTACTCATGGTCTGTCCATTTTTTGTCTATTTCTTTTCTCTTCTTTCTGAGTTTCATTTTGGATAGTTTCTATGGCTACATCTTCAATTGATCCCATCAATCCAAAAGAAATCCTCTGATGTTTAAATCTCCCATTAATGCATACAGTGTATTTTTCATCTCATACATTGTAATTTTATTTCCAGAAGTTTGATTTGGAGCTTTTTAAAAATATGTCTTCCATGACTCTACTTAACTTTTTGAACATATGGAATATAATCATAGTAAATGTTTTAATGTACTTGTATTTTAATTCTAACATCTCTATCAGTTCTGGGCCAGTTATGACTGATTAGTTTATCTCCTCATTATGAGTTATATTTTCCTGATGGTTTGAAATTTTGATAATTTTTAAATTGGATATCATACACTGTGAATTTTACATTACTGCATGCTGGGAAATTTTCTACTGCAATAAATATTCTTCGGCATTTTTCTAGAGTACAGTTAAGTTACATAGAAATGGTTTAGTCCTTCTGGGTTTGGGTTTTAAGATTTTTTTAGGCAGGGCCAGAGGACTATGACTTCCCGCTACTGAGACAAAATCTTTTTAAGTGCTCTACCCATTGCCCCGTGACTCATGAACTTCTCCAGCCTGGCTGATGGCAACAGTACTGTTCCAACCCTGTGTGAGAGCTGGGCATTGCCTCCTCTCATCGCATGGGTCACCCTTTCTTTGGCTTAGGCAGTTTCCTTCCATGCAGAGCCTGGTCAGGCGAACACTCGGTGGGGGCCCTCCATAGCTCTCCAGAGTTGTTTCTGCAGTTCTCTCTTCTCCAGTGTTCTTTCCTGTGAACTTCAGCTACCTTGGTCTGTCTGGACTCAGCTCCTTCTCAATTCAGGGAATCCCGGGCATCTGCCTGGGTTCCTCCTTCCCATAATATACTGCCAACTCTCTTAAGACCATTAGTTGGGCTAACCTAGAACGTACCTCCTTTCTTTATTGCCACTCAAGGCTCATTTGTCCTTCATCACCTGATGTTCTGGGGCTTGTGAACTGTTGCTTTCTTATATTTTGGAAATTCAGACAAGAGGATCATTCTGCTCCCTGTTACTCCAGTTTGACTGGAAGCACAAGTAATTAAATTGATTGATTTAGGAATCAGTACATATTCTTGATTCAAGGTATGGTGGGCTAAGAAAACTGTCTCCTGATTCTGTCATTTATCTTCGCTACTTCATTTATTGGCAGGCCTGTTCATTTTTTAAATAATGGATGCTTTACCAATCTTTTCTTTTTTCTGAGTAGCTCCAGTCCTTTTGTTAAATTTAAGTTACTCACTTCCTTTTGACTCTTACAGAGTTCTGCTATGTAGGCATCCAAAAATATGAAAATAGCTCTTCTGACTTGTAAAGAACTTATTTGACTCTATGTGTGAGTCACCCAGTTTTTGGTACTCTGAAGAGTGAACTGCGTCTTCCAAATGGAATTCTGGTGACATTGTTCAAATGGATAGATCTTTTTTAAGTTTGCATCAGAAATTTTAAGGAAATGTTTATCAAAGTTGTCTCTTTTCTTCACTTAACTTTTTTTAAATAACATGGAAATTGCTAAATAAATTACTCAGGAAATGTTTGTTTTCTTTGAGTCATATTTCCTCCTGTACTAAGTTTGGGAATAATTTAGTGGAATATAGTTTCAATATGATAAAGTGGGGGGAAAATGATGCATTTCCTCTGACTTCAGTGGTAATGTAGGCATAAGTCAGGACCTAAGAATATCTCTCTTGCAATGAAAAACAGGGTTAAACCTATGACCAAAGATTCGCAGAGGTGGATTTTCTTTATATTGACTTAGATTTGAATATGGAAATTTGTCTTCATGCCTCAATTTCTATAAAGGAAAGTATATGTTATATATGCTTTTTTCTGTTTATTTCTATAATATTTTTAATCACATAAGTATAAATATCATAGCTTTATCATGTTAAAGAGTTCAAACAACTCAGGTAAAATAAGGCTCACTTGAATCCTATGTATCACCCATCTTTCAGTGATTTCTCAAAATTTCTGGTCCATCAAGGACACTCCTTCTTCTTTTATCATTTTCATGGAAAATGGAAAAAATTAGAACACTTTATTCCAGTTACTGAAGAATGTATTCTGGACGAGATAGGTCTTAAATGCTGTGGTGGAAAAAATAATCCATTACAATATTTTAAACTTAGAAATGTATTCTGCATACTTGAACATTTTATTTCATTTCAGGAGCTAGCATGCTCTTAAGTCAGGGGAAAAAAAAAAGTCAGCTTCCAGAGTGAATGACCATCTTTAGGAACTCAAAGAGGAAAGAAAATGGGCTTTGCTCCGCTGTAATTCTGGGTGTGTTTAAAATGTGCCAGAAGACTTTCTCTGGTGTACATTCCCACATCTTTTCTTATTGCAAAAAAAAAAAAAGGTTCTACAATTCTTTTCCCTGAGATTTCTTTTTCCTTCTCAGAGATTTATGTCAAAGTCTTTTCTCTAAAAACTTTATGGTGGAGAGGAAGAGAGATGCAACCGTGAGCAGGGTCACGACAACAATAAACGGATAGCATCGCTATTTTTTGAGCGCTTAATATGGTTCGTCATCATTTTAAGTCCTTGCTTGTATAAACTCATTTAATCATCATTGCCATCCTATAAAGTAAGTGCTACTATTATGTCTATTTTATACTTAAGGAAACAAAGGCTTTGAGACATTAAACCCAACGTCACACAGCCAGAGAGTAATGGGGTCAAAATGCAAACTTGAATATATTGGCTTCAGTGCCTGCACTCTTCATTCAGCTGGTGTTTAGAATGGAACTAATGTCTATTTAATTTAGTAATCATAAAATATAAATCTGGCTCTACTGGACCTGGCTTTATCTGTCTTTCTTAATCAGCCCACGGCCCACATTGACCTCAATACTCATCCTCCCTCTGACCTCAGGACCTTCGTACTTGTTATTTCATTCTCTGCACTTTTTCCAGATCTTCCCAAATCAGCTCACTTGTCGCGTCCTCAGTGAGTCCTCTCTTCTCACTCTATTTAAAGTAATGCAGGATTCTTCCCCGAAAGCCATTCTTAGGTTACCATGGTTTTCGTTATTCAGAACAACCTATCCTGATCTGACATCATCTTGAAAATTCCTTCAGTTTCCCTCCTTGTTTCCTGCCTGTCCCCCTATAAGGAGGTAAACCCAAAAAGAGCACAGTCTTTGCCTTTTTCTTTTTCATTTTACCCTCAGAACTTAGTATTGTTCCTGACATGAAATAAATACTAAATGTGAATGAATGAAGGCTTGTATTTTATTCTGCAGGGAAGACATGCCCCAGACTTAAAATATTTAAAGAGAATTCACTCTCTAAAATGTGGGGTAATCCATCTGCATCCCTACTATGCAATGATTAATAATTAGAGATTTTCTCAGTTCTCTCTCTCTCATGGGCCTCTTAAGGAAATGGTGATGGGTATGATCTACAGGTCCGACCTTAAAGCCACCTATCACAGGTAGATTTTCTTCCCGGGTTACATTTTGGCAGTGGGTTGACTAAGAGCATTCTTAAGTGCTCTCTACCATTATTAGTGTAACTTAGAAATCATGTCAGACCCTAAGAGCAGAGCAGACCCTAAGTTAATACACAAGCCAAGTTGACCTCTGTGCCACAAAATACGGTATTTTGTTCAATGTTGTGTCTAATACCAAACCCTCATTTTTCTACCGGTGCTTAAATATTAGCCTTCTTGATCACTGTTCAAAGAAACATTAAGGTCAGACAATAGGTAATCTTCTCAATTTACAGTTGGAAGAACTGAGTCAATGAAATCATAAATAAAAGCAATCCTGGAAGAAGTCTCTATATACTGGACCTGAACCACTTCAACTATATGAGAAGCTTGCACTATATAAAAATTTATTTTAAAATAAATTTCAGTTAAGATTGGATCAAGTTTTTAAAGACAATTATGATTGCAGTGAATGCCATATATAATACATGTATGTCTGATGAATAATCATGAATTAGGTGTGCTAATGATTTTAATTGTTTGGAGATGGAAGAAAAATCTACAAAATTTTCTTTAGGCTGGTGCATTTTATGTCACAAAATGGAAATTCGAAAGTTAAAGTCAAAGCTGCATCTCATTATGTATGTAACTGCTGCCCTATATATTGATGGCAATATGTTTGTATTTAAAAACAATTCTTAAATGCATTGTTGAATTTTTGAAATGCCTACCTGATATTTGTTACTGAATTTTAAAATGCTATATGAAGATTTATGTAAATAGTGTCTGTCTAAAAGTAATTTTAGAAAGTTAATTCAGAAGATAATATTTTGAATATAATTCTGCCAACACTTATTAAGTATGTTTTGAATAGAAAATTGCTATCCAAATTACTCATCCCATCCTTGGCATTTTCTCAAAAACAAGATAAATATTTTTTAGTTTGTGAAGACTGTTCATAACAGTTACAGGTCAATTAATTATAGAAGATCTAACCATGCATTTGACCATGAAATGCATAAATTGTGGCTTCTTGATTATAGTTCTAGATTATTTTTTTGTGAACCCAAGCATTACTTTGACTTACTGATGATGAAAAATGATTATCTCTGTAAATGACCAATAATGCATTAAGATTAATAAGATATCTTCCTAGATAAGACACAGAAAATGTTTTGAATGAGTAAATAAATTATGGAAAGTATATCAGAATTCCTCATGAATTATTTAAATCAGTAGTAGCTTGTATACAGGAAAGTTCTTAAACCCAGAAATGTAGCCTTATTTATTAAGGAATGTTTATTTTTAATCACTGTATTCATTTGCTGCTTGAGTTCATAACTTTATTTTTCACAAATATTTAAGGTTGTCATTTTTCTTTTTAGATAATGAAGTATTTCTGAATATCTTCTTTCTTGGTTGCTATCTTTAGGAACATAATAAAGATCTATTCCTATGGTCAATTATATGCCAATAATTGAAATATGCATTTTATTTGCATAATTTTTATATAGTCTTCAGAATAATTCCGTGAACAGATTCATTTATTCAGTCTTCAAATATTTATTAAGCACCTAATAAGTGCGAACTCTTCTAATAGGGTGGTATACAGTGGTAAAATAAGGCAGCCCGATGTCCCTGCCCACATGGGTATTACTCACTTGGGAAAGTAGCATACACAAAAGATGATAGTTATAGTTTAGAATGTGTTAGGAAGGAAATGCCATGCCACAATAGAGACTAACCCACTGACAGTGTGTCAGTTGGCTTTTGCTGTATTACAAATGACCCTAAAACTTAGTAGCGTAAGACAACTCTTTACCTAGGCGTGTTTGGCTGGGGTGCGCTTAGGCAGGGCTCAGCTGGGTGGCTCTGCTGCTCCAGCGCAGGCTGAGCTGACCTTGGACGGGGCTCCTCCTGGCGTGCTGCCTGAGCTGTCTGCAACACCTTGTCCTGCTCCATGGGGTGTCGCATGCTGCAGCAGCTGAGCCCAGATTTTTCATATGGTCGTGCTGGCAGGGGTCCCTGGTACAGCAAAGTCCTTAAAGGAAACTTTTGTTTTGTTTCTCTGAGTATATGCCATATGAAAACTGACCAGATTATCTCCATATCTTCCTGGATCCCTTGTCAGAGTTGAAAACCCATGAAAAATTGTAAGTCACCCTGTTGGTAGAATGGTATAACCAAACCTTTTGGAGTCTATCCTAACACCAAGATATCTGTTTGTCTTATTATGAACAAGGGTGCAGTTTTCATTCAGAAAATAAGTACTTTATATTCAATTACTGTGGTTTTCCTAGAGAGTAAGAACTAGGAAGGCTTAGGTACTTACTTCTGGAATATTTCATGTAAGGACCTCCCCCAAAAAAAAGTCCTTAGAAAAATGCAGATATTGTTTCTTCATAGTATTCTCCTATTTCCTTCTTTTATACTTTCCATGAAGAGATGCCTTCTTATATATTCACCTGGGCTTCTGAACACCAAAACTTATTAAATAAAGTAAACCACTGAACTGGAAATATGTTTTATACAGAATCAGTGCCCAGTACTTTGTATGAGGTGTTCAGTCAAGCGATAAAGAGGTCTTAGCACAGAGAACTGCATTTCCATACACTGACCAACAACATTTAAGGTGTTTTGTTTGCTATTTAAATTCATATCATCTTGTTATATTCTTGGCTTCGATGTCAATGAATGGCTGTTTCCATAACCACCCCCCCCTTCATATTCTATGGCGTCAAGGGCTTCCACAGGAAGTGTTCATCTCTCCTACATTTGCATGAATTCTATTAAATATGCATAAAAATTCTATTAATTATGCATAAAATATGCATAAATTATGTCGCAGGAAAGAAAAGTAAAGCAGGGTGCCTCTCATTCCGTCCCCTCCAGCCCCACACAGACAACGTACGCTTTTGTTGTAAGATTGCTGCGATGCCGTAGCAGCTCACGTCCAGAAACGCCGCCCGGGACCCCTGGGACTGGAATTCTGCCATCCCTTTCCGCCCTTCCAGTGGCACTGGAAGATTCCACGAGAGCACCGCGGGCCAGCCAGGTGGAGGCCCTGTTCAGTTGTGGTCTGGGGCAGAAAATGCCTTTTCCACTGCGAAGGCCAAACCCAAGCCACGTGTGTGCTTGGTCGCTGCCCCCTTCTCTGCTGTAGGGGCGATGCTCTCCCTGGGTGCCTAGCCAGGGCCCGAAGCTCGCTGGAGTCAGGCCCCAGGCAAAGGAAGCAGAGCCCACTGGTGGAGGGGTCCATTCAGCCCCCCTCGTTGAGCCCCCCGGGAGGGCTTGCTGGCCTCCAGTCTGCCCCCCGAGGCACCTGCTGGAGAGAAGCTCTGCCCGCCTGCTTCATCGTCCCACTGCCCCATGGCACCGCGGCCTGGCACTTCCAGCCTCACAGGCCGGGTGGAGCAAAGTGCCTGTGCCTCCACCCCCTGCTCCCACTCCCTTTCTCTGTTCTTCTTTTCTTCCTCTGCTCTTTCCCCTGTGTTTTGTTCTCAGTCACCCCTGACAATGGAGTGTAACTGACAAGACACCAGAAACAACCACACGTAGTGGAGTATCTTCTGGAAGATGTGATTCCTAAAAGCTAGTGAAAGGACAAAGGCGAGGTACCACTGAGTTTTCTCATATGGTGTTGCTAAGTGGGCAGTGTGCTCTTTCGTAGCTTTTCTCTGCAAAGGGAAGATGTCGGGCAGTTCTTAGTGTGGCAACAGAGCAATAAGCCTTTCCTTAGAGGGACCAATGGCAACTCTTTGTGTCCTACACCCCTGCTGGTGGCTCTTCCAGGAGCCTTCCAGATGCTTCAGTCCACCGCCTCCTCTCTGACCCAGCAAGGAGCTGTCTTGAGACTGTAGTTTGCTCCATCTCAGCCCTCTGTGACTAAATGGGAAAAAGGCTGCCAGGTAGAGAAGAGAAACTGGGTTTAGTTACCCCGCCAGCACCATTTTTTAATTAACACAATTGGTGAATAAAGCAGCAATCAAATGTTTATGTCCTTCTCCCATTAGGGGAGGAAAAAGTAGATTGAATATAGAAAAAGAAACTAATGTCTGTCTAGTTGTTTGTTTCAAATACAAATTGAAAAGTCCCTACAATCTTTGCAATGACAAATTTCTCATTACTGCTCCAAGGATGCTATAAAATATATCCGTTTTGCTAGATGTTAAATTGCTCAGTGAGATTAACTCTTCTCCAGGAGACTGCTGGAAATTCTAGCATTTAAAAGGGAGGGGGGGAAAATATAGTTGGCTTAAATACAGATACAGAAAATACAGAAGCAATATCTGGGAACTTGTAATTATGTCACATCTGTTTGGAGAAACCAGTTGGCCTTTCAGGAAGGGAATGGGATAACAATTTAATTAAAGGCGGATTAGATGACATGCAAATTACGTGCTATTATTATTGACAGAATCTGTCAAAATGGACAACTGGGAAAGTTCGGTTTTTCATGTTTCTTGAGGGAATAACTCTTGGCAGAGCTGGAGACTTTAACTTGCTTTTTTGGATGTGAATTTTAGCCTCAATAGGTAGACTGCTCCAGGTCTGGACATTTTCCTGGTTTCGTCCCCTTCTTCATTTCTTTCCGTCTTGCTTCTTACTTTCTTTCATAATTTGGCTTAATGTCTAACACTAAAGCCAGTGCAGAATCATCTATTTTATTTTGATTTTCTTTGGTTTGCAAGAACTTTAAGAAACTATCATTTGCCATGAAAAAAAAAAAACTTGATTTTTAAAAATTATTTATTATTATAATCAGGCCAGAAATGCTAACTTAGTGTTTCTTGTCTATGGACTTGAACCTAAGTCAAATGGACTTCCTGATTTAATAAGAAAAAAAAACTTCCAATTTTGGCTATGGGCTATTAAAAGGTTTGGTAGCCAACTCATTATTTCTTAATGCGAAATTATCTCTCTCAATCATTTTGATGGTGTTTCCCAAATTGAACATAGAAATTCCACATTTTCACATGCCAAACTGCTAGCAAAGAACTTCTCCATAAATATTAAACTTGGAAATTACGCATTTTAATTAGTCAAAGCACATCTTAGGAAAAATCAGCGCTTTAATGAAATTATCATTGTAGATGTGCTTAAAAGGATACCATTCCACTGCAAATGAATTTTCATATGTTGACTGGCTATTTATAGAGTGACTTATAAAAGAATCCAAATAACCATCTTACTGACCACAACTTATCTAAAAATACTTTCCTGTAAGCTCAAGTTAGTTATGAAGAATGACCCTCATCCCATTTACCTGACTTAATCTCAGATAACATCAATTGACCAGTTTATCATTTGTTTAAAGATCATTTGTGGGGGAGCAGATGTAGCTCAAGTGGTTGAGCACCTGCTTCCCATGGATGAGGTCCTGGGTTCGATCTCTGGTACTTCCTAAAAATGAAACAAACAAACAAACCAGCTCTCATTGGAGAGCAGATGCAGTTCAGTGATTGAGCACCCACTTCCCATGTACTAGGTCCTGGTTCAATTCCTGGCCCTCCTTTCTAAAAAAAAAATAATTTGCTTAAGAAGTTTGTCATATGGGAAGCTGACTTGGCCCAGTGGCTTCAGTGTCTGTCTACCACATGGGAGGTCTTCGGTTCAAACCCCGGGCCTCCTTGACCCGTGTGGGGCTGGCCTACGCGCAGTGCTGATGCGTGCAAGGAGTGCTGTGCCACGCAGGGGTGTCCCCCACATAGGGGAGCCCCATGCGCAAGGTGTGCGTCCCGTAAGGAGACCTGCCCAGTGCGAAAGAAAGTGTAGCCTGCCTAAGAATGGTGCCGCACACACGGAGAGCTGACACCACAAGATGACGCAACAAAAAGAAACACAGATTCCTGTGCTGCTGACAACAACAGAAGTGGACAAAGAAGTCGCAGCAAATAGACACAGAGAACAGACAACTGGGCCGGGGGGGCGGTGGAAGAGGAGAGAAATAAAACAATACAAAAAAAATTTAAAAAGAAGTTTATCATAATTTTTCATAATAAGATTTTGTTGGGTTTTCATTTTTAAAAATAGATTTAATGGAACTATTATATATAGGTCTGCTAACATAATAAAAATGATTTCCTGGTCAAAGACTTTTACCCTCAGAAGTACCATGGTTTATACAAGAATTAGAGTGGGCACACTGATCACATCAGATAGAAATTTGTTGGTTTCAATAAATTTGAGGCTACTATTTGGCTGTCAGGAGCTGAAGAATAATGGTTGGCAAAGATCAAAGGCATCACTAAATTATAAACCCTTTTAAGATAGAGCAAATTTTAAGAAATATGTGCTCCCCACGTGCCACAATCACCAGTGAGCGAGGGTCGTTGTCAAGGTAGAGTAGGAATGCCATGAGTCTGTATCCATCAAGAAGACAAGTATTCACCAGTTATGATGCAAGCCAAGAAGCAGGACTCAATACATATCAGAGAAGTAACGAGTTTGGAATATAGTGAGATGAAAACTTGCAAAAGGAAAATGGTAAGCCAGAGCCTCTTCTTGGAGGGGTGGAGGTGGGGGACATTTATCAATTTGCTACCAAGGAAGAGATTGATGCCACAAAGTTAAATAGAAAAGTTGATGCAGCTATCATAGAGAGGGTAAGAACAAAGTACTTGAAAATAAATGCTTCAATAAGATACATTGTTTAAAAGCCATGGGATAAATATAACATAAAAGAAATGTGATATGAAAAATGTGTTCTTGTCAACTATTATTGACTCTTCCTTATCTTCCTTTGTAATGCAACATCTTTGCAGGTCACTTTTATTTCTAATTTTGAGGTCTATTTATGCAAAGTAGACTTTTCCAGCGTCCAATTCCTTCTACCCTGCCTTTGTTGTTGAATTATTTTAGGAAAAATTCATTTACAAAGGAGAGAAATAGAAGCATGCCCGACATCTTTTCATAGTGCTGTGGTGTGGTGTCCAAGATGAGTTTAGAGTTTTAAAATCAGTTACAGTTAAAAATATTCCAGAAAAGTGAATTAATTAAGAAAATTATGAAATTAACAAAAAATTAATCTCTTTATGTAATTTAAAGACATGGAGGAAGCGGATTTGGCTCAACTGATAGAGTATCCACCTACCATATTGGAGCTCCAGGGTTTGGTACCCAGGGCCTCCTGACCCGTGTGATGAGCTGGCCCACGTGCAGTGCTAATGCGCGCAAGGAATGCCATGCCATGCAGGGGTGTCCCCTGAGGAGGGGAGCCCCATGTGCAAGGAGTGGCCCCCACAAGGAGAGCCGCCCCATGCGATAAAAGTGCAGCCTGCTCAGGAGTAGCGCCGCACACACCGAGAGCTGACGTAGCAAGATGACACAACAAAAAGAGACAGATTCCCAATGCCGCTGACAAGAATACTAGCAAACCCAGAAGGGCACACAGCGAATGGACACAGAGAGCAGACAATGGGGGGGGGGGGGGGGGGAGGTGTAAGGGGAGAGAAATAAATCTTTTAAAAATAAAAAAATAAAGACGTGGCAAATGATTTGGTAATTGCATCCCAACCTCATTTTGCAAATATCCCCATCTGTCAATGGGACTAGAATAAACTTATGGAGACTGACTTACCTAATAACAGAACAATTTTAAGGGTGTTATAAATAAAAGACTATGTGTATATGAGTTCAAATAGCAACCTGATATGCAGCAAATATGTTCATATATGAATTGAAATTTTGGTTTACCTCCAAAATATTATATGTCAAAGTTCTTACTCTTTCTCACAATTTTAGCTTTTTCAAGCAGATAAAAATACCAAGAAGTCACAGTAAAAGACAGAAGTGAAGTGACTCAAGTTCCATTTCTCCATCTTTTTCATCCCTGTACTACCCTTGCTTATTTCTCACCTGTTTCAAATCTGGGATATGTAATGCCACAGCGCTTGGAAACACAGCCTTTGACAAAAGTGAAGGAATTCAAACCAAACCATTACTTAGTCAAGAAATAAACGTGGTGGTCAGAGGTTGTGTCAGGTGTATGTAGGGATCAACTGGTAGTAGGAGTTCTCCAAAATAACTTCCACAAAGAATACAATGGTTATTTAAAAGTAAGTAATTAAAATCTGGTTTGAATCTTGCATATATACACACACACGTATGTATGTGTGTATATATATAAATGTGTGTGTGTGTATATAAATGAAAAGTACATATATAGAGAGAGAAAGAATGAAAACTCAACAGTATCCCCTGAAACTGTTTAGAAATAAAACCTACAAATGATTTTTTTCTGGAAGGAGTGATTTATTACTGACATTACTAAGAATTGATAGGGAAAGCTGATTATAAAAAGCAGCCAATTTAGTTGGCCTGTTCATTATAATTTTTAAAAACTTTTATTTGTACCAAAGAGTACCACACCTTCCACCTCACCCTTGATATGCATCATGGCCAAAACCTTCTTACTTTTTCAAGTTATAGTTTTCCTGATAAGGTCAGAACTATCATCCACTGGCCATCCAAGCCTGTCCCTTCTGAAGTAGTAGTGGTCACCGTTAAACCTGGCTGCTGTGCAGTAAACACTGGTCTTTGCACTGCTGCAGAGGGGACTTCACACAAGTCCCCACGCCAGTGTGTGGCTACAAAGTTGCAGCATCCCTTCCTTGCCAGGTCTTCTAAAATGCATTCCACAGGAGAGAGCACCCATCCTTGTAAGTCAACTAGGAAATGAAGTCATTATTTTAGCAGAAGCATTGCAGGTTCTGGAACATATTTTCTGTGTGCTTGGAAAATATACACAAATTCTAAGAAAAAAATCCTTCAATGAGAACTGATCAATCTGGAGTAGAAAGCAAGTTGGTTTGCTATTTTGTTTGTAGTCTAAAAAAATCCAGTTAAGGTAATTTGTCAAGCTGAAATCTTTTTTATGCCTATAATTATGATGAAAGTGGAGAGAGCATGCATATCAGTTAATGAAACCAAAGGCTGTTTTAATGTTTTGACTATGACAACATCTAGTAGACACTGGCATGAAAAAAGCAATTTAAGATATAAGAGGCCAGTAAAAAAAAAAAAAAAAAATTACTTTGGGGTGGCAGACTTGGCCCAGTGGTTAGGGCGTCCGCCTACCACATGGGAGGTCTGCGGTTCAAACCCCGGGCCTCCTTGACCCGTGTGGAGCTGGCCCATGCGCAGTGCTGATGCACGCAAGGAGTGCCCTGACAGGAAGGGGTGTCCCCGCGTAGGGGAGCCCCACGCGCAAGGAGTGCACCCCGTAAGGAGAGCCGCCTAGCGCGAAAGAAAGTGCAGCCTGTCCAGGAATGGCACCGCACACACGGAGAGCTGACACAACAAGATGACGCAACAAAAAGAAACACAGATTCCTGTGCTGTTGACGACAACAGAAGCAGACAAAGAAACAAGATGCAGCAAATAGACACAGAGAACAGACAACCGGGGTGGGGGGTGAGGGGAGAGAAATAAATAAATAAATCTTTAAAAAAAAATTACTTTGGCAATATTAAGGTTGTTGAGGTGACGACAATCTAGGCTTCCTTCTGAAGGGTAAGGAATAATTGTCAATTTTCCAAGACAATACTCGATATGATATTGCTCCATTAGGCCATGTAGGCACAAGAAGACATTGCTAATTAAACTTCAATGGGACCATTTCTCAAAGAGAGGCATTTTTCCATGTATTCCCCTAAAGAGTTTTCGGACTGGTTGACCAGTCAACCATTATTTTAAATAGAGGCAGGGAAAATTTTTATGTTTCAAATTTTCAATCTCTAGGTGGATGCTGCTGGTCCAAGAACCACACCTCGAGTAACAAGGTCTTAGATTAAAATAAATTTAAAATCACTGTCATTGATTAGCTTAAAGAAGGAAAGGGAAAGGAGGAGGAAGGGGAGGGAGGGGAGAAGTAATGATGCAGGAGGCTGTATAGAAAGAGGTGGATGCTTCAATTTATTCAGTTCTGGAGGAACAGTTCCATATTTTAACAGTATTACCCTTTATTTACTCTTTCTGTTTTAAAGTGACTATAATAATAGCTCTTCAATTAGAGAGCTGTTTTGTTAATAGCATCTGCTTTATTAGAGCAGCAGTTTTATTAAACTAATAACTATTAGCATGAAGACACCATTACTATAAATTGCATTTATAATTACAGCACTAAATATACTTGTGTTGCAAAAAATTATTAGAAATTTCGACCTTAATCATTGACCTCTCCTGCAGCTTTCCTCCTATCCCATAGACACTGTGAACTTGTATCAGAGCAAGCAAGCTCTGTATATGTAGTTGTAGTCCTATATCCCATACAGTTATTCAAATTGACACATGGTCTGTCCAGAAACTTATGTTACAAGCTCAGAGAGTAGTTCATTAGAACTTCCTTTCAAATTTCTACTTCTCACAGTCTAGATTGGTTCAATATTCAGTACTTCATCAGAAATAATTTACTGTCTAGTCGTGCATGGCTTTGGGGGGCTGCAGCATAAAGAACTGCATATGTTCACTGTCGCTGCGTAACAAAGCACCCAAGTGTTTTAAGCCGTGGCTTAAACCCACAACCATTTATTATTCCATGCTCAGGTCATCTGGGGGTTGTTGGTCTAGGCTTAGCTCAGTCAGGTGGCGTAACTGAGGTGACACTGCTCCATATATCTGAGATTCCTTCCTGAAGCTCTTCTCATGACCATGGGCCAAGTCCGCAAAAGAATGTTAAACTGTTGGAGGCACATGGCAAGCCTCTGCTGCATCACACCTACTCATATGCCATTGGCCCCAACCAGTCATGTGATTGAGCCCCTAGTCTAGCCTCTCTGCCCACAGTGAGACCATAGCAAGTCACATGGCCAACCCATCAGTGGAGTAGAGAAGTATCATCCTCCCACGGAAGAGGAGGCAAATGAGTGGTTATTTCAGAATTAAAATCTAACCTACCAGAGACAATTTCTCTTCTATACATGTAAGTAAAAGCAATGTCTAAGTCTGTGAGTTGGTTTTTCTCATAATATGCCAAACAGCCATAGCTATATTTAGCCAAATTAGAAATATTGGGATTGCTCTGCTTCTTTAAGGAGCTCAGCCTTTTATAGAAAGTGAGAAATTATGGTCCTAACCATCACATATATATTATTTTTCCAGTTAGGTGCTATATACAACAGGTCACATGTGAGGTTTTTAAAATTCCAAAAAGTCTAGTGACTAAAGTCTTAGGCAAAATAAATGGAGTTGAGTCACAGGAATGGAACACATTCACCCAAAAATATTCATCAAAATTTCCCATGTGCTCTTCATTATGGCAGTGCATGCAGATGACTCCAACCCAGTCCTTAGGATATGTACACATGGGATGTTTCACACCGAATAAGACATTCTATAGACAGTGATAAGCCCTTCATGCCAGTTGTACACCTGCTGCTCACAGGAAGTAAGCCTAACCCCTTGACAGAAGGTGGGTGCCAGAGCTGTATCTTGAAGAATGAAAAAGAAAGAATCTCCAGCAGGCTTGAGGGTTAGGCATTTAACAGAGAGTGATGACACCATGCTGCTTTCAAGTAGGTGGATAGGAGTGTTGTCTGTGTCTGATGCCTTCTCCCTGACATGCTGCAATCTAGGGCGCGAGGGCCTGAGGGCACCTGTGGGGTAAACCTGTAGCCTAGGTATGATGCTGGAATATGGAATATCTGAAACAGGAGTTGTTCTAGGAGACACTTGCCTGTGTTCAAAACTGGAGCCAATGCCTGGCTGATGATCCAGCAGTCTTCAGGGCTACTCAGTCCTGACAAGCAGCAAAACGTTACCCTTAATGAGTGGAATCGGTCTGGTTTAAAGAAGAGGAAAATGAAGAAAGAGACTCCTATTATCCATGTGCAGCAGAAACAGCTACGTGTACCAACACTCACTTCTGGCCTTTTCCCCCGGGTGCACAGTGGGCTGCATTTCCCAGCCTCCCCTCTTTGGTGGGACGGGACCGTGTGCTGGAGCTCCGGCCGTGGAGTGTAAGTGAAAGTACTGCACATGCCATCTAGTCCCTGCCCATCTGCTGACCCAGTGGAGATGAGTCCAAAGCCTGAAGGAAGGCAGAGGTACAGGATGAGAGGAACCTGGGTCGCTGAAGGCCCCAGGGAGAAGAGAACCACCCCTTCCTTGGAAGGAAAACCCAACCAGAGAGAAAATGGCAGGTGGGGACTGGGTTTCCCGAGGTGGCATCTCCACTCTTTGGCAGTTAATGTTCTCCTCACCGTTTGACTTTAGAGCCTTGTCAGTTTCAGAAGGAGGTTTCATTCATCCAGTAGATATTTATTGAGCACCTACTGCATTGTGCCAGGCAATATACTCGTGGAGCTGAGGTTGTGACAGTAAGCAAAAATAGATACAATCTTTGTCTTCTTGTAGCCTACAGTGTGGAGGGTAAGAAAGATATCACAACTGTGGTGAATAGTACACAGGAGAATTAGATAATGCAGGAATGCCTTTAATTTGGTGGTCTGAGAAACCTATGAGAGGGGAAAATAAGGAAAATCTGATGGAGGGACTTTGAGCTGAGATGTGAGAGAAGGGTAGAGGTAAACTAGATGACCTGGGGTGGGAAGGAGTAGGAGTGGGAACATATAAACGAAACAAAATTAAAAGCATCATGGTAACCATAAAGCCCTCTTCATACTTTGTACCTAACCTCCCAATGGTGATTGAAGATTTGGGTAGGGGTATGTTTTTATGTATCTGAATATTTTTGTATAATTGGTTCCATCATGTATAATTGCCTGGTTTTACTACGGTAAATAAAAGCAGTAGATGTAGTAGGTGCCTAATCTGGAATTCTTCAACGAGGCTGAGTAACTGTCATAAACAACAACCAAAATGATATGCAAACTCGTCTTGCTCTTTCCCAAAAAAAATTGCATTTGTAGAACACAAATTTTCTGTGCCCGTTCCCTCATTAAGCTCAATGATTTTAAGGCAATGTTAGGATGTCCTTCATTGAATACTAAAGAATGGTTAGCTCCCAAATTTCCTGATGGATATTTCCTGATCCATTATGTGTAAAATGATGTGCTCTTCGGCCGAGCAATCACTTTATGCATCTCTGTGTCATCAGACAGCTGGCTTAGCCATTTAATAGATAGTTTCTGTTTAAAAGCATGAATGCTTTAGAGTTCAGGTTTTGGTCAAAAGGGAATTCAGGCTTTCCCAAATCTGGTAGGCATACACACAGAAAAGGTACTTAGAAAATCACACTTTGGTGACAGAGTGAGAAGAAAAGTGCCTTTAGGGGGCATTAGCACTTTGCCTGAAGAAAACACTCTGGGTGGATATTCTTGACTTTTTAATTTTCAGAGGCAACACTGTCAAAAGGTCTTGGTGAGACCAAGAGTTGTGAAGGAAGAGTTTATTTTGGAATCTCATTTTAGGAATTTTAGGGCATCCTATTGGTTATTTTAAAGTTAACACCCTTGTTATTGCAATTTCCACTATAATTAGTATCTAAAGTTTGAAGTGGATTGTGGGACAAAGACTGGAGTTTGAATAAATCATATAAACATGCACCCAGGTTCAACTGATTTGTTCTGTTACCCTCCTTTCTAAGGTTGGATCCTTGGCCCAAATAACAATCTATGCATTTTTTGCTAATAGTACTTCATTAAGGTAAAATTTACCTTCAGGAAAATGCACAAATGTTTAGTGTACAGCTCAAAGAACCGTATAAAATGTGCAAACCCATTTAACCTTCTCCCAGGTCAAGCTACAGAACATCCCCCCAGAGTTCCATCTGGCCAGTTGAACCACTGCCCACCTCCAAAGGCAACTGCTCTTCAGCTTTTATAACCATAAATTACTGCTATCTGTTCTTGAACTTCATATTGATAGAATTGCATAGTACGTAATCTTTTGGGTTGGGATTCCTTCACTCACAATCTGTGCATTTTGAGAATTTCTCCATCAAAAGCTTGACAGAATTAAGCTAATCCTTGTTGATCTGAAAGTTTCTGAGTATGATGAAATGCTACCGTAAGCAAGGACAGTGTTAGGTCAGCTGTACATTATTGAAGAAAACTATCCTGAGACCAAGTAAACCTGAAATAAAATTGCAGGCAGTAGGAAGATATGGCTAGCCTTCTCATAAATAGACTCATCTAAATATTTTTCAAGTGTAGAGTGAAGAAAATGCTAATTATAAATGATTCATATCCACTTATTAAGGTTTCACCCCTAAGTGCTAGTTCTAGGCAAGGCTTCATTAACCTTGGATCCATCACTTGTTCTTGAATTTCAATTTCTTTTTTTCAAAAATTTTCATTAAATCAGCCAGGCCCTCCTTCTCATTTGTACCAATTAGAAAGTTGCCTATATATATGAGTTTCTGGAGAGTCACCTTAAGACTTATGAGAGGGAAAGAAGAGAAGGAGAAAAAGGAAATGTTTTGAATGCTTATCGTGTGCCGATGGTCCAGGTACTTTTCCTTTCATTAATAAATTGAACCCTCCAAGTAAATTGCAGTACACAGAATCTAATACATCCAGTGGAGTGTTCACTCAGAGACACTGGTACGTAACCATGGGCTGCGTTTGAAAAGTTCACTCTAAGCCAGTTTTGTTTCGTTTTTTTTATGACTGAAATACAGATACGAGTAAAGACTGCTTTTGTAGAATGGTTCCTATAAACCCGCCACAGGCATACTCTACCATATTGTGGAAATCGAAGATGCCACTGATGATGGGAATGACGACCCTTTATGTAAGCAGTGCTCAAGGGAACTAAGGAATGCTGATTGTTATTATGTATCACATTACACTTTCCAAAATGGTAAATAAAATGTAAAGAGATGTGTCTTAGAACTGGGCAGTCCTGGAAATCCTGGCTATCAAGAACAGAGTCGAGAATCAGGGAATGGGGGAGCGACAGGAATGGGGCCCCCGGCAGCTGATCAGGTCACTCAGAGCCACTGGCAGGAGACCTGGGAGACAGAGAGAGGCTGACAGCCCTGGCATGCCTCTGCCCAGGTGTCTGGGAGTGACAGGGACAACCATAGGGAAGAGGTGGCACAGGCACCTCAGGGAGAGGGGCAAAGTGTGTTAGGAAGGCTCACAGCTCTTGCCACCTTTCTGAAAGATCCTGCTGAAAAGTTTAAGTTAAAAGTAGTTTGGGCGCAGCTCACCTGCAGCGCCCCCACATCCCTGCCTCAGACTGTGTACTTTTCTTGTTTCTTGTTTCTTCATAAACTCTTTACTCCCTTGCCTAGCCCACCCCCCAAAAAAATATTTTGTTGTTAAATGAGGTAGACCTCGGTCATTTAGAGTATTTATTGACGGGACAATGGTAACAAAAGTAATTGTTTAATAATAACATCATTTTCACTTTCTTTGATAATCTTCACTCTTCATAAAGAGTAAAATACACCCTGAGCTTTATCTTAGGTGCCAGGAATATACCTGTTATGGGAAACTGGCTTACCTTATTGTAAATGTTATACCTATTCTATTGTAGATGTTGCAGTTGTTCCCTATTACAGATGATGCAGTTCTAACAGTAAATAGCTGCTCGGTAGTTTCAATAAATACAAAGTGGAAACTAGTTCGAGGCTCTCAGTTCTGGAAGCTGTGAGTCCCCTGGTTCCATCTTTATCTCCTCTCTCGTGTCTCTCTCTTTCCTTTCTTAAAGTTCTGCATTGCCTTCCCTTCGAGCCCACCTGCCACTGAGCGTATCACAGCATATCCCGTTGAAACAGCAGTAAGGAGATCTGGAGTGATGGGGAAAGATCACCAACAAGTTAGATCTGTACCCTTTCTTTCCAGGGGCCTGAGCTTGCTCACGCACTTTCTCAGCTAATCCAGTTTGAAATGTCATCCAATGCTTGCTGTAACCAGGCTCTGCAGTTTACCAGGATCTCTATGGGGTCATCTCTGATTCCTCTAGTTTCTAGCTGTTCCCTTCCCTCTGGGGCAGGAGCTCGGTGGAGGGGGCTCCACGGCGTGGCTGGGGAGGGGAGGCCTGACCTGAGCCGTCCATCAGGGTTGGGTCGGACCAGCTCCTCCCCGAGGGGGTACCTGCCGCCCCTGCCCCCCGCCCACACCTGGCCCTGGGGACCCCGCAGCCCGGTGTCCACCCTGGGCTTGCCCCGCTGAGCCCCCCATCCCCCCAGGATTCCTGCCCATCCTGATGTGTCCACACCGTCCACACTCCATGTGGCCACGGTCTGGGCTCTGGACCTCCCAGCCTGTGCCCCGCCCAGCCTCTGGCCAGGGCCAGTGGCTGTCAACTCCTTGTTCAGACCACACGGGAACCAAGCAAGGTTTTGGGGCACCCCATATATCCTCTTCCTTCCTTAACACGGGGCCCCCGCTCCCTCCTAGCAGACGTGGTTCATGCCCTGCCTAGATCACCCAGCTCTGTGCATGCCAGGCCCAGGCTCCAGCCGCCCCTGGAGGATTGTCCTGGAGTGATTGCAGTCCCCTTCCCCAGGGCTGATGGGAAGGCGCCATCCCCGCCCTTAAATCGTACAACAAAGGCTCTGACCCTGCAGGACAAAAGGCCCGCTTCCTTGCCTCAACGCTGGAGAGCTGGAGGTGCAGTTCACCCTCCAGAGCTCCCCTTGGGATCGGTCTAGGGCCATTCCACAGTTTTGGTTGGCTCCTTCTCCTCCCCAGTCCTGCTCTCCTCACTCCCTTATCTGCAGAGCCTACCCCCAATAAATCACCTCACAAAGAACCCCCACTTCCGGCTCTGCTTTCAGGGAACCCAGCGCAAGCCGTGCCATTGTCTGTGCTTGTTCTCCTGCTGTTCTGGGCTGGCCTCCTCCCGGGGTCCCACAGAGGAGAAGCAGGGCCGCCTGTGTGAGCCGATACAACCCAAGCCATGGGCCGAGCCTCTTGCCCACCTCCCATCCCAGGCTGCCTCCTTTATTGGGAACACGTCGTCAAAGAAGACTGAACTATGTCCTTTTATGTGTGGCCAGGAAAAGTCAAACTCAGCAAAATGATTTTGCAGTGATGGAACACCCCGTCTTCCCTGCAGGGCGGGAATAGCAGTTGTGGATGAGTCACTGCAGGTTCTCACCACGGTCCTCCACAATAAAACAGTCCAGAGTGATGTACTGATGACTCACATATTTAAAGGTCTCCTAGAATCCTTGGACATAGCGCGAGGCCATGCTAGCTCTCCTGTATTCATTCATTCACTGCCCAAGAGCCCTCCACTCAGTGTCGACTGAGCCCCTACTCTTGGCAAGGCACGAGGCTAAGGATACAGTGGGGACATGATTGCACCAGGCCCAGAGAGCTTATTTGGTGAAGGTTGAGAAGAAGGATAGCAGGAATTAGATTCTCGAGGAAGCTGTGTAAATGAGCCTCATTATACTAAAATAAACATATGGACAACACTCCCCATGCCCTAAAACAAGAAAGAAAAGAAAACCACGTGCTCAGGAACAAATAGAATTGAATCATAGGAGGATGTACCTGAAAAGTCTCGGGAAGGTGTGAGCCACGAATGGTTGGGTAGCGAGCTCTTGTCAGTGGCCGTCCTTTGGGTCACTAAACTACTGTTTTAGATCCACTGGACAGATGGAATGTACTCTGAGTCTAGTGGGTCAAAATGGCTTTTAAAACAGAGAGGCTTGTGTATTTTCAGAGTTTGTGACTAAGACCTAGAGCCCCAGGTGCCTGACAGATGCCCAATGGGGCACAGAGGAAGCCACTGGAGAAGTCTGAAAACTTCTTGCGGCTACTTCTGCCCAGAGACAAACATGCAGAGCATGCAGGCCCAGGTTTGTCTGCCGAAGTTCACAGTAATCAGTTAATCAATCAAGTAATTTCCAAGTACCAAACACTTCCAACATTCATTTCAGGGTTAGGTGTAAGGTTGAAAAACGAAGCCACCAACAGCAATAGCAAAAAATACCGAAAAAATGTCCAGTCTCCGCTTGTGTCAATGACGTATGAAAGCCTTCCTCTCCAAAAAGTAGAAGCATTGTTATAGTCACATACTCCAGTCATAACTGTAATAGTCTATAAATCACTGTTAGAGACAGACACAAATAAAAGTCAGACTTTCAGGTACAACTGGTTTCGGCAATTCAGAAAATTCAATAAATCATGAGGGAAAATTACCTTGTCTGAATTTTTTTCTTTTTTTTAAAAATTCTCTCTTCCAGTTACCTAAACGAGGGTCAACCCTTTCAAGGGCTCCACTTTATCAAATAGTTTTGATGCTTGTTTCCCTCCTTAAATGCAAATCAGGATTAGAGTAATATTACAAACGTGTCTTTGTATTTTCAAGGTCATGTTTGGCCAAGAGTGTCAGCTAGGGTGTCTTTTTCCTTCTTCATTAGGCACCAAAGATCTGATTAAATATTTACAAGTCTGCTTGGATGGAGTGAAAGGGAGCAGAAGATGCAGTTAAAGGGTAATACCCAATGCCACTCTGCAGGGTCTGCTTAGCTGATAGAGGAAGTTGACTTTTTAAAAGAACTTTCTTCTGGCACTATTTATGAAGCAGACTTAGGAGGTTTGGTGTGGTAAGTGACCAGTGCTTCTAGGATTTATTAGTCAAAGTTCAGGAATCATCTAAAAGTCTGCGCTAAGTAATTCATGCCCTCTGGATTTTCTCCAGAAATAGTTTTCCTGCCATAGGGGGTGCTGCAGGAGGGGCAGAGGTAGCTGCTTCAAGCTTCCCTGAGGGAGCTTCCCCGACAAGGTACCATCACAGGCACCCTTGGGGAGTGCTGAGAACATGAGGAGACATTCAAAGTTTGACACTTCCTTTCAGAAACAAAAATAATTTAAAAAATCACTATTGGCCATGAGATTCCTTCCGTTGCTTCTACAGAGCTTCTCAGGGTCCTGAGGAAAGCTGTTGACAATGAGGTGTAATCTCAGATTGAAGGGCGGTGGGTTACAAAATGTCTTAACCCATGTTTAGGTAGAAAAGGAGCCCACTGCAGCCCAGTTGTGGAAGAAACATCAGCTTGACAGAAGTATTAGAATTAGTATTCAGAATCATAAGCGCTTTCAAGGTTTGCACTCATTTTGGGTTAAAATGTCGCAATTCTTCGCATGGTAATATACTAGCTAGCTTGATTGTACTGTTGATAAGGTCAAGGCTAGGTGATTAATCTCAATTAGCCTGGCAAGCTTCACACTCAGAAGCTGATCTGAGGGCACAGTCCCCGCCAGCCGTGGGGCACGGGGATTTGATAAGCCGTCCTGAAAATGAACTCAGTTTTCATGTCTTACCTATAGCTGTGTTGCTGTCCTAGGTATGATGTGGAAATTTAAAGAAAAATCAACTCTGTGGCATCCATTAGGACACATCTGAATTAAATGACATGAAATCTAGAAAATTCCTTTAAACATGAGGACAATGAACTTTTATTTCTGTTTGGGGGCCGGGCAGGTGTCGTCCCATTTTCTTTCAGTTGCTCTATCTTGTTAAATTGTTAGGACACTTGCTCAACTCCTCAAATGCAGAGGACTGGACACCAAGTTCAATGACTGGGCTTTGTTTTTGGTTTTTTTTCCCCTTAGCATCAATGTTTTGCTTGAAATCTTGCATTAGTATGAATGGTTGCCCATAAAGTAAAAGTCAGAATAATGCTTGCTTCTGGAAAGGAATGATAACTAGGATGGGACCTGAAGCCATCTTCTGAAACAATAGTAAATGTTTATGTGGTGTAGGTGAAGGTTACCCGCATGTGTTCATTTTGTGAAACTTGCGCCCTGGTGGTTTGCACACATAGTTTACATCCTTTAAACTCCAATTCAAAGTTAGCTTAAGGATTTTTGAAAAAATTCCTGTAAGTGAAGTGATCAGAAGTAGACCTGTAGTTTTAAGTACTGCCTGCATCATTTTCTTTTGGATGATGGCATATTGCTTGATGCTGGCGTTTTGATCAAATATACCCAGACATCTTTCTTTGATACATTTTGACCTACCTTCTTAATGCAAGAACCTATTTTTAAGACCCAATATATTATACAAGTCTGTATCTTCTTCCCGGCTGGGATTAGAACATCATGTGGATTAAGCCGTGCCCCATGCTTCCAGCTGCCTTTAGATATAGGCCCTGCCTGTGCCCTGTCTTTCCATCATCCTCTCCTTTATAAGGAGTGAGCGTCCTTATAAACTCCAGGGTGGTTAAATCTCAGTATAAGAGCCTTCTTTACGCACAGTATACTTTTCGAAGCCATGCCGTTTTTTTAGGCACTGGCTGCTCTATTCACGGTATTCTATATAATTTTGTATACTGATATCCTGGGGTATTAATTGCATTTTAATGAAAAAAATGGCCCCGATTAGCAGCTGCGGCCTCAATGTTAATACATACCTACTGTTTCAATTTTCTGGTTAAGCTGATAATGACTTCAGAGCACAGTTGATTCAGAAAGCCGCCTGGCAATTGCGTGTGTCAAGTCGGCTTTTGACCCCTCATCTCTATAAGCTTGCCTTCAGCTTTTATTACAAAATAAGAGAAAACAAGCACCCTGCAGGCATCCTTTGAAGGATCTGGATTAGTGACGTGGAGATACTGGTATCTGATGATTGAGCATTTGCAGTTCTAGAGGACTAGTCCCTGGTAATATTTAAAGTGTGGGCTGTGGGGTCAGAAACACTTGGGTGTTATCAGCCACTCCTGGGAGGGGTCAGTACACACGTGGGTTACATTCTTGCTCACTCATACACTAGCTTTGTGAAACTGGTCAAGGCAGTTCAATCTCCCAGAGCCTCGGATTTCTTATCCAGAAAATGGTATAATTATATCTTTTTTCAGTTATTGAAAACATTAAACGAGATTATGGATGTAAGTCCCTTCAAGAGTTTCTTTTTCCAGAAAGAGTTCAATGAATGGTAGCCGTTTTTTGTTGTTGTTGTTTTTGTTTTTACTATGCTGCACCTTCTTCTCATCAATACTAGGAATTAAGATCGGACTTGGAATAAATGTTCTATTTTGTCTTTTAAACCTTGTATATGAAAAAATATATATGGTATGACTACATTTCTATGAAGTACAAACACAAGCAAAATCTTTTTATGGGAACAGTGTCTAAATAGCAGTTTCCTCTAAGAGGCATGGTATAGCATGAGGGTTTCTAAGGTGCTGAAAATGTTCTAATTCTTGACTTAGATAGTAGCTATTGAATTTGACATATGTAAAATTTCTTGGAGCTGTATTCTTAAGAATTAGGCATGTTATCATAAGGATGTTGTAACTCAAAAATAAAGAAAAAAAGGGACTTGAGACAAATAAACTGGTATAGCCCTTTGGGAAATGAAGAAGTCATGACAAGACTCAGTTACCCTACCTCTAGTAATCTAAGTAAATAATCCCAGAACAGACAAAAAGTTAATTGCATGAAAGTGTTCATTGCAGGATTTTCTATATTAAAAAGATCACTATTGAAAACAGTATAAATTATGTATCCAATACTCTGGAAAAATTACATAATTTATGATGCATCAATTCCAGGATTATGCAGTCATTTTAAAAATTATGTAAAATTGTGCAGTTTAGAAACTCTTTGGCAGTGTTTTATAAAGCTAAATGTACATTGGCCCTATAACTCATCAGTTCAACTTCCTGGATTTTCACCCCTGCAGATGAAGACATATGGGTCCATTCAAAGGCTTATATGTGAATGCTCATAGCAGTCTTATTAAAAATAGCCCAAAATTGGAAGCAATCCAAGTGTTTGCCAATAGGAGACTCAGTAAAGAAACTGTAGTATCTTCATGCAGTGCAGAATACACAGCAATTACTATAACTTGAATGAATCTCAAAAATCATGTAGAATGGAAGACTTCATACCCTGTGATTCCATTTATATTAAGTTCCAGAAGAGGCAAAATGAGTCTATGGTGCCAGGTAGCAGAACAGTGGTTGCCTCTAATGAGAAGGTGGGAACTGGACTGATGATGGAAATATTACGTATTTTGTTTGGGTTGGTATTACAAAGGTGGAAACAATTGTCAGAAATTATCACACTGAACACTTCTGATCTGTCCATTTTATTGTATGTAAATTATGTTTCAGTTGAAAAAGAATTATGGCTACCTAAAATAGGTAAATTCATAGAGACAAATAAGATTGCATGTTACCATGGCCTGGGCAGAGGGGAAAATGGGGGATTTTTGCTTAGTGGGTACAGAGTTTCTCTTTAGGGTAATGAACGGGTTTTGGAAGTAGATAGTGGTGATGGCTGCACAACTTTGTGAATGTAATCAATGCCATTGAGTTTATTCTTACGGACGATTAAAATGGCAAATTGTATGTTATATGTTTTTTGCCACAATTTTGAAAAAAAAAAGAATTATGGAGACTGACAGTAAAAAAAGTATAATTTTAAACCAGCACAATTACTATGATTAATTCCTTGTGAAATACTTACACATATCAATTAAGACCCAAGAGATTTAAACCAAATACCTTAAGAAAAATGCTTATAGAAAGTGCCTACAACTTCAAGCAGAATCGCATCCGTCAACCATGTGGGATCTAAACCCCCTCTCGATATAGAGGTGGAGTGGACATCACCAACCCAGGGTCCACAGGATGGAGGAATAAGATATGGATTAGAGTGGACTTTCTGGTATTCTGCTATAGAACTATTGTGACTAGTAATGGAAGAAACAGTAGCTTTGATGTGGAGAAAGTGGCCATGGTACTTGCTGAGGGCAGGGAGAGGGAAGAAGAGATGAGATGTGGGGGCATTTTCGGGACTTGGAGTTGTCCTGAATGATATTGCAGGAACAGATGCAGGACATTATATACCCTGCCATAACCCACTGAATGGACTGGGAAAGAGTGTAAACTACAATGTAAACTATAATCCACTCAGTGCAACAGTGCTCCAAAATGTACTCACCAAATGCAATGAATGTGCCACAATTATGAAAGATGTTGTTGATGTGGGAGGAGTGGGGATGTGGTGGTGGTATATGGGGGACCTTTTATGTTTTTTTATGTAACATTTTTCGTGATCTATGTATCTTCAAAAAATATAATAAAAAATTTAAAAAAAGAAAAAAGGCTTACAGAAAAATTAAGAAACTTCCCAATATTGTACAACTAGTGAATTGTCAGTTTCAGAATTTCACCCAGGTATGTCCTCTTACTTAGCTATGGACTCTCTGCTATGTGATTATCCAATGTGTGTTCCAACTGGCAAAATTCTTTTCATGTGACCAGGTGAAAAATTACTGATTTGAGGGGCTAGTCCCTATCTCCTTTAAAGCTAAATTATAGACTTGCCATTAACAGTACCACTGTCTGTTCACAAGATCAAGTTGGTAGACATTAGCCAAGGCCCTTATCAACCCCAGTCTCACCCCTCGAGTTGAAAACCCTCAGCTTACCTGAAATGACTTGCCTGAAATAATTCAAAGGACAATGGGAAAACATCAAATAAAGGGAAAATTCCGTCTCTGGTTCAAGCAGCTCACTCTTGGGAGTGATGGGCATGCTCATTATTTGACTTTGGTGGTGGCTTCAGGGAGGGTATATATGTTAGATATATTTAGTTTATCTTATGCCAGTTATACCTCAGAAAGCTACTTGAAACAAGGTGCATTTTCTGGTATAAACTGACCAGCTGCAGTAGTTGGTTATTGCAGATAGTGGAGGCCGGCAAACCCTGCTTAATCCACAGTGACATCCAACTCCACGTGTGGAAGATCCTGGTAGTGAACTACACACTTTGCCTACAAGCTGAATCCAGATTTTTTTTTCAGAGCAGCAGCATGGCTCGCACTATGGGATGCATTGCCATCGGTCTTTGTCAATCACAACTCTTCTTTCCTCTGCTTTCCCAGTCTGCTGTGCTTCTAGGAGTGAGCGTGTGACTCATTCTAAGGAGACCTCAGGGGAAATCTATAGGGCCTCCTGGGAAAGGTTTTGCTTTACCAATAAATGGAAATGAGTGTGGCTTTGCTCTCCCTTCCTCCCCCATCTTTTTCCTGCTTGCTCCTGATGGTAGGATCTGTAGCAGCCATCTTGTGACCTTGAGGGACTGTCCAGTAAAACTGTAAAGATGTGACTCCTAACATTGTTGAGCTGGTGAATCAATGCCAGAACCCATCTGCTTCGATATTTGCTGTGTAAAAGAACATAAAATCCTACTTTTTCAAACCACAGTAGCTGATAACATCCTATAAGAATGCAAAGAAATGCTGATATAATTTATGTCAATATAGAAAGGAGTTATTAGTGAGAGCTGTCAGGATCCCAAAAGTCTTTGGCATTCACTCTGGCATTATGAGTGACAGGCCTGGGAGGGATGTTAGCATTTATAAAAATTAAACTAACGACGTAGTGTCCTGCCCAAGGACACAATGGCCAATATTAAATCACGTACACCCAGTTCTCAGTCTCTCTTATGAAAAAGGAAGATGCCAAAGAACTGTGACAATTTGCACAGAAGTTAAAGGGGTAGTTCCTATGGACTGCTCAAAGATCAGAAAATATGAGGTAAGAAGGCCTGGGGAGAACCTGCTAAAGGTAAAACCCTTTGATATTGAAAAAACAATTCTACACAAGAGCACCCTAGTGACTGCTCATTGTGGCTGCACAGATGATGGTTTCCAACTCCAGCCCCTGCAATACCAGGGGTTTATTATGTCTCAAAATCACACACTTGATGTTTTGACTTTCTGCTAAATTTTAGGGGGCTTTTTTACTTTTGTTCTTCATCTTTTCCAAAAAGTAATAATGGTGACTTTTGCATTGTGGTCTCATCAAGAAATTTATTAAAATTTGTAGTAATTTCATAATTGCATTTAATTATGAACCTATTTATCATTTTCCAAAAGATTAGAACTTGCTTAGGGATGCCCCCTCAGAGTTCTTTATAGCATTCTTAATAGTTTCCCTTGTTTAAGAGAAGAATATATTTTTAGTTTTCTCCCATGTCATTTTAGATCTATTTATTCCTTCTCATCCTCCAGGAGAATGTGGACAGTATCTTTTCACCCTGAACCTCCAGAATACCAAGGAATATTTGCAGGGCATGGGTTTTAAATAGCCCAGTGCCCTCTTGGAATATGTTTTTTTAAATAAGAAAAAGTCAAAATAAATAAAGACAAAAATTTTAAAAATTAAAAAAAAAATAAAAAGTTCTGTCTTTTAAGGAAGTGCCATTTCTATGTCATTCAACCAGTCATTGGTGATTTGGGGTTCAATCTTTAAACAGGTCCTAATCAATGAGAGCTGGATATTGTGGTATTGATTGTTTTCTTTATTTTATGAAGAGTCAATATGAGCATTGGAAAATTCAGAATGATAAATGATAAAAAGTGTTCTCACACTCATCCCCAGCCATCCCCTTCCCTTCCCAGAAGTAATATTTTCTCACGGTCTAACATAAAAGACCCTTTTATAAAACCTCCTTTTATCCATGTCTCCATCCACCCTCTTCCACTGAGTCAATGCTATTAATTTTGCATTTACTTTTTATTTTGTTTTATTATAACCTTTTATTGTAGTATACAACTTGAATTTCCCATTTTAGCTGCTTTCGAGTATACAACTCAGTGGTATGAGTGACATTTACAATATTGTGCTCCTGTCATTACCACCCAACTGAAATGTTTTTATCACCCCACACAGAAATCTCATACCCATTATGCAAAAATGCCCCAGTCCCTTCCCTCACCCCTGATAACCCATAATCTACTTTCTGTCTCTATGAAATTGCATATTCTAGGTACTTCACATAAGTGAAATCATCCAATATTAGTCCTTTTGTGTCTGGTTTATTTCATTAACCCTGATGTCTCACAGTTCGTTTATGCTGTGGTGTGTATCAGAACTTCAGTCCTGTCTATGGCTGACAGTCCATTGTGTGTGTGTACCACATCTTGTTGGTACATTCATCTGTTTATGGACACATGGGTCATTTGTACCTTTTGGGCATTGTGCCTAATGTTGCTGTGAACAGTGAAGCACACATAGTCCCCGTTTTCAATTCTTTGCATAGAAGTGGTATTGCCGGGTCGTATGGTAATTCTGTATTTAACTTTCTGAGGAACTGCCAAACCGTTTTCCTTAGTTTGCTGAAGGCTGCCAATGCAATATACCAGAAATGGGTTGGCTTTTATAATGGAAATTTATTAGGGTAAAAGCTTGCAGTTCCAAGGCTATGAAAATGTCCAGTTGGAGGCATCGTCAAGAGTTGCTGTCTCACCGAGTTGCAGCCGTGGGCACTCAGTCACGTGGCGGCATCTTCTAGAGGAGCTTTCCCTGGGAGCGCAGCGGAGGGTGACCGAGCACATGGCAGGGCGTGAGGGCCGCCCACTCACCTCCACCCTCTCCTCCGGGCCTGTGCTAGTTCTGCCTCAGGCTGTTCCATCTGTGGATTCTCTCTGTCACTGTGGCTTTTTCCATGTGTCTATGGCTTTATAGTCATCCATTTATAAAGGACTCCAGGGAGAGGATCAACACCCATCCTGGATGAGGTGGGGCACATCCTAAGTTAAGATCCTACTTACAATGGGTCCCACCCACAGGAATGGGTTCACTTTAAGAACATACTTTGCTGGGATCCATCCAGCTTCACACCATCACAGCGTTTATCACAGCAGCTGTATCATTGTACATCCCGGACAACAAAATGCAAGGGTTGCTATTTCTCCACATCTTTACTGACACTTGTTATTTTCTGTTTTGTGTTTTTATTTACAGCCGTCCTAGTGGGTGTGAAATGGTATCTCATTGTGACTTTGATTTGCGTTTTCCTAATGACATTGTTTCATTTGCTGATTGGCCATTTGTTTGTCTTCTCTAGAGAGATGTCTGCTCAAGTCCTTTGCCCATGATTTTCACTCGGTTGTTTGTCTCTGTGTGGTTGAGTGGTAGCAGTTCTTTAGATATTCTAGATATGAAACCCTAATCAGACTTAGGATTTGCAACTACTTTCTCCCATTCTTTTGGTTGTCTTTGCACTTTCTTTATAACATACTGTGACATACAAAAATTTTAAATTTTGAAGAAGTTCAGTTTATATAGGGATATATTTTCCTTTATTGCTTGGCCTTTTTGTGTCATAACTAAGAAATCACTGCCAAATCCATGGTCATGAAAGTTTTCCCTTAAAATTTTTTCTAAGAGTTTTATGGTTTTATCTCTTTTACTTAGGTCCATGATCCACTTTGATTTAATATTTGTAAATGGTGTGCGGTAGGCATCCAACTTCATTCTTTTGCATGTATTTTTTCCAGCATCATTTGTTAAAGAAACTATTCTTTCCCTGTTTCATGTACTTGACACCCTTGTTAAAAAGTAGCTGGCAGTGGATATGTGAGTTCATTTCTGGACTCTCAATTCTATTCCATTGGTTTATATGGCTGCCATTATGTCGGCATTACACTATCTGATTACTGTGCCTTCTTAGTAAGTTTTGAAATTGGGAAGTGGGAGACTTCCAACTTTGCTGTTCTTTTTCAAAATTGATTTGGCTATCTGATGCCCCTTATGATTCCACATGAATTTGGGGATCATCTTTTTCTGTTTCTGACAAAAAAAAAAAAAAATCTACTGGAATTGTGACAAGGATTTTCTCAAATCTGAAGATCACTTTGCATATATTGACATTTTAACAATGTTATATCTTCCAGTTCTCGACCACGAGATTGTCTTGCAATTTATGGAGATCTTCTCTTCTTTCAGCAGTGTTTTATATAGCTGTCAGTGTATGCATCTACTTTTGAACTTATTATTTTGAACATAGATCCATATTTTAATATATGTTCTTCATTCCCTTTTCTGTTTATGCAAATCTTGGCCACCTGTACACAGTGTTTAATCTTTTTTCACTTAATGTATGTTTTTGAGATCTGTATGTATTCATCTGTGAAGAGTTTCAACAATCTTTTGTATTTGTATTCCTTGCATGGATAAACCATAATTTACTTAACCGCTCCCTTAGTGACAGGATTTAGAATGCTTCCAGTATTTTACCATTACAAACTGTGCTGCAGAGCATAACCTGTATGTGCCTTAGAATCATGTGTAGGATTATATGTTTCCAGGAGGCGTGACTGAATTGTCCTCTCTAGAGCAATTCTGTGGTAACAAAGTATATTACTGGAACCCTAGAAACTCCCTGTGGATACCTCTAACATCCCATTCCAACAATATTTCCCATTCCCAAAAGAGGTAAATTCTAGTGTGTATTTTTCTTGATGACTCCCTTTTTCTTTCTGGTATTGCCACCTCTAAACTATGTATGCATATATTGCTACATAGCATATTATTTGTGTATTAGGTAAATGGAACCATACAGTATAAGTTCTTCTTTAATTCTCTTCTTATTCTGAACATTTGAAATCACACATTTTGATGAATATAGCAATAGTTCTTTCACTTTTTACTTATGTGGTGTGCCACAGGATGGACATACAATTATTTATCCATTCTACTCATAGACTGACTTTTTTTTTACTGATTACTTTTTTATACATAATTTTTATGTTGCTATGAGCATTCTTGTCAATTTCCTCCAATGCACATGTTTCTGAGAGCTCTATAACACCTAGAGAATAAGTGGTAAAAATGCTATGGCTATTTTTACTCTAGCTACGTGATTAATAATTGTTTTCCATCTTCCCATCAGGAACGGATAAGATTTGCTCTTCCTCCACATCCTTATGCCTCACTTTAAGCTTTTAATTTTTTTTCTTTCTTTGTTTTACTTTACTTCAAGCTTTTAAATGTTTACCAATCCAGGGAGTATGTGGTGGTCTTTCATTATGGCTAAAATTTGCATGTTTTAGGTTACTAATAACATTGAGCATCTTTTTGGATGTTTATTCAGGTTTTCTCTTCTGTGAAGGACCTCTCCAAGTGTTTTGCCCAGTTTGTTGTTTTGTTTTGTTTTTCCTTATTGGTGTTTGTGTATTTTTTCTTATTGATTCTGAAAGTGTTTCTTATATTCTTTGGGTGTAGGTATTTGTTAGTAACATGTTCTTAAATCCCTAAATAGGATGCAACACTTGCTGGCTTCCAATCTTTCTTATTCTCTAATATAAAATTTTAAGACTGTTAATTTCCTTTTAGGTACTACTTTAACTTCATCTTACAAGTCTTGGAACATAGTGTGTATGCTATTATTCACTTCTTTATATAATCTAAATTCCACTATTTTTGCTTTGACTCATGAATTGTTTAGAAGTGGTTTTTTTTGCATTTATAAAAGGATGCAAAATTTTCTTCAACTTTATTATTATTTATTTAAATTAAATTTTACTGTGGCCAGAAAATGTGCCCTTCATGATATCAATACTCTGAAATTTGATGAGGTTTGACTAGGACGTGGTCAAGTTTTACAAATGTCCATATGTGTTTGAGCATAGTGTGCATTTCCACCAATTAAAAATTGCAAATTGCACTTTCAACTCTGGGATTTTTTTTTGCACGTGGGCTGCAGAAGAGTCTGCTTTTTCTATTATTAATATAGCTAATGCTGCCAGTTTTTATGTTCAAACATTTGGTTGATTTTGTTTATTCTGATGTAAAGTGTGAGGAGGGATGCTACATTTCCAGCTATTACAGTAGCTTTTACTGAATTGAATATCTCACCTTTCTCACCACCTCTTTGAAATGTCACCTTTCCTATGTACCAAATTACGGTCCTGCTGGTCTCCTTGTAGGTCTCTATTCTGTTCCGTTGTTCTGTCTGCCTCAGCATGCAAGGATGGGGCTTTGGGGCTGGAATGGAGGTCACCAGTAATGAAAGCGAACGCTTGGCCTGATCAAACAATATACCAATGGGCCTGAGCCAGAAAACTGAAACAGGTCTATGGAGAGAGATTTTAGGAAAGGGATAGGGTGGAGATCTTTATTGCTACAGGAGAGTGTGCAAATAGTGAATGGAAATGCAAATCACAAGAGAGAAAGGTCCACATCGTTAGCAATTATTTAAACCCTATACCCGTGTAACAGGGACTGTGTAATTCTTTGCTCTGTAAAAGACACCATATTATGAAGATAAACATCACATTAAATTCTATTTAGTGTACTTGCTGAAGTCTCCAGAGAAAACGGCGAATAGGTTTAATGCATATTTTATGGTGTTTTGAATGTAATTAGTCTAAACCTACCAGATTAAAGAAATTTACTTTTTTTGTCTTTATTTATTCTTTTAATGTTACATTAAAAAAATATGAGGTCCCCATATGCCCCCCAACCCCCTCACCCCACTCCTCTCCCCATAACAACAACCTCCTTCATCATCATGAGACATTCATTGCACTTGGTGGATACATCTCTGTGGATGGATCTTGGTGGATATATCATGAGAGCACTGCTGCACCTCATGGTCAATGGTCCACACCATAGCCCACACTCTCCCACAGTCCACCCAGTGGGCCATGGGAGGACATACAGTGTCCAGTAACTGTCCCTGCAGCACCACCCAGGAGAACTCCAACCCCCGAAAATGCCCCCACATCACATCTCTGCTTCCCACTCCCTACCCCCAGCAGCCTCCATGGCCACTTTATCCACACCAATGCCACATTTTCTTCGATTACTAATCACAATAGTTCATGAATAGAATATCAGTAAGTCCACTCTAATCCATACTCTATTCCTCCATCCTGTGGACCTTAGAATGGTTGTGTCCACTCCACATCTATATCAAGAGGGGGCTTAGATTCCACATGGATGCTGGATGCAATTCTTCTGCTTTTAGTTGTAGACACTCTTGGCTCCCTGGTGTGGTGGTTGACCTTCTTCTCCTCCATGTTAGCTGAGTGGGGTAAGTCCAATAAACCAGAGTGTAGGAGTTACAAGTCTGCTGATGCACAGGGCCTGGCTATCACATGGTCAGTCCAGAGATTCAGGTCCCCTATGTATACACTAAACCCCAGCACCAACTACAGATCTGTTAAAAGTAACAGGAGAGGCTTGTGGACAAAGATCACATCTGAGTCCAGCTCCATCACACAGAAACACAAATTCCAACTTTTTAAACAAAAGCAGAAGATATAATGCTTGCAATTGGGAATATACTATTACATACATATATAGATATTCTTCATGCCTAAAACACTTCCTGCTGGTAAATGAAGCCAACAGTCTATCTTTGTATTCATATTCTATTCCACAGGATATGTTGAGCTCCTATAGATTAATGATCACCTGTAAAATTTCAGTAATGCTTCTCTCCCTTTCGTGGCTCCCTTCTTCAAGCATGAAAAAAATTAACCTTAACCACTCCAGCACATTGTGAGTAGAAGGGAAAGATGGACAGAGTAAATACCTCACTGATATATTGGTGAATTTACGTAAACAAATTCTTCCAGATTTGGAAAAAAAATCTTGAAAATATTGTGATGATCCCATAACAAAAATAAAATTGTTTCCACATTTCCAAGTGATTAAGATGCATGCATTTATTAAAAGCAATTATCATTTCTCTCTATTTCAAAACTTTGTTTCATTTCCCTTGCTATATATATAAATAAGGGAATATATGTGTGTATATATGTATATACAGACATACTAGAAATGGAAACCAATATCTACAGCAATGTAAAAACAATAAGTTTAATGATGCAATCTAAACTACTGAGCTCTGCTGATCCTAATACCAAAGGCCAAGTAATAGCTAATGTACTTTATCAGGACATTAGTATTTTGTTTCCTGCATTAGTTTAGAATTAGTGTCTTATTTATTGATCTGTTATATTTTATGAATCAATTATATGCCTGCACCTTGAGAGTACTTCTATTTAAATGAAACAAAATCAATCCTCCTTGGCCTCTTGGTTAAGATCAAGTGTAAACGAAACAGAATCAGCATTTAAATTGAAAACCTATTGATTTCTTCTGAGAATTTGGTAATATCAGAACCTTCAGCAAGAAAGCTGTTTTTTCAGTCACTAAGTACACAAGCACTGCATAATCTTGCCCATTAATAGCCGGGTCAGGTACACCTTTGGTTGCTAGGCAGCTGTTGGGAAAGTGGTCCCTTACAGAGCTGTGGTTTACAACTCCTGCTTTTCAGCCGAACCTCCCCAAAACTTACAGGGTGTTGCTAGGGAGATTTCTGCGGACTTTTTTTTTGCTACTCATTTCCCTGTCATAAGCACTCCATTTGTGTCAGCTTTCATCAAGGACATTGCTGGGAGCTAAATATGGCAGATTTATATTAACTGTTTCTGAAGATTCGCATTAATCGTAAATAGAGCAAAGCCATAAAGCCATTGGTGGAATTTGAAAGTGTGGATGAGACTATATTAAGATTCAAAGGCCCTGCTTCACTTCCATTTTCATGAAATTTGGGAAAGGCACCAAAGAGAAAGGAGAAAAAGTGGACTGTGGCAGGGAGGAAGAGATAGCCGGAAAGAAGGAAGAAGGATGGGGCTCAGGAGGGTGGAAGAAAAGAAATGGAGAGAGAGGGAGGGCAGGGAGGAGGAAATGCACTTGATATCATCTTGAGAAAGCGTACATGTGAACGTGAACTTTGCTGTGGCCGTTTCATGAAGCCATTTTTGCAGAGAACATTATTCGTTCAGTGTCGATTCCTCCAGCAGCTGCAGACCCTGCCCCTCTCCTGGGTTAGAGCTTCGCCCATGATAACCTTGAAGTGGGGGTGCTTGAGGGTGGCAGTCCCAGGAGGGCCTTGTTCACCTCTCAGGGCAATATCTGCTGCCCTCACCTGCTGAGAGAGCTGACCCAGCCCTTGAACCTGTAGCCCTGGAGTGAAGCAGCAGGGGACCGACCTTTCCATCCTCGGGAGAGAGAGTTGGGAGCTTTCCCTCAAGGAGGGGAGATTGACAGAGCAGGCACGAGAGGGAAGAGCGTGTTTTCTAGCTTGTCCTCCTGACACGAAACCAAAAGAAGCTTTGTTTTGATTTTGGGATGAACAAGAAGAGTCTTTGTGGCAGCTTCTTGAGGGAAAGAGGGGCGAGGTTAATGACCCATTCTGACACGTGTCTGTACAGCCCCGTGTGCCTTCTTCACCATTCATGAAACAACCATGAGCTGGATGCCCGCCATGTTCTTAGACCAGCAAGTCGATTACCTTGAAAGAGTTTTACCACATGGTATTCTGAATTCAAATACAAACTTTCCTCGTTGAAGGGATGAGCTGCGTCGGCAACAAGAAAGAACAACAAACTAGAAAGATATCTTCAAGTCCCTTCTCCTAGCTTCTAGGAATAGAAAGTTCTTTCTCAGAGCATAATTTTTAGAATTTTGAAGTTAGAAAAAGGATAGAGTCTATCCAGAATTGTTTTTGCTGGCCCTTCTATTGGAGGATAGGTAGATGCTCAGACAATAATTGGAATTTACTAGCAAAATTAATTGCTTTAATTGTAATGACTTGAGTATACCATATAGTTAAAATTTGTTGTAACAGAATTAATTATAATATTTCTGTCTATAATAAAATGCTTTGCCATGTGACTGTAAACCTTTTTAGGTAGGAATTTTGGCAGTATATATCAAACGCCGTCTCAGTGGCATTCCCTTTGACCTAGTAATTCTACTTCTAAGAGTCTAAACTTAAGAAAAAAAATTTGAAGATTGAATAAAATCATATTCTTGACAACATAAATTTGAATTATAATGATGAAAAATGAAATGATACACATAACCAGAAGGGATTGAGTAAGACAGTGGCTCTCAAGGATGAGTGGCAGTTTTTCCCCAAGGGACATTTGACAGCGCACAGGACCTCACCACAATTATCGAGCTCAAAAGGTCAATAGTTACAAGGTTCAAAAACCCTGCATTAGGGCAACGGGATATATTGACACAATAGAAAAATATGCAACCATTAAAGCTCATCTTATGAAGGCTAGGCCTCACCAGGGAAAATTATTTTGATATAATGAGAGAAAATAGGATGCAAATTGATGTATACGCTAGAGTCAACAGTAAATTTGCCATGGCGCTAATGATACTTAAACTGCAGGAACCCTCACTTACACAAGCATTTCCAAAGTGCTAGGAGGGACTGTAAGCAAGATGCTTCCTATGAGTAAATATTTTTGTAAAGAAAAATTAATCAGATATTTTAATTTTTTCTTAAAATTAAGATTTTTTAAAATTTCCCTTTAATTTTACAGTCTTCAGGCACCACTAAAGTAGAGCTGCCTTTGATTGTAGCTCTAATTAAGTGAAACATAATGCACATGATTGAGGGAGAAAAAAATCTGATGGGAAATTACCAAATCACTAACTGTAGTAATGTCAGGATGGGAAGATTATGGGAAATTTTTTCTCTCCTCTTGTTTCCAAATGTTTTACAAAGCTCTTAAATCAGCTAGCAATGAAATAGATTATTTTTAAGAGATGAAAGTTTATGGAAGAAGAGAAGAAAAATAGTGGAGAAACTATTCCCACTCGCAGGCACCGTCTGAGCTTTGTGAGGTGGCATTCTTGATCTCCTCAGCCCGGCTCTTCTGGCTTCGCCATCTCCCCATATCTCACAGCTCTCAACTCTTGTTACTAAGAGGGCATGTGCTCCAGTCATCCATTGCTCTGTAACAAGCCACCCCAAAATCTGGTGGGTTTTATGGATTTGGCGGGTGGTTTCCGTTTGGGACTTCTCACGCCGTTTCAGTAAGATGGTGGTTGACACAGAAGGCAACTGAAGGGACAATCCAAGATGGCTGTCCCTCACAGGGCTGGTGACTCAGGGCTCCTCCCAGGGCATCCGTCTCCCGCCGAGTAGCCTGAACTGCCTACATGGCAGCTCCAGACTCCAGTATATAAGAAGCAGAAAGTGCCAGTCATCCAATGACTACACCAGAACGCAGAGTGACACTTTAACCAAATTCTAAGGCTTAACCAAATTTAAAGCCTGGTCAGACTGAAGGAAGTGAAGGAATAGACTCCTCTCCGTGGAAGAGTTATGCCCATACCCGGAAGGAAGCTCCCGATGCCAGCCATCTCTGAGCAAGTACCATGCCCAGCAAGGGGCTTGCAGAGGGACTGATGCGTGGAAAGAATGACATTCTCAGAGCACACACAGAGAATTAGGACCCAACCAGACTGATGACAAACAGACCATCAGGATTCGAAATGAATATTTTTGACAATCAGCTCTGGGGAGTAAAAGCTCTTAATTAGCAATTTGCCAATTAAAATGCTCCACAAAGACACCCTCCTGAAATCCTCCAAAATAATATTTTAATTGTGGGAATCTTTTCAAATAGAGCAGTGATACCTAACTCAAGTTTTCAAATCAGTGCTAGTAATGGCAGTTTTATGTACTTA